>NW_027206684.1:0-366722 GCF_032191515.1 Phaenicophaeus curvirostris
GGCAAGGCAAGGCAAGGCAAGGCAAGGCAAGGCAAGGCAAGGCAAGGCAAGGCAAGGCAAGGCAAGGCAAGGCAAGGCAAGGCAAGGCAAGGCAAGGCAAGGCAAGGCAAGGCAAGGCAAGGCAAGGCAAGGCAAGGCAAGGCAAGGCAAGGCAAGGCAAGGCAAGGCAAGGCAAGGCAAGGCAAGGCAAGGCAAGGCAAGGCAAGGCAAGGCAAGGCAAGGCAAGGCAAGGCAAGGCAAGGCAAGGCAAGGCAAGGCAAGGCAAGGCAAGGCAAGGCAAGGCAAGGCAAGGCAAGGCAAGGCAAGGCAAGGCAAGGCAAGGCAAGGCAAGGCAAGGCAAGGCAAGGCAAGGCAAGGCAAGGCAAGGCAAGGCAAGGCAAGGCAAGGCAAGGCAAGGCAAGGCAAGGCAAGGCAAGGCAAGGCAAGGCAAGGCAAGGCAAGGCAAGGCAAGGCAAGGCAAGGCAAGGCAAGGCAAGGCAAGGCAAGGCAAGGCAAGGCAAGGCAAGGCAAGGCAAGGCAAGGCAAGGCAAGGCAAGGCAAGGCAAGGCAAGGCAAGGCAAGGCAAGGCAAGGCAAGGCAAGGCAAGGCAAGGCAAGGCAAGGCAAGGCAAGGCAAGGCAAGGCAAGGCAAGGCAAGGCAAGGCAAGGCAAGGCAAGGCAAGGCAAGGCAAGGCAAGGCAAGGCAAGGCAAGGCAAGGCAAGGCAAGGCAAGGCAAGGCAAGGCAAGGCAAGGCAAGGCAAGGCAAGGCAAGGCAAGGCAAGGCAAGGCAAGGCAAGGCAAGGCAAGGCAAGGCAAGGCAAGGCAAGGCAAGGCAAGGCAAGGCAAGGCAAGGCAAGGCAAGGCAAGGCAAGGCAAGGCAAGGCAAGGCAAGGCAAGGCAAGGCAAGGCAAGGCAAGGCAAGGCAAGGCAAGGCAAGGCAAGGCAAGGCAAGGCAAGGCAAGGCAAGGCAAGGCAAGGCAAGGCAAGGCAAGGCAAGGCAAGGCAAGGCAAGGCAAGGCAAGGCAAGGCAAGGCAAGGCAAGGCAAGGCAAGGCAAGGCAAGGCAAGGCAAGGCAAGGCAAGGCAAGGCAAGGCAAGGCAAGGCAAGGCAAGGCAAGGCAAGGCAAGGCAAGGCAAGGCAAGGCAAGGCAAGGCAAGGCAAGGCAAGGCAAGGCAAGGCAAGGCAAGGCAAGGCAAGGCAAGGCAAGGCAAGGCAAGGCAAGGCAAGGCAAGGCAAGGCAAGGCAAGGCAAGGCAAGGCAAGGCAAGGCAAGGCAAGGCAAGGCAAGGCAAGGCAAGGCAAGGCAAGGCAAGGCAAGGCAAGGCAAGGCAAGGCAAGGCAAGGCAAGGCAAGGCAAGGCAAGGCAAGGCAAGGCAAGGCAAGGCAAGGCAAGGCAAGGCAAGGCAAGGCAAGGCAAGGCAAGGCAAGGCAAGGCAAGGCAAGGCAAGGCAAGGCAAGGCAAGGCAAGGCAAGGCAAGGCAAGGCAAGGCAAGGCAAGGCAAGGCAAGGCAAGGCAAGGCAAGGCAAGGCAAGGCAAGGCAAGGCAAGGCAAGGCAAGGCAAGGCAAGGCAAGGCAAGGCAAGGCAAGGCAAGGCAAGGCAAGGCAAGGCAAGGCAAGGCAAGGCAAGGCAAGGCAAGGCAAGGCAAGGCAAGGCAAGGCAAGGCAAGGCAAGGCAAGGCAAGGCAAGGCAAGGCAAGGCAAGGCAAGGCAAGGCAAGGCAAGGCAAGGCAAGGCAAGGCAAGGCAAGGCAAGGCAAGGCAAGGCAAGGCAAGGCAAGGCAAGGCAAGGCAAGGCAAGGCAAGGCAAGGCAAGGCAAGGCAAGGCAAGGCAAGGCAAGGCAAGGCAAGGCAAGGCAAGGCAAGGCAAGGCAAGGCAAGGCAAGGCAAGGCAAGGCAAGGCAAGGCAAGGCAAGGCAAGGCAAGGCAAGGCAAGGCAAGGCAAGGCAAGGCAAGGCAAGGCAAGGCAAGGCAAGGCAAGGCAAGGCAAGGCAAGGCAAGGCAAGGCAAGGCAAGGCAAGGCAAGGCAAGGCAAGGCAAGGCAAGGCAAGGCAAGGCAAGGCAAGGCAAGGCAAGGCAAGGCAAGGCAAGGCAAGGCAAGGCAAGGCAAGGCAAGGCAAGGCAAGGCAAGGCAAGGCAAGGCAAGGCAAGGCAAGGCAAGGCAAGGCAAGGCAAGGCAAGGCAAGGCAAGGCAAGGCAAGGCAAGGCAAGGCAAGGCAAGGCAAGGCAAGGCAAGGCAAGGCAAGGCAAGGCAAGGCAAGGCAAGGCAAGGCAAGGCAAGGCAAGGCAAGGCAAGGCAAGGCAAGGCAAGGCAAGGCAAGGCAAGGCAAGGCAAGGCAAGGCAAGGCAAGGCAAGGCAAGGCAAGGCAAGGCAAGGCAAGGCAAGGCAAGGCAAGGCAAGGCAAGGCAAGGCAAGGCAAGGCAAGGCAAGGCAAGGCAAGGCAAGGCAAGGCAAGGCAAGGCAAGGCAAGGCAAGGCAAGGCAAGGCAAGGCAAGGCAAGGCAAGGCAAGGCAAGGCAAGGCAAGGCAAGGCAAGGCAAGGCAAGGCAAGGCAAGGCAAGGCAAGGCAAGGCAAGGCAAGGCAAGGCAAGGCAAGGCAAGGCAAGGCAAGGCAAGGCAAGGCAAGGCAAGGCAAGGCAAGGCAAGGCAAGGCAAGGCAAGGCAAGGCAAGGCAAGGCAAGGCAAGGCAAGGCAAGGCAAGGCAAGGCAAGGCAAGGCAAGGCAAGGCAAGGCAAGGCAAGGCAAGGCAAGGCAAGGCAAGGCAAGGCAAGGCAAGGCAAGGCAAGGCAAGGCAAGGCAAGGCAAGGCAAGGCAAGGCAAGGCAAGGCAAGGCAAGGCAAGGCAAGGCAAGGCAAGGCAAGGCAAGGCAAGGCAAGGCAAGGCAAGGCAAGGCAAGGCAAGGCAAGGCAAGGCAAGGCAAGGCAAGGCAAGGCAAGGCAAGGCAAGGCAAGGCAAGGCAAGGCAAGGCAAGGCAAGGCAAGGCAAGGCAAGGCAAGGCAAGGCAAGGCAAGGCAAGGCAAGGCAAGGCAAGGCAAGGCAAGGCAAGGCAAGGCAAGGCAAGGCAAGGCAAGGCAAGGCAAGGCAAGGCAAGGCAAGGCAAGGCAAGGCAAGGCAAGGCAAGGCAAGGCAAGGCAAGGCAAGGCAAGGCAAGGCAAGGCAAGGCAAGGCAAGGCAAGGCAAGGCAAGGCAAGGCAAGGCAAGGCAAGGCAAGGCAAGGCAAGGCAAGGCAAGGCAAGGCAAGGCAAGGCAAGGCAAGGCAAGGCAAGGCAAGGCAAGGCAAGGCAAGGCAAGGCAAGGCAAGGCAAGGCAAGGCAAGGCAAGGCAAGGCAAGGCAAGGCAAGGCAAGGCAAGGCAAGGCAAGGCAAGGCAAGGCAAGGCAAGGCAAGGCAAGGCAAGGCAAGGCAAGGCAAGGCAAGGCAAGGCAAGGCAAGGCAAGGCAAGGCAAGGCAAGGCAAGGCAAGGCAAGGCAAGGCAAGGCAAGGCAAGGCAAGGCAAGGCAAGGCAAGGCAAGGCAAGGCAAGGCAAGGCAAGGCAAGGCAAGGCAAGGCAAGGCAAGGCAAGGCAAGGCAAGGCAAGGCAAGGCAAGGCAAGGCAAGGCAAGGCAAGGCAAGGCAAGGCAAGGCAAGGCAAGGCAAGGCAAGGCAAGGCAAGGCAAGGCAAGGCAAGGCAAGGCAAGGCAAGGCAAGGCAAGGCAAGGCAAGGCAAGGCAAGGCAAGGCAAGGCAAGGCAAGGCAAGGCAAGGCAAGGCAAGGCAAGGCAAGGCAAGGCAAGGCAAGGCAAGGCAAGGCAAGGCAAGGCAAGGCAAGGCAAGGCAAGGCAAGGCAAGGCAAGGCAAGGCAAGGCAAGGCAAGGCAAGGCAAGGCAAGGCAAGGCAAGGCAAGGCAAGGCAAGGCAAGGCAAGGCAAGGCAAGGCAAGGCAAGGCAAGGCAAGGCAAGGCAAGGCAAGGCAAGGCAAGGCAAGGCAAGGCAAGGCAAGGCAAGGCAAGGCAAGGCAAGGCAAGGCAAGGCAAGGCAAGGCAAGGCAAGGCAAGGCAAGGCAAGGCAAGGCAAGGCAAGGCAAGGCAAGGCAAGGCAAGGCAAGGCAAGGCAAGGCAAGGCAAGGCAAGGCAAGGCAAGGCAAGGCAAGGCAAGGCAAGGCAAGGCAAGGCAAGGCAAGGCAAGGCAAGGCAAGGCAAGGCAAGGCAAGGCAAGGCAAGGCAAGGCAAGGCAAGGCAAGGCAAGGCAAGGCAAGGCAAGGCAAGGCAAGGCAAGGCAAGGCAAGGCAAGGCAAGGCAAGGCAAGGCAAGGCAAGGCAAGGCAAGGCAAGGCAAGGCAAGGCAAGGCAAGGCAAGGCAAGGCAAGGCAAGGCAAGGCAAGGCAAGGCAAGGCAAGGCAAGGCAAGGCAAGGCAAGGCAAGGCAAGGCAAGGCAAGGCAAGGCAAGGCAAGGCAAGGCAAGGCAAGGCAAGGCAAGGCAAGGCAAGGCAAGGCAAGGCAAGGCAAGGCAAGGCAAGGCAAGGCAAGGCAAGGCAAGGCAAGGCAAGGCAAGGCAAGGCAAGGCAAGGCAAGGCAAGGCAAGGCAAGGCAAGGCAAGGCAAGGCAAGGCAAGGCAAGGCAAGGCAAGGCAAGGCAAGGCAAGGCAAGGCAAGGCAAGGCAAGGCAAGGCAAGGCAAGGCAAGGCAAGGCAAGGCAAGGCAAGGCAAGGCAAGGCAAGGCAAGGCAAGGCAAGGCAAGGCAAGGCAAGGCAAGGCAAGGCAAGGCAAGGCAAGGCAAGGCAAGGCAAGGCAAGGCAAGGCAAGGCAAGGCAAGGCAAGGCAAGGCAAGGCAAGGCAAGGCAAGGCAAGGCAAGGCAAGGCAAGGCAAGGCAAGGCAAGGCAAGGCAAGGCAAGGCAAGGCAAGGCAAGGCAAGGCAAGGCAAGGCAAGGCAAGGCAAGGCAAGGCAAGGCAAGGCAAGGCAAGGCAAGGCAAGGCAAGGCAAGGCAAGGCAAGGCAAGGCAAGGCAAGGCAAGGCAAGGCAAGGCAAGGCAAGGCAAGGCAAGGCAAGGCAAGGCAAGGCAAGGCAAGGCAAGGCAAGGCAAGGCAAGGCAAGGCAAGGCAAGGCAAGGCAAGGCAAGGCAAGGCAAGGCAAGGCAAGGCAAGGCAAGGCAAGGCAAGGCAAGGCAAGGCAAGGCAAGGCAAGGCAAGGCAAGGCAAGGCAAGGCAAGGCAAGGCAAGGCAAGGCAAGGCAAGGCAAGGCAAGGCAAGGCAAGGCAAGGCAAGGCAAGGCAAGGCAAGGCAAGGCAAGGCAAGGCAAGGCAAGGCAAGGCAAGGCAAGGCAAGGCAAGGCAAGGCAAGGCAAGGCAAGGCAAGGCAAGGCAAGGCAAGGCAAGGCAAGGCAAGGCAAGGCAAGGCAAGGCAAGGCAAGGCAAGGCAAGGCAAGGCAAGGCAAGGCAAGGCAAGGCAAGGCAAGGCAAGGCAAGGCAAGGCAAGGCAAGGCAAGGCAAGGCAAGGCAAGGCAAGGCAAGGCAAGGCAAGGCAAGGCAAGGCAAGGCAAGGCAAGGCAAGGCAAGGCAAGGCAAGGCAAGGCAAGGCAAGGCAAGGCAAGGCAAGGCAAGGCAAGGCAAGGCAAGGCAAGGCAAGGCAAGGCAAGGCAAGGCAAGGCAAGGCAAGGCAAGGCAAGGCAAGGCAAGGCAAGGCAAGGCAAGGCAAGGCAAGGCAAGGCAAGGCAAGGCAAGGCAAGGCAAGGCAAGGCAAGGCAAGGCAAGGCAAGGCAAGGCAAGGCAAGGCAAGGCAAGGCAAGGCAAGGCAAGGCAAGGCAAGGCAAGGCAAGGCAAGGCAAGGCAAGGCAAGGCAAGGCAAGGCAAGGCAAGGCAAGGCAAGGCAAGGCAAGGCAAGGCAAGGCAAGGCAAGGCAAGGCAAGGCAAGGCAAGGCAAGGCAAGGCAAGGCAAGGCAAGGCAAGGCAAGGCAAGGCAAGGCAAGGCAAGGCAAGGCAAGGCAAGGCAAGGCAAGGCAAGGCAAGGCAAGGCAAGGCAAGGCAAGGCAAGGCAAGGCAAGGCAAGGCAAGGCAAGGCAAGGCAAGGCAAGGCAAGGCAAGGCAAGGCAAGGCAAGGCAAGGCAAGGCAAGGCAAGGCAAGGCAAGGCAAGGCAAGGCAAGGCAAGGCAAGGCAAGGCAAGGCAAGGCAAGGCAAGGCAAGGCAAGGCAAGGCAAGGCAAGGCAAGGCAAGGCAAGGCAAGGCAAGGCAAGGCAAGGCAAGGCAAGGCAAGGCAAGGCAAGGCAAGGCAAGGCAAGGCAAGGCAAGGCAAGGCAAGGCAAGGCAAGGCAAGGCAAGGCAAGGCAAGGCAAGGCAAGGCAAGGCAAGGCAAGGCAAGGCAAGGCAAGGCAAGGCAAGGCAAGGCAAGGCAAGGCAAGGCAAGGCAAGGCAAGGCAAGGCAAGGCAAGGCAAGGCAAGGCAAGGCAAGGCAAGGCAAGGCAAGGCAAGGCAAGGCAAGGCAAGGCAAGGCAAGGCAAGGCAAGGCAAGGCAAGGCAAGGCAAGGCAAGGCAAGGCAAGGCAAGGCAAGGCAAGGCAAGGCAAGGCAAGGCAAGGCAAGGCAAGGCAAGGCAAGGCAAGGCAAGGCAAGGCAAGGCAAGGCAAGGCAAGGCAAGGCAAGGCAAGGCAAGGCAAGGCAAGGCAAGGCAAGGCAAGGCAAGGCAAGGCAAGGCAAGGCAAGGCAAGGCAAGGCAAGGCAAGGCAAGGCAAGGCAAGGCAAGGCAAGGCAAGGCAAGGCAAGGCAAGGCAAGGCAAGGCAAGGCAAGGCAAGGCAAGGCAAGGCAAGGCAAGGCAAGGCAAGGCAAGGCAAGGCAAGGCAAGGCAAGGCAAGGCAAGGCAAGGCAAGGCAAGGCAAGGCAAGGCAAGGCAAGGCAAGGCAAGGCAAGGCAAGGCAAGGCAAGGCAAGGCAAGGCAAGGCAAGGCAAGGCAAGGCAAGGCAAGGCAAGGCAAGGCAAGGCAAGGCAAGGCAAGGCAAGGCAAGGCAAGGCAAGGCAAGGCAAGGCAAGGCAAGGCAAGGCAAGGCAAGGCAAGGCAAGGCAAGGCAAGGCAAGGCAAGGCAAGGCAAGGCAAGGCAAGGCAAGGCAAGGCAAGGCAAGGCAAGGCAAGGCAAGGCAAGGCAAGGCAAGGCAAGGCAAGGCAAGGCAAGGCAAGGCAAGGCAAGGCAAGGCAAGGCAAGGCAAGGCAAGGCAAGGCAAGGCAAGGCAAGGCAAGGCAAGGCAAGGCAAGGCAAGGCAAGGCAAGGCAAGGCAAGGCAAGGCAAGGCAAGGCAAGGCAAGGCAAGGCAAGGCAAGGCAAGGCAAGGCAAGGCAAGGCAAGGCAAGGCAAGGCAAGGCAAGGCAAGGCAAGGCAAGGCAAGGCAAGGCAAGGCAAGGCAAGGCAAGGCAAGGCAAGGCAAGGCAAGGCAAGGCAAGGCAAGGCAAGGCAAGGCAAGGCAAGGCAAGGCAAGGCAAGGCAAGGCAAGGCAAGGCAAGGCAAGGCAAGGCAAGGCAAGGCAAGGCAAGGCAAGGCAAGGCAAGGCAAGGCAAGGCAAGGCAAGGCAAGGCAAGGCAAGGCAAGGCAAGGCAAGGCAAGGCAAGGCAAGGCAAGGCAAGGCAAGGCAAGGCAAGGCAAGGCAAGGCAAGGCAAGGCAAGGCAAGGCAAGGCAAGGCAAGGCAAGGCAAGGCAAGGCAAGGCAAGGCAAGGCAAGGCAAGGCAAGGCAAGGCAAGGCAAGGCAAGGCAAGGCAAGGCAAGGCAAGGCAAGGCAAGGCAAGGCAAGGCAAGGCAAGGCAAGGCAAGGCAAGGCAAGGCAAGGCAAGGCAAGGCAAGGCAAGGCAAGGCAAGGCAAGGCAAGGCAAGGCAAGGCAAGGCAAGGCAAGGCAAGGCAAGGCAAGGCAAGGCAAGGCAAGGCAAGGCAAGGCAAGGCAAGGCAAGGCAAGGCAAGGCAAGGCAAGGCAAGGCAAGGCAAGGCAAGGCAAGGCAAGGCAAGGCAAGGCAAGGCAAGGCAAGGCAAGGCAAGGCAAGGCAAGGCAAGGCAAGGCAAGGCAAGGCAAGGCAAGGCAAGGCAAGGCAAGGCAAGGCAAGGCAAGGCAAGGCAAGGCAAGGCAAGGCAAGGCAAGGCAAGGCAAGGCAAGGCAAGGCAAGGCAAGGCAAGGCAAGGCAAGGCAAGGCAAGGCAAGGCAAGGCAAGGCAAGGCAAGGCAAGGCAAGGCAAGGCAAGGCAAGGCAAGGCAAGGCAAGGCAAGGCAAGGCAAGGCAAGGCAAGGCAAGGCAAGGCAAGGCAAGGCAAGGCAAGGCAAGGCAAGGCAAGGCAAGGCAAGGCAAGGCAAGGCAAGGCAAGGCAAGGCAAGGCAAGGCAAGGCAAGGCAAGGCAAGGCAAGGCAAGGCAAGGCAAGGCAAGGCAAGGCAAGGCAAGGCAAGGCAAGGCAAGGCAAGGCAAGGCAAGGCAAGGCAAGGAAAGTTATGGTAAGTTAAGGTAAGTTAAGTTATGGAAAGTTATGGTATGGTAAGTTATGGAAAGTTAAGGTAAGTTAGGGTATGGAACATTAAGGTAAGTTATGGTATGGAAAGTTAAGGTAAGTTATGGTATGGAAAGTTAAGGTAAGTTAGGGTATGGAACATTAAGGTAAGTTATGGTATGGAAAGTTAAGGTAAGTTAGGGTATGGAACATTAAGGTAAGTTATGGTATGGAAAGTTAAGGTAAGTTAGGGTATGGTAAGTTATGGTATGGTAAGTTATGGAAAGTTAAGGTAAGTTATGGTATGGAACATTAAGGTAAGTTATGGAATGGAAAGTTAAGGTAAGTTAGGGTATGGAACATTAAGGTAAGTTATGGAATGGAAAGTTAAGGTAAGTTAGGGTATGGAACATTAAGGTAAGTTATGGAATGGAAAGTTAAGGTAAGTTAGGGTATGGTAGGTTATGGAAAGTTAAGGTAAGTTAGGGTATGGTAAGTTATGGAAAGTTAAGGTAAGTTAGGGTATGGTAAGTTATGGAAAGTTAAGTTATGGAAAGTTATGGAAAGTTATGGAAAGTTATGGAAAGATATTTATGGAAAGTTATGGAAAGTTATGGAAAGTTATGGAAAGTTAAGTTATGGAAAGTTATGGAAAGTTATGGAAAGTTAAGTTATGGAAAGTTATGGAAAGTTATGGAAAGTTAAGTTATGGAAAGCTATGGAAAGTTAAGTTATGGAAAGTTAAGTTATGGAAAGTTAAGTTATGGAAAGTTATGGAAAGTTAAGTTATGGAAAGTTACGGAAAGTTAAGTTATGGAAAGTTACGGAAAGTTACGGAAAGTTAAGTTATGGAAAGTTACGGAAAGTTACGGAAAGTTAAGTTATGGAAAGTTACGGAAAGTTACGGAAAGTTAAGTTATGGAAAGTTACGGAAAGTTACGGAAAGTTAAGTTATGGAAAGTTACGGAAAGTTACGGAAAGTTAAGTTATGGAAAGTTACGGAAAGTTACGGAAAGTTAAGTTATGGAAAGTTACGGAAAGTTACGGAAAGTTAAGTTATGGAAAGTTACAGAAAGTTACGGAAAGTTAAGTTATGGAAAGTTACGGAAAGTTACGGAAAGTTACGGAAAGTTAAGTTATGGAAAGTTACGGAAAGTTACGGAAAGTTACGGAAAGTTACGGAAAGTTTAGTTATGGAAAGTTATGGAAAGTTATGGAAAGTTAAGTTATGGAAAGTTAAGTTATGGAAAGTTATGGAAAGTAACATTATGGAAAGTTATGGAAAGTTATGGAAAATTAAGTTATGGAAAGTTATGGAAAGTTATGGAAAGTTAAGTTATGGAAAGTTATGGAAAGTTATGGAAAGTTATGGAAAGTTATTTATGGAAAGTTATGGAAAGTTATGGAAAGTTATGGAAAGTTAAGTTATGGAAAGTTATGGAAAGTTATGGAAAGTTAAGTTATGGAAAGTTATGGAAAGTTATGGAAAGTTAAGTTATGGAAAGCTATGGAAAGTTAAGTTATGGAAAGTTAAGTTATGGAAAGTTAAGTTATGGAAAGTTATGGAAAGTTAAGTTATGGAAAGTTACGGAAAGTTAAGTTATGGAAAGTTACGGAAAGTTACGGAAAGTTAAGTTATGGAAAGTTACGGAAAGTTACGGAAAGTTAAGTTATGGAAAGTTACGGAAAGTTACGGAAAGTTAAGTTATGGAAAGTTACGGAAAGTTACGGAAAGTTAAGTTATGGAAAGTTACGGAAAGTTACGGAAAGTTAAGTTATGGAAAGTTACGGAAAGTTACGGAAAGTTACGGAAAGTTAAGTTATGGAAAGTTACGGAAAGTTACGGAAAGTTACGGAAAGTTACGGAAAGTTTAGTTATGGAAAGTTATGGAAAGTTATGGAAAGTTATGGAAAGTTATGGAAAGTTAAGTTATGGAAAGTTATGGAAAGTTACATTATGGAAAGTTATGGAAAGTTATGGAAAATTAAGTTATGGAAAGTTATGGAAAGTTATGGAAAGTTAAGTTATGGAAAGATATGGAAAGTTATGGAAAGTTATGGAAAGTTATATATGGAAAGTTATGGAAAGTTATGGAAAGTTATGGAAAGTTAAGTTATGGAAAGTTATGGAAAGTTATGGAAAGTTAAGTTATGGAAAGTTATGGAAAGTTATGGAAAGTTAAGTTATGGAAAGCTATGGAAAGTTAAGTTATGGAAAGTTAAGTTATGGAAAGTTATGGAAAGTTAAGTTATGGAAAGTTACGGAAAGTTAAGTTATGGAAAGTTACGGAAAGTTACGGAAAGTTAAGTTATGGAAAGTTACGGAAAGTTACGGAAAGTTAAGTTATGGAAAGTTACGGAAAGTTACGGAAAGTTAAGTTATGGAAAGTTACGGAAAGTTACGGAAAGTTAAGTTATGGAAAGTTACGGAAAGTTACGGAAAGTTAAGTTATGGAAAGTTACGGAAAGTTACGGAAAGTTAAGTTATGGAAAGTTACGGAAAGTTACGGAAAGTTAAGTTATGGAAAGTTACGGAAAGTTACGGAAAGTTAAGTTATGGAAAGTTATGGAAAGTTACGGAAAGTTACGGAAAGTTAAGTTATGGAAAGTTACGGAAAGTTACGGAAAGTTAAGTTATGGAATGTTACGGAAAGTTACGGAAAGTTAAGTTATGGAAAGTTACGGAAAGTTACGGAAAGTTAAGTTATGGAAAGTTACGGAAAGTTACGGAAAGTTACGGAAAGTTAAGTTATGGAAAGTTACGGAAAGTTACGGAAAGTTACGGAAAGTTACGGAAAGTTTAGTTATGGAAAGTTATGGAAAGTTATGGAAAGTTATGGAAAGTTATGGAAAGTTAAGTTATGGAAAGTTACGGAAAGTTATGGAAAGTTATGGAAAGTTATGGAAAGTTATGGAAAGTTATGGAAAATTAAGTTATGTAAAGTTATGGAAAGTTATGGAAAGTTAAGTTATGGAAAGTTATGGAAAGTTATGGAAAGTTAAGTTATGGAAAGTTATGGAAAGTTATGGAAAGTTAAGTTATGGAAAGCTATGGAAAGTTAAGTTATGGAAAGTTAAGTTATGGAAAGTTAAGTTATGGAAAGTTATGGAAAGTTAAGTTATGGAAAGTTATGGAAAGTTAAGTTATGGAAAGTTAAGTTATGGAAAGTTATGGAAAGTTAAGTTATGGAAAGTTAAATTATGGAAAGTTATGGAAAGTTAAGTTATGGAAAGTTATGGAAAGTTATGGAAAGATATGGGAAGTTAAGTTATGGAAAGTTATGGAAAGTTATGGAAAGTTATGGAAAGTTAAGTTATGGAAATTTAAGTTATGGAAAGTTATGGAACGTTAAGTTATGGGAAGTTAAGTTATGGAAAGTTAAGGAAAGTTATGGAAAGTTAAGTTATGGGAAGTTAAGTTAAGTTAGGGTATGGAAATTATGGAAAGTTAGGGTATGGTAAGTTATGGAAAGTTAAGGTATGGTAAGTTATGGAAAGTTAAGGTTTGGTAAGTTATGGAAAGTTAAGGTAAGATAGGGTATGGTAAGTTATGGAAAGTTAGGGTATGGTAAGTTATGGAATGTTAAGGTATGGTAAGTTATGGAATCTTAAGTTTTGGTAAGTTATGGAAAGTTAAGATAAGATAGGGTATGGTAAGTTATGGAAAGTTAGGTTATGGTAAGTTATGGAAAGTTAAGGTGAGTTATGGTATGGTAAGTTATGGAAAGTTAAGGTAAGTTAGGGTATGGTAAGTTATGGAAAGTTTAGATATGATAAGTTATGGAAAGTTAAGGTATGTTAAGTTATGGAAAGTTAAGGTAAGTTAGGGTATAGTAAGTTATGGAAAGTTAAGGTATGATTAGTTATGTAAAGTTTACGTAAGTTAGGGAATGGAAAGTTATGGAAAGTTAAGGTATGGTAAGTTTTGGAAAGTTAAGGTAAGTTAGGGTATGGTAAGTTATGGAAAGTTAAGGTAAGTTAGGGTATGGTAAGTTATGGAAAATTAAGGTAAGTTAGGGTATGGTAAGTTATGGAAAGTTAAGGTATGGTAAGTTATGGAATCTTAAGTTTTGGTAAGTTATGGAAAGTTAAGATAAGATAGGGTATGGTAAGTTATGGAAAGTTAGGTTATGGTAAGTTATGGAAAGTTAAGGTGAGTTATGGTATGGTAAGTTATGGAAAGTTAAGGTAAGTTAGGGTATGGTAAGTTATGGAAAGTTTAGATATGATAAGTTATGGAAAGTTAAGGTATGTTAAGTTATGGAAAGTTAAGGTAAGTTAGGGTATAGTAAGTTATGGAAAGTTAAGGTATGATTAGTTATGTAAAGTTTACGTAAGTTAGGGAATGGAAAGTTATGGAAAGTTAAGGTATGGTAAGTTTTGGAAAGTTAAGGTAAGTTAGGGTATGGTAAGTTATGGAAAGTTAAGGTAAGTTAGGGTATGGAAAGTTAAGGTATGGTAAGTTATGGAAAGTTATGGTATGGAAAGGTATGGAAAGTTATGGAAAGTTAAGTTATGGGAAGTTAAGTTAAGTTAGGGTATGGAAATTATGGAAAGTTCGGGTATGGTAAGTTATGGAAAGTTAAGGTATGGTAAGTTATGGAAAGTTAAGGTAATTTATGGTATGGTAAGTTATGGAAAGTTAAGGTAAGTTAGGGTATGGTAAGTTATGGAAAGTTAAGGAACGTTAAGTTATGGAAATTTAAGGTAAATTAGGGTATGGTAATTTATGGAAAGTTAAAGTATGGTAAGTTATGGAAAGTTAAGGGAGGTTATGGTATGGAAAGCTAAGGTATGGTAAGTTATGGAAAGTTAAGGTAAGTTATGGTATGGAAAGTTAAGGTAAGTTAAGGTAAGTTATGGTATGGAAAGTTAAGGTAAGTTATGGTATGGAAAGTAATGGAAAGTTACGGAAAGTTAAGTTATGGAAAGTTATGGAAAGTTACGGAAAGTTACGGAAAGTTAAGTTATGGAAAGTTACGGAATGTTACGGAAAGTTATGGAAAGTTACGGAAAGTTACGGAAAGTTTAGTTATGGAAAGTTATGGAAAGTTATGGAAAGTTATGGAAAGTTATGGAAAGTTAAGTTATGGAAAGTTATGGAAAGTTATGGAAAGTTATGGAAAGTTAAGTTATGGAAAGTTATGGAAAGTTACATTATGGAAAGTTATGGAAAGTTATGGAAAATTAAGTTATGGAAAGTTATGGAAAGTTATGGAAAGTTAAGTTATGGAAAGTTATGGAAAGTTATGGAAAGTTATGGAAAGTTATTTATGGAAAGTTATGGAAAGTTATGGAAAGTTATGGAAAGTTAAGTTATGGAAAGTTATGGAAAGTTATGGAAAGTTAAGTTATGGAAAGTTACGGAAAGTTACGGAAAGTTAAGTTATGGAAAGTTACGGAAAGTTACGGAAAGTTAAGTTATGGAAAGTTACGGAAAGTTACGGAAAGTTAAGTTATGGAAAGTTACGGAAAGTTACGGAAAGTTAAGTTATGGAAAGTTACGGAAAGTTACGGAAAGTTAAGTTATGGAAAGTTACGGAAAGTTACGGAAAGTTAAGTTATGGAAAGTTACGGAAAGTTACGGAAAGTTAAGTTATGGAAAGTTACGGAAAGTTACGGAAAGTTAAGTTATGGAAAGTTACGGAAAGTTACGGAAAGTTACGGAAAGTTAAGTTATGGAAAGTTACGGAAAGTTACGGAAAGTTACGGAAAGTTACGGAAAGTTTAGTTATGGAAAGTTATGGAAAGTTATGGAAAGTTATGGAAAGTTATGGAAAGTTAAGTTATGGAAAGTTATGGAAAGTTACATTATGGAAAGTTATGGAAAGTTATGGAAAATTAAGTTATGGAAAGTTATGGAAAGTTATGGAAAGTTAAGTTATGGAAAGATATGGAAAGTTATGGAAAGTTATGGAAAGTTATATATGGAAAGTTATGGAAAGTTATGGAAAGTTATGGAAAGTTAAGTTATGGAAAGTTATGGAAAGTTATGGAAAGTTAAGTTATGGAAAGTTATGGAAAGTTATGGAAAGTTAAGTTATGGAAAGCTATGGAAAGTTAAGTTATGGAAAGTTAAGTTATGGAAAGTTAAGTTATGGAAAGTTATGGAAAGTTAAGTTATGGAAAGTTACGGAAAGTTAAGTTATGGAAAGTTACGGAAAGTTACGGAAAGTTAAGTTATGGAAAGTTACGGAAAGTTACGGAAAGTTAAGTTATGGAAAGTTACGGAAAGTTACGGAAAGTTAAGTTATGGAAAGTTACGGAAAGTTACGGAAAGTTAAGTTATGGAAAGTTACGGAAAGTTACGGAAAGTTAAGTTATGGAAAGTTACGGAAAGTTACGGAAAGTTAAGTTATGGAAAGTTACGGAAAGTTACGGAAAGTTAAGTTATGGAAAGTTACGGAAAGTTACGGAAAGTTAAGTTATGGAAAGTTATGGAATGTTACGGAAAGTTACGGAAAGTTAAGTTATGGAAAGTTACGGAAAGTTACGGAAAGTTAAGTTATGGAAAGTTACGGAAAGTTACGGAAAGTTACGGAAAGTTAAGTTATGGAAAGTTACGGAAAGTTACGGAAAGTTACGGAAAGTTACGGAAAGTTTAGTTATGGAAAGTTATGGAAAGTTATGGAAAGTTATGGAAAGTTATGGAAAGTTAAGTTATGGAAAGTTACGGAAAGTTATGGAAAGTTATGGAAAGTTATGGAAAGTTATGGAAAGTTATGGAAAATTAAGTTATGTAAAGTTATGGAAAGTTATGGAAAGTTAAGTTATGGAAAGTTATGGAAAGTTATGGAAAGTTAAGTTATGGAAAGTTATGGAAAGTTATGGAAAGTTAAGTTATGGAAAGCTATGGAAAGTTAAGTTATGGAAAGTTAAGTTATGGAAAGTTAAGTTATGGAAAGTTATGGAAAGTTAAGTTATGGAAAGTTATGGAAAGTTAAGTTATGGAAAGTTAAGTTATGGAAAGTTATGGAAAGTTAAGTTATGGAAAGTTAAATTATGGAAAGTTATGGAAAGTTAAGTTATGGAAAGTTATGGAAAGTTATGGAAAGATATGGGAAGTTAAGTTATGGAAAGTTATGGAAAGTTATGGAAAGTTATGGAAAGTTAAGTTATGGAAAGTTAAGTTATGGAAAGTTAAGGAAAGTTATGGAAAGTTAAGTTATGGGAAGTTAAGTTAAGTTAGGGTATGGAAATTATGGAAAGTTAGGGTATGGTAAGTTATGGAAAGTTAAGGTATGGTAAGTTATGGAAAGTTAAGGTTTGGTAAGTTATGGAAAGTTAAGGTAAGATAGGGTATGGTAAGTTATGGAAAGTTAGGGTATGGTAAGTTATGGAATGTTAAGGTATGGTAAGTTATGGAATCTTAAGTTTTGGTAAGTTATGGAAAGTTAAGATAAGATAGGGTATGGTAAGTTATGGAAAGTTAGGTTATGGTAAGTTATGGAAAGTTAAGGTGAGTTATGGTATGGTAAGTTATGGAAAGTTAAGGTAAGTTAGGGTATGGTAAGTTATGGAAAGTTTAGATATGATAAGTTATGGAAAGTTAAGGTATGTTAAGTTATGGAAAGTTAAGGTAAGTTAGGGTATAGTAAGTTATGGAAAGTTAAGGTATGATTAGTTATGTAAAGTTTACGTAAGTTAGGGAATGGAAAGTTATGGAAAGTTAAGGTATGGTAAGTTTTGGAAAGTTAAGGTAAGTTAGGGTATGGTAAGTTATGGAAAGTTAAGGTAAGTTAGGGTATGGTAAGTTATGGAAAATTAAGGTAAGTTAGGGTATGGTAAGTTATGGAAAGTTAAGGTATGGTAAGTTATGGAATCTTAAGTTTTGGTAAGTTATGGAAAGTTAAGATAAGATAGGGTATGGTAAGTTATGGAAAGTTAGGTTATGGTAAGTTATGGAAAGTTAAGGTGAGTTATGGTATGGTAAGTTATGGAAAGTTAAGGTAAGTTAGGGTATGGTAAGTTATGGAAAGTTTAGATATGATAAGTTATGGAAAGTTAAGGTATGTTAAGTTATGGAAAGTTAAGGTAAGTTAGGGTATAGTAAGTTATGGAAAGTTAAGGTATGATTAGTTATGTAAAGTTTACGTAAGTTAGGGAATGGAAAGTTATGGAAAGTTAAGGTATGGTAAGTTTTGGAAAGTTAAGGTAAGTTAGGGTATGGTAAGTTATGGAAAGTTAAGGTAAGTTAGGGTATGGAAAGTTAAGGTATGGTAAGTTATGGAAAGTTATGGTATGGAAAGGTATGGAAAGTTATGGAAAGTTAAGTTATGGGAAGTTAAGTTAAGTTAGGGTATGGAAATTATGGAAAGTTCGGGTATGGTAAGTTATGGAAAGTTAAGGTATGGTAAGTTATGGAAAGTTAAGGTAATTTATGGTATGGTAAGTTATGGAAAGTTAAGGTAAGTTAGGGTATGGTAAGTTATGGAAAGTTAAGGAACGTTAAGTTATGGAAATTTAAGGTAAATTAGGGTATGGTAATTTATGGAAAGTTAAAGTATGGTAAGTTATGGAAAGTTAAGGGAGGTTATGGTATGGAAAGCTAAGGTATGGTAAGTTATGGAAAGTTAAGGTAAGTTATGGTATGGAAAGTTAAGGTAAGTTAAGGTAAGTTATGGTAAGGAAAGTTAAGGTATGGTAATGTATGGAAAGTTAAGGTAAGTTATGTTATGGAAAGTTAAGGTAAGTTAAGGTAAGTTATGGTATGGAAAGTTAAGGTAAGTTATGGTATGGAAAGTAATGGAAAGTTACGGAAAGTTAAGTTATGGAAAGTTATGGAAAGTTACGGAAAGTTACGGAAAGTTAAGTTATGGAAAGTTACGGAATGTTACGGAAAGTTATGGAAAGTTACGGAAAGTTACGGAAAGTTTAGTTATGGAAAGTTATGGAAAGTTATGGAAAGTTATGGAAAGTTATGGAAAGTTAAGTTATGGAAAGTTATGGAAAGTTATGGAAAGTTATGGAAAGTTACGTTATGGAAAGTTATGGAAAGTTACATTATGGAAAGTTATGGAAAGTTATGGAAAATTAAGTTATGGAAAGTTATGGAAAGTTATGGAAAGTTAAGTTATGGAAAGTTATGGAAAGTTATGGAAAGTTATGGAAAGTTATTTATGGAAAGTTATGGAAAGTTATGGAAAGTTATGGAAAGTTAAGTTATGGAAAGTTATGGAAAGTTATGGAAAGTTAAGTTATGGAAAGTTATGGAAAGTTATGGAAAGTTAAGTTATGGAAAGTTATGGAAAGTTAAGTTATGGAAAGCTATGGAAAGTTAAGTTATGGAAAGTTAAGTTATGGAAAGTTAAGTTATGGAAAGTTATGGAAAGTTAAGTTATGGAAAGTTATGGAAAGTTAAGTTATGGAACGTTAAGTTATGGAAAGTTATGGAAAGTTAAGATATGGAAAGTTAAATTATGGAAAGTTATGGAAAGTTAAGTTATGGAAAGTTATGGAAAGTTATGGAAAGATATGGAAAGTTAAGTTATGGAAAGTTATGGAAAGTTATGGAAAGTTATGGAAAGTTAAGTTATGGAAATTTAAGTTATGGAAAGTTATGGAACGTTAAGTTATGGGAAGTTAAGTTATGGAAAGTTAAGGAAAGTTATGGAAAGTTAAGTTATGGGAAGTTAAGTTAAGTTAGGGTATGGAAATTATGGAAAGTTAAGGTATGGTAAGTTATGGAAAGTTAAGGTTTGGTAAGTTATGGAAAGTTAAGGTAAGATAGGGTATGGTAAGTTATGGAAAGTTAGGGTATGGTAAGTTATGGAATGTTAAGGTATGGTAAGTTATGGAATCTTAAGTTTTGGTAAGTTATGGAAAGTTAAGATAAGATAGGGTATGGTAAGTTATGGAAAGTTAGGTTATGGTAAGTTATGGAAAGTTAAGGTGAGTTATGGTATGGTAAGTTATGGAAAGTTAAGGTAAGTTAGGGTATGGTAAGTTATGGAAAGTTTAGATATGATAAGTTATGGAAAGTTAAGGTATGTTAAGTTATGGAAAGTTAACGTAAGTTAGGGTATAGTAAGTTATGGAAAGTTAAGGTATGATTAGTTATGTAAAGTTTACGTAAGTTAGGGAATGAAAAGTTATGGAAAGTTAAGGTATGGTAAGTTTTGGAAAGTTAAGGTAAGTTAGGGTATGGTAAGTTATGGAAAGTTAAGGTAAGTTAGGGTATGGTAAGTTATGGAAAATTAAGGTAAGTTAGGGTATGGTAAGTTATGGAAAGTTAAGGTATGGTAAGTTATGGAATCTTTAGTTTTGGTAAGTTATGGAAAGTTAAGATAAGATAGGGTATGGTAAGTTATGGAAAGTTAGGTTATGGTAAGTTATGGAAAGTTAAGGTGAGTTATGGTATGGTAAGTTATGGAAAGTTAAGGTAAGTTAGGGTATGGTAAGTTATGGAAAGTTTAGATATGATAAGTTATGGAAAGTTAAGGTATGTTAAGTTATGGAAAGTTAAGGTAAGTTAGGGTATAGTAAGTTATAGAAAGTTAAGGTATGATTAGTTATGTAAAGTTTACGTAAGTTAGGGAATGGAAAGTTATGGAAAGTTAAGGTATGGTAAGTTTTGGAAAGTTAAGGTAAGTTAGGGTATGGTAAGTTATGGAAAGTTAAGGTAAGTTAGGGTATGGAAAGTTAAGGTATGGTAAGTTATGGAAAGTTAAAGTAATTATGGTATGGAAAGTTAAGGTATGGTAAGTTATGGAAAGTTATGGTATGGAAAGGTATGGAAAGTTATGGAAAGTTAAGTTATGGGAAGTTAAGTTAAGTTAGGGTATGGAAATTATGGAAAGTTCGGGTATGGTAAGTTATGGAAAGTTAAGGTATGGTAAGTTATGGAAAGTTAAGGTAATTTATGGTATGGTAAGTTATGGAAAGTTAAGGTAAGTTAGGGTATGGTAAGTTATGGAAAGTTAAGGAACGTTAAGTTATGGAAATTTTAGGTAAATTAGGGTATGGTAATTTATGGAAAGTTAAAGTATGGTAAGTTATGGAAAGTTAAGGGAGGTTATGGTATGGAAAGCTAAGGTATGGTAAGTTATGGAAAGTTAAGGTAAGTTATGGTATGGAAAGTTAAGTTAAGTTAAGGTAAGTTATGGTATGGAAAGTTAAGGTATGGTAATGTATGGAAAGTTAAGGTAAGTTATGTTATGGAAAGTTAAGGTAAGTTAAGGTAAGTTATGGTATGGAAAGTTAAGGTAAGTTATGGTATGGAAAGTTAAGGTAAGTTAAGGTAAGTTATGGTGAGGAAAGTTAAGGTAAGTTATGGTATGGAAAGTTAAGGTAAGTTAAGGTAAGTTATGGTATGGAAAGTTAAGGTAAGTTATGGAATGGAAAGTTAAGGTAAGTTATGGTTTGGAAAGTTAAGGTAAGTTAAGGTAAGTTATGGAAAATTAAGGTAAGTTAGGGTATGGAATGTTAAGGTAAGTTAAGTTATGGAAAGTTAAGGTAAGTTAGGGTATGTTAAGGTATGGAAAGTTAAGGTATGGTAAGTTATGGAGAGTTAAGGTAAGTTATGGTATGGAGAGTTAAGGTAAGTTATGGTATGGAAAGTTAAGGTAAGTTATGGTTTTGAAAGTTAAGGTAAGTTAAGGTAAGTTATGGAAAGTTAAGGTAAGTTAGGGTATGGAAAGTTAAGGTAAGTTAAGTTATGGAAAGTTAAGGTAAGTTAGGGTATGGTAAGTTATGGAAAGTTAAGGTATGGTAAGTTATGGAAAGTTAAGGTAAGTTATGGTATGGAAAGTTAAGGTAAGTTATGGTATGGAAAGTTAAGGTAAGTTAAGGTAAGTTATGGAAAGTTAAGGTAAGTTAGGGTATGGTAAGTTATGGAAAGTTAGGATATGGTAAGTTATGGAAAGTTAAGTTATGGTAAGTTATGGAAAGTTAAGGTAAGTTATGGTATGGAAAGTTAAGGTAAGTTAAGGTAAGTTATGGAAAGTTATGGAAAGTTATGGAAAGTTAAGTTATGGAAAGTTATGGAAAGTTATGGAAAGTTAAGTCATGGAAAGTTATGGAAAGTTATGGAAAGTTAAGTTATGGAAAGTTACGTTATGGAAAGTTATGGAAATTTATGGAAAGTTATGGAAAGTTAAGTTATGGAAAGTTATGGAAAGTTAAGTTATGGAAAGTTATGGAAAGTTATGGAAAGTTAAGTTATGGAAAGTTATGGAAAGTTATGGAAAGTTAAGTTATGGAAAGCTATGGAAAGTTATGGAAAGTTAAGTTATGGAAAGCTATGGAAAGTTATGGAAAGTTATGGAAAGTTATGGAAAGCTATGGAAAGTTAAGTTATGGAAAGTTATGGAAATCTATGGAAAGTTAAGTTATGGAAAGCTATGGAAAGTTAAGTTATGGAAAGCTATGGAAAGTTATGGAAAGTTATGGAAAGTTATGGAAAGTTAAGTTATGGAAAGTTATGGAAAGTTATGGAAAGTTAAGTTATGGAAAGCTATGGAAAGTTAAGTTATGGAAAGCTATGGAAAGTTATGGAAAGTTATGGAAAGTTATGGAAAGTTAAGTTATGGAAAGTTATGGAAAGTTATGGAAAGTTAAGTTATGGAAAGCTATGGAAAGTTATGGAAAGTTATGGAAAGTTATGGAAATCTATGGAAAGTTAAGTAATGGAAAGTTATGGAAAGTTATGGAAAGCTATGGAAAGTTAAGTTATGGAAAGTTATGGAAAGTTATGGAAAGCTATGGAAAGTTAAGTTATGGAAAGTTATGGAAAGTTATGGAAAGCTATGGAAAGTTAAGTTATTGAAAGTTATGGAAATCTATGGAAAGTTAAGTAATGGAAAGTTATGGAAAGTTATGGAAAGCTATGGAAAGTTAAGTTATGGAAAGTTATGGAAAGTTATGGAAAGCTATGGAAAGTTAAGTTATGGAAAGTTATGGAAAGTTATGGAAAGCTATGGAAAGTTAAGTTATGGAAAGTTAAGTTATGGAAAGTTATGGAAAGTTATGGTAAGTTATGGAAAGTTAAGGTATGGTAAGTTTTGGAAAGTTAAGGTAAGTTAGGGTATGGTAAGTTATGGAAAGTGAAGGTAAGTTTGGGTATGGTAAGTTATGGAAAATTAAGGTAAGTTAGGGTATGGTAAGTTATGGAAAGTTAAGGTAAGTTAGGGTATGGAAAGTTAAGGTATGGTAATTTATGGAAAGTTAAGGTAAGTTATGGTATGGAAAGTTAAGGTATGGTAAGTTATGGAAAGTTAAGGTAAGTTATGGTATGGAAAGTTAAGGTATCGTAAGTTATGTAAAGTTAAGGTAAGTTATGGTATGGAAAGTTAAGGTGTGGTAATTTATGGAAAGTTATGGTATGGAAAGTTAAGGTATGGTAAGTTATGGAAAGTTAAGGTAAGTTATGGTATTGAAAGTTAAGGTATGGTAAGTTATGGAAAGTTATGGTATGGAAAGTTAAGGTATGGTAAGTTATGGAAATTTAAGGTAAGTTACGGTATGGAAATTTAAGGTAAGTTATGGTATGGAAAGTTAGGGTATGGTAAGTTATGGAAAGTTAAGGATTGGTAAGTTTTGGAAAGTTAAGCTTAGTTAGGGTATGGTATTTTATGGAAAGTTAAGGTAAGTTATGGTATGGTAAGTTATGGAAAATTAATGTAAGTTAGGGTATGGTAAGTTATGGAAAGTTAAGGTAAGTTAGGGTATGGAAAGTTAAAGTATGGTAAGTTATGGAACGTTAAGATAAGTTATGGTATGGAAAGTTAAGTTATGGTAAGTTATGGAAAGTTAAGGTAAGATATGGTATGGAAAGTTAAGGTAAGTTATGGTATGGAAAGTTAAGGTATGGTAAGTTATGGAAAGTAAAGGTATGGTAAGATATGGAAAGTTAAGATAAGTTAGGTTATGGTAAGTTATGGAAAGTTAAGGTAAGTTAGGGTATGGTAAGTTATGGAAAGTTAAGATAAGTTAGGGTATGGTAAGTTATGGAAAGTTAGGGTATGGTAAGTTATGGAAAGTTAAGTTAAGTTAGGGTATGGTAAGTTATGGAAATTTAAGGTAACTTGGGGTATGGAAAGTTAAGGTATGGTAAGTTATGGAAAGTTAAGGTAAGTTATGGTATGGAAAGTTAAGGTATGGTAAGATATGAAAAGATAAGGTAAGTTATGTTATGGAAAGTTAAGGTAAGTTATGGTATGGAAAGTTTAGGTAAGGTAAGGTAAGTTATGGAAAGTTAAGGTAAGTTAGGGTATGGTAAGTTATGGAAAGTTAAGATATGGTAAGTTTTGGAAAGTTAAGGTAAGTTAGGGTATGGTATTTTATGGAAATTTAAGGTAAGTTAGGGTATGGTAAGTTATGGAAAATTAAGGTAAGTTAAGGTATGGTGAGTTATGGAAAGGTAAGGTAAGTTAGGGTATGGAAAGTTAAAGTATGTTAAGTTATGGAAAGTTAAGGTAATTATGGTATGGAAAGTTAAGGTATGGCAAGTTATGGAAAGTTATGGTATGGAAAGTTAAGGTATGGTAAGTGATGGAAAGTTAAGATAAGTTATGGTTTGGAAATTTAAGGTAAGTTATGGTATGGAATGTTAAGGTATGGTAAGTTATGGAAAGTTATGGTATGGAAAGATAAGGTATGGTAAGTTATGGAAAGTTAAGTTAAGTTATGGTATGGAAAGTTAAGGTATGGTAAGTTATGGAAAGTTATGGTATGGAAAGTTAAGTTATGGTAAGTTATGGAAAGTTAAGGTAAGTTATGGTACAGAAATTAAGGTATGGTAAGTTATGGAAAGTATAAGGTAATTTATGGTATGGAAAGTTAAGGTATGGTAAGTTATGGAAAGTTAAGCTAAGTTATGGTATGGAAAGTTATGTTATGGTAAGTTATGGAAAGTTATGTTATGGAAAGTTTAGGTATGTAAAGTTATGGAAAGTTAATGTAAGTTATGTTATGGAATGTTAAGGTATGGTAAGTTATGGAAAGTTATGGTATGGAAAGTTAAGGTATGGTAAGTTATGGATAGATAAGGTAAGTTATGGTATGGAAAGTTAAGGTATGGTAAGTTATGGAAAGTTAAGGTAAGTTATGGTATGGAAATTTAAGGTAAGTTATGGTATGGAAAGTTAAGGTATGGTAAGTTATGGAAAGTTAAGTTAAGTTATGGTATGGAAAGTTAAGGAATGGTACGATATGGAAAGTTAAGGTAAGTTATGGTATGGAAAGTTAAGGTAAGTTATGGTATGGAAAGTTAAGGTATGGTAAGTTATGGAAAGTTATGGTATGGAAAGTTAAGGTATGGTAAGTTATGGAAAGTTAAGTTAAGTTTTGGTATGGAAAGTTAAGGTATGGTAAGTTATGGAAAGTTATGGTATGGAAAGTTAAGGTATGGTAAGTTATGGAATGTTAAGGTAAGTTATGGTATGGAAAGTTAAGGTATGGTAAGTTATGGAAGTTAAGGTAAGTTATGGTATGATAAGTTATGGAAATTTAAGGTAATTATGGTATGGAAAGTTAAGGTAAGTTATGCTATGGAAAGTTAAGGTATGGTAAGTTATGGAAAGTTAAGGTAAATTATGGTATGGAAAATTAAGGTATGGTAAGTTATGGAAATTTAAGGTAAGTTATGGTATGGAAAGTTAAGGTAAGTTAAGGTAAGTTCTGGTATGGAAAGTTAAGGTAAGTTATGGTATGGAAAGATAAGGTAAGTTAAGGTAAGTTATGGTATGGAAAGTTAAGGTATGGTAAGTTATGGAAAGTTAAGGTAAGTTATGGTATGGAAAGTTAAGGTAAGTTATGGTATGGAAAGTTAAGGTAAGTTATGGTATGGAAAGTTAAGGTATGGTAAGTTATGGAAAGTTAAGTTAAGTTATGGTATGGAAAGTTAAGGTATGGTAAGTTATGGAACGTTAAGGTAAGTTATGGTATGGAAAGTTAAGGTAAGTTAAGGTATGGTAAGTTATGGAACGTTAAGGTAAGTTATGGTATGGAAAGTTAAGGTAAGTTAAGGTAAGATATGGTATGGAAAGTTAAAGTATGGTAAGGTATGGAAAGTTAAGGTAAGTTATGTTAAGGAAAGTTAAGGTAAGTTAAGGTAAGTTATGGTATGGAAAGTTAAGGTAAGTTATGGTATGGAAAGATAAGGTAAGTTAAGGTAAGTTATGGTATGGAAAGTTAAGGTAAGTTATGGTATTGAAAGTTAAGGTAAGTTTAGGTAAGTTATGGTATGGAATGTTAAGGTAAGTTATGGTATGGAAAGTTAAGGTAAGTTAAGGTAAGTTATGGAAAGTTAAGGTAAGTTAGGGTATGGAAAGTTAAGGTAAGTTAAGTTATGGAAAGTTAAGGTAAGTTAGGGAATGGTATGTTATGGAAAGTTAAGTAAAGTTATGGTATGCAAAGTTAAGGTAAGTTATGGTATGGAAAGTTAAGGTAAGTTAAGGTAAGTTATGGAAAGTTAAGTTAAGTTAAGGTAAGTTATTGAAAGTTATGGTAAGTTAGAGTATGGTAAGTTATGGAAAGTTAAGGTAAGTTAGTGTATGGTAAGTTATGGAAAGTTAGGGTATGGTAAGGTAAGTTAACGTAATTTAGTGTATGGTAAGTTATGGAAAGTTAGGGTATGGTAAGTTATGGAAAGTTAAGTTATGGTAAGGTAAGTTATGGTAAGTAATGGTATGGTAAGTTATGGAAAGTTAGGGTATGGTATGGTAAGTTAAGGTAATTTAGGGTATGGTAAGTTATGGAAAGTTAAGGTAAGGTAAGGTTATTTAAGGTAAGTAAGGGTATGGTAAGTTATGGAAAGTTAAGGTATCGTAAGTTATGGAAAGTTAAGGTATGGTAAGGTAAGTTAAGGTAAGTAATGGTATGGTAAGTTATGGAAAGTTAGGGTATGGTAAGGTAAGTTAAGGTAATTTAGGTTATGGTAAGTTATGGAAAGTTAAGGTATGGTAAGTTATGGAAAGTTAAGGTAAGTTATGGTATGGAAAGTATAAGGTAAGTTAAGGTAATTTATGGAAAGTTAAGGTAAGTTAAGTTATGGAAAGTAAAGGTAAGTTAGGGTATGGTAAGTTATGGAAAGTTAAGGTATGGGAAGTTATGGGAAGTAATGTAAAGTTAGGGTAAGTTAGGGTTTGGTAAGTTATGGAAAGTTAGGTTATGGTTAGTTATGGAAAGTTAGGGTATGGTAAGTTATGGAAAGTTAAGGTAAGTTAGGGTATGGTAAGATATGGAAAGTTAAGGTAAGTTAGGGTATGGTAAGCTATGGAAAGTTAAGGTAAGTTATGGTATGGAAAGTTAAGTTATGGTAAGTTATGGAAAGTTAAGGTATGGTAAGTTATGGAAAGTTAAGGTAAGTTAGGGTATGGTAAGTTATGGAATGTTAAGGTAAGTTAGGGTATGGTAAGTTATGGAATGTTAAGGTATGGTAAGTTATGGATAGTTAAGGTAAGTTAGGGTATGGTAAGTTATGGAAAGTTAAGGTAAGTTAGGGTATGGTAAGTTATGGAAAGTTAAGGTAAGTTAGGGTATGGTAAGTTATGGAAAGTTAGGGTATGGTAAGTTATGGAAAGTTAAGGTAATTTATGGTATGGTAAGTTATGGAAAGTTAATGTAAGTTAGGGTATGGTAAGTTATGGAATGTTAAGGTATGGTAAGTTATAGAAAGTTAATGTTAGGTAAGTTATGGAAAGTTAAGGTAAGATAGGGTATGGTAAGTTATGGAAAGTTAGGGTATGGTAAGTTATGGAAAGTTAAAGTATGGTAAGTTATGGAAAGTTAAGGTAAGTTAGGGTACGGTAAGGTATGGAAAGTTAAGGTATGGTAAGTTATGGAAAGTTAAGGTAAGTTAGGGTATGGAAAGTTATGGAAAGATAAGATATGATACGTTTTGGAAATTTAAGGTACGTTAGGGTATGGTAATTTATGGAAAGTTAAGGTAAGTTAGGGTATGGTAAGTTATGGAATATTAAGGTAAGTTAGGGTATGGTAAGTTATGGAAAGTTAAGGTAAGTTATGGTATGGAAAGTTAAGGTATGGTAAGTTATGGAATGTTAAGGTAAGTTATGGTATGGAAAGTTAAGGTATGGTAAGTTATGGAAAGTTAAGCTATGTTATGGTATGGAAAGTTAAGGTATGGTAAGTTATGGAAAGTTATGTTATGGAAAGTTTAGGTATGTTAAGTTATGGAAAGTTAAGGTAAGTTATGTTATGGAAAGTTAAGGTATGGTAAGTTATGGAAAGTTATGGTATGGAAAGTTATGGTATGGTATGTTATGGAAAGATAAGGTAAGTTATGGTATGGAAAGTTAAGGTATGGTAAGTTATGGAAAGTTAAGGTAAGTTATGTTATGGAAATTTAAGGTAAGTTATGGTATGGAAAGTTAAGGTATGGTAAGTTATGGAAAGTTAAGGTAAGTTATGGTATGGAAAGTTAAGGTATGGTAAGATATGGAAAGGTAAGGTAAGTTATGGTATGGAAAGTTAAGGTAAGTTATGGTATGGAATGTTAAGGTATGGTAAGTTATGGAAAGTTAAGGTAAGTTATGGTATGGAAAGTTAAGGTAAGTTATGGTATGGAAAGTTAAGGTATGGTAAGTTATGGAAAGTTAACTTAAGTTATGGTATGGAAAGTTAAGGTATGGTAAGTTATGGAAAGTTAAGGTAAGTTAGGGTATGGTAAGTTATGGAAAGTTAAGGTAAGTTACGGTATGGTAAGTTATGGAAAGTTAAGGTAAGTTAGGGTATGGTAAGTTTTGGAAAGTTAAGGTAAGTTAGGGTATGTTAAGTTATGGAAAGTTAAGGTATGGTAAGTTTTGGAAAGTTAAGGTAAGTTAGTGTATGGTAAGTTAGGGAAAGTGAAGGTAAGTTAGGGTATGGTAAGTTATGGAAAATTAAGGTAAGTTAGGGTATGGTAAGTTATGGAAATTTAATGTAAGTTAGGGTATGGAAAGTTAAGGTATGGTAAGTTATGGAAAGTTAAGGTAAGTTATGGTATGGAAAGTTGAGGTATGGTAAGTTATGGAAAGTTAACGTAAGTTATCTTATGGAAAGTTAAGGTATGGTAAGTTATGGAAAGCTAAGGTAATTATGGTATGGAAAGTTAAGGTATGGTAAGTTATGGAAAGTTATGGTATGGAAAGTGAAGTTATGGTAAGTTATGGAATGTTAAGGTAAGTTATGATATGGAAAGTTAAGGTATGGTAAGTTATGGTAGGTCATGGTATGGAAAGTTAAGTTATGGTAAATTATGGAGTGTTAAGGTAAGTTATGGTATGGAAAGTTAAGGTATGGTAAGTTATGGAAAGTTAAGGTAAGTTATGGTATGGAAAGTTAAGGTAAGTTAAGGTAAGTTATGGAAAGTTAAGGTAAGTTACGGTATGGTAAGTTATGGAATGTTAAGGTAAGTTAGGGTATGGTAAGTTAGGGAAAGTTATGGTATGGAAAGTTAAGGTAAGTTAAGGTATGGTAAGTTATGGAAAGATAAGGTATGGGAGTTATGGAAAGTTAAGTTAAGTTAGGGTATGGTAAGTTATGGAAAGTTAAGGTAAGTTAGGGTATGGTAAGTTATTGAAAGTTAAGGTATGGTAAGTTATGGAAAGTTAAGGTAAGTTAGGGTATGGTAAGTTATGGAAAGTTAAGTCAAGTTAGGTTATGGTAAGTTATGGAAAGTTAAGGTATGGTAAGTTATAGAAAGTTAAGGTAAGTTAGGGTATGGTAAGTTATGGAAATTTAAGGTACGTTAGGGTATGGTAATTTATGGAAAGTTAATTTAAGTTAGGGTATGGAAAGTTAAGTTATGTTAAGGTAAGTTAATGTATGGTAAGTTATGTAAAGTTAAGGTAAGTTAGGGTATGGTAAGTTATGGAAAGTTAAGGTAAGTTAGTGTATGTAAAGTTAAGGTAAGTTAAGGTAAGTTAAGGTATGGTAAGTTAAAATAAGTTAATGTAAGTTAAGGTATGGTAAGTTATGGAAAGTTAAGGTAAGTTAGGGTATGGAAATTTAAGGTAGGTTAAGGTAAGTTTGGGTATGGAAAGTTAAGGTAAGTTATGGAAAGTTAAGGTATGGTAAGTTATGGAAAGTTAAGTTAAGTTAGGGTATGGAAAGTTAAGGTATGTTAGGGTATGGTAAGTTATGGATATTTAAGGTAAGTTAGGGTATGGAATGTTAAGGTAAGTTAAGTAAGTTATGGAAAGTTAAGGTAAGTTTAGGTAATTTATGGAAAGTTAAGTTTAGTTAAGTTATGGATAGTTAAGGTAAGTTAGGTTATGGAAAGTTAAGGAAAGTTAAAGTAAGTTATGGAAAGGTAAGGTAAGTTAGGGTATGGAATGTTAAGGTAAGTTAAGGTAAGTTATGGAAAGTTAAGTTAAGTTAGGGTATGGAAAGTTAAGGTAACTTAAGTTATGGAAAGTTAAGGTAAGTTAGGTTATGGTAAGTTATGGAAAGTTAAGGTATGGTAAGTTATGGAAAGTTAAGGTAAGTTAAGGTATGGTAAGTTAAGCTAAGTTAAGGTAAGTTATGGAAAGTTAAGGTAAGTTAGGGTATGGAAATTTAATGTAAGTTAAGGTATGGAAAGTTAAGGTAAGTTAAGGTATGGAAAGTTAAGGTAAGTTAAGGTAAGTTATGGAAATTAAAGGTAAGTTAAGGTAAGTTAAAGTATGGAAAGTTAAGGTAAGTTAAGGTATGGAAAGTTAAGGTAAGTTAAGTTATGGAAATTAAAGGTAAGTTAAGGTATGGAAATTAAAGTTAAGTTAATGTAAGTTATGGAAATTAAAGGTAAGTTAAGGTTAGTTAAGGTATGTTATAGAAATTAAAGGTAAGTTAAGGTAAGTTAACGTATGTAAAGTTAAGGTAAGTTAAGGTAAGTTATGGAAATTAAAGGTAAGTTTAGGTAAGTTAAGGTATGGAAAGTTAAGGTAAGTTAAGTTATGGAAAGTTAAGTTAAGGTAAGTTAAGGTATGGAAAGTTAAGGTAAGTTAAGGTAAGTTATTGAAATTAAAGTTAAGTTAAGGTAATTTTAGGTATGGAATGTAAGGTAAGTTAAGGTAAGTTATGGAAATTAAAGATATGTTAAGGTTAGTTAAGGTATGGAAAGTTAAGGTAAGTTATGGTAAGTTAAGTTATGGAAATTTAAGGTAAGTTAAGGTAAGTTAAGGTATGGAAATTTAAGGTAAGTTAAGGTAAGTTAAGGTATGGAAGTTTAAGGTAAGTTAAGGGATGTTAAGGCAAGGTAAAGTAAGGTACGTAAAATTAAGGTAAATTAAGGCAAGGTAAGTAAAGGTAATAGAATTTAAGATAAGGTAAGGTAATTAAAGTTAAGTTTAGTTAAGTTAAGTTAAGGTAAGGTAGGTAAAGTTAAGGTAAGGTAAGTTAAGGTATGTTACGTTAACTTAAGGTAAGGTAAGTTAAGTTAAGCTAAAGTAAGTAAAATTAAGGTTAATTTAAGTTAAGGTAGGTTAAGTTAAGGTAAGTTAAGTTAAGGAAAGATAAGGTAAGTTAAGTTCAGATAAGTAAAGTTAAGTTAAATACAGTTAAGGTAAGGTAAGGTAGGTTAAGGTAAGGTAAGTTAAGGCAAGACAAGGTAAGTTAAGGTAAATTTTGTTAAGGCAATGAAAGTTATGGTAAATTTAGTCAAGGTAAGTTAAGGTAAAATAAGTTAAGATTAGTTAGTTAAGTTAAGGTAAGTTAAGCCAAGGCAAGGTAAGTTAAAGTAAGTTAGGGTAAGGGAAGGTAAGTTAAGTTAAGGTAAGTTAAGGTAAGTAAAGGTAAGGTAAGTTAAGGGAAGTAAAGTAAGTTAAGGTAAGTTTGGTTAAGGTAAGTTAAGATAGAGTAGGGAAAGTTAAGGTAAGTTAAGCTAAGGAAAGTTAAGTTAAGTTAAGTTAAGGTAAGTAAAGGAAAACTAAGGCAAGGCAAGGTAAGTTAACGTAAGTTTAGTTAAGGCAAGGTAAGTTAAAGTAAGTTAAGTGAAGGTAATTTAATGTAAGTTAAGGCTAGGCAAAGTAAGTTAAGGTAAGTTAAGGCAATTTAAGTTAAGTTATGTTAAGGTAATTTAAGGTAAGTTAAGTTATGTTAAGGTAAGTTAAGACAAGGAAAGGTAAGTTAAGGTAAGGTTTGAAAAGGCAAGGTAAGTTAAGGTAAGTTATGTTTAGGTAAGGTAAGCTAAATTAAGTTAAGTAAGTTTAGATAAATTAAGTTTAATTAAGGTAAGTTAAGTTAAGTTTAGTAAAGACAATGTTACTCAAGGTTAGGTAAGTTAAGGTAAGGTAAGTTTAGTTAAGTTAGGTTAAGGTAACGTAAGTCAAGGAAAGTTAAGTTAAGGTATATTAAGGAAAGTTAAGTTAAGGTAAGTTAATTTAAGTTAAGGTAAGTTAAGGTAAGTTAAGTTATGGTAAATTAAGTTAAGTTAATGTAAGTTAAGTGAAGTTAAGGTAAGTTAAGTTAGGTTAAGGTAAGAATTCAAGGTAAGTTAAGTAAAGGTAAGTTAAGGTAAGTTAAGTTAAGGTAAGGTAAGATAAAGTAAGTAAAGTTAATTTAAGTCAACTTAAGTTAAATAAGTTAAGTTAATGCAAGGTAAGTTAAGGTAATTTAAGGTAAGGTAAGTTAAGGTAAGTTATAGTAAGTTAAGGTAAGTAAAGTTAAGTTAAGTTAAGGTACTTTAAGGCAAGTTAAGTTAAGGTAAGTTATAGTAAGTTAAGGTAAGTAAAGTTAAGTTAAGTTAAGGTACTTTAAGGCAAGTTAAGTTAAGGTAAGTTATAGTAAGTTAAGGTAAGTAAAGTTAAGTTAAGTTAAGGTACTTTAAGGCAAGGCAAGGTAATTTAAGGTAAGTTTAGTTAAGGCAAGTTAAGTTAAGGTGAGTTAAGGTAAGTTAAGTTAAGGTAAGGTAATTAAGTTAAGGTAAGTTAAGATAATGTAAGGTAAGTTAAGGTATCTTAAGCTTAGGAAAGTTAAGGTAAGTTAAGATAATGTAAGTTAAGGTAGGTTAAGTTAAGGAAAGTTATGGAAAATTAAGGAAAGGCAAGGTAATTTAAGGTAAGTTAAGGCAAGGTAAGGTAATTTAAGGTAAGTTTAGTCAAGGCAAGGTAAGTTAAGGTGAGTTAAGGTAAGTTAAGTTAAGGTAAGGTAATTAAGTTAAGGTAAGTTAAGATAATGTAAGGTAAGTTAAGGTATCTTAAGCTTAGGAAAGTTAAGGTAAGTTAAGATAATGTAAGTTAAGGTAGGTTAAGTTAAGGAAAGTTATGGAAAATTAAGGAAAGGCAAGGTAATTTAAGGTAAGTTAAGGCAAGGTAAGGTAATTTAAGGTAAGTTTAGTCAAGGCAAGGTAAGTTAAAGTTAAGGTAAGGTAAGTTAAGTAAAGGTAAGTTAAGTTACGTTAAGTTAATGTAAGTTAAGGTAAGTTATGTTAAGGTAATTTAAGTTAAGGTAAGGTAAGGTAAGAAAAGTTAAGTTAAGTTAAGGTAAGGTAAGTTAAGTTAAGGGAAGTTAAGGTAAGGTAAGTTAAGGTAAGTAAAGGTAAGTTATGGTAAGTTAAGATAGAGTAAGGAAAGTTAAGGTAAGTTAAGCTAAGGTAAGTTAAGGTAAGTTAAGGTAAGTTAAGATAGAGTAAGGAAAGTTAAGGTAAGTTAAGCTAAGGAAAGTTAAGGTAAGTTAAGGTAAGTTAAGGTAAGTTAAGGAAGGTTAAGTTAAGTTACGGTAAGTAAAGGAAAACTAAGGCAAGGCAAGGTAAGTTAACATAAGTTTAGTTAAGGCAAGGTAAGTTAAGGTAAGTTAAGTGAAGGTAATTTAAGGTAAGTTAAGGCTAGGCAAAGTAAGTTAAGGTAAGTTAAGGCAATTTAAGTTATGTTAAGTTAAGGTAAGGTAAGGTAAGTTATGTTATGTTATGTTATGTTAAGGTAAGTTAAGACAAGGAAAGGTAAGTTAAAGTAAGGTTTGAAAAGGCAAGGTAAGTTAAGGTAAGTTAAGTTTAGGAAAGGTAAGCTAAATTAAGTTAAGTAAGTTTAGTTAAAGTAAGTTAAATTAAGGTAAGTTAAGTTTAGTAAAGACAATGTTACTCAAGGTAAGTTAAGGTAAGGTAAGTTAAGGTAAGGTAAGTTTAGTTAAGTTAGGTTAAGGTAACATAAGTCAAGGAAAGTTAAGTTAAGGTATATTAAGGAAAGTTAAGTTATGCTAAGTTAATTTAATTTAAGGTAAGTTAAGGTAAGTTAAGTTATGGTAAATTAAGTTAAGTTAATGTAAGTTAAGTGAAGTGAAGTTAAGTTAAGTTAGGTTAAGGTAAGAATTCAAGGTAAGTTAAGTAAAGGTAAGTTAAGGTAAGTTAAGTTAGGGTAAGGTAAGTCAAGGTAAGTAAAGTTAATTTAAGTCAACTTAAGTTAAGTTAAATACGTTAAGTTAATGCCAGTTAAGTTAAGGTAAGAAAGGTAATTTAAGGTAAGGTAATTAAGGTAAGTTATAGTAAGTTAAGGTAAGTAAAGTTAAATTAAGTTAAGGTACTTTAAGGCAAGGCAAGGTAATTTAAGGTAAGTTTAGTCAAGGCAAGGTAAGTTAAGGTGAGTTAAGGTAAGTTAAGTTAAGGTAATTAAGTCAAGGTAAGTTAAGATAATGTAAGGTAAGTTAAGGTATCTTAAGCTTAGGAAAGTTAAGGTAAGTTAAGATAATGTAAGTTAAGGTAGGTTAAGTTAAGGAAAGTTATGGAAAATTAAGGAAAGGCAAGGTAATTTAAGGTAAGTTAAGGCAAGGTAAGGTAATTTAAGGTAAGTTTAGTTAAGGCAAGGTAAGTTAAAGTTAAGGTAAGGTAAGTTAAGTAAAGGTAAGTTAAGTTACGTTAAGTTAATGTAAGTTAAGGTAAGTTATGTTAAGGTAATTTAAGTTAAGTTAAGGTAAGGTAAGAAAAGTTAAGTTAAGTTAAGGGAAGTTAAGTTAAGGGAAGTTAAGGTAAGGTAAGTTAAGGTAAGTAAATGCAAGGCAATGTAAATTAAGGTAAGGTAAGGTAAGTTAAGTTAACTTAAAGTAAGTCAAATTATGGTAAGTCAAGTTAAGTTAAGTCAAGTTAGGGTAAATTAAGGTAAGTTAAGCTAAGATAAATTAAGGTAAGGTAAGTTAAGTTCTGTTAAGTAAAGGTAAGATAAGTTCAGTTAAGTTAAGATAAGGTAAGTTAAGTTAAGGAAAGTTAAGTTAAGTTTAATTTAAGTTAAGGTAAGGTAAGTTAAGTTAAAGGTAAGGTAAGTTAAATTAAGGTAAGTTAAGTTCACTTAAGGTAAGTTAAGGTAAGGTAAGGTAAATGAAGTGAAGTTAAGGTAAGTTAAGTTAAGTATAGTTAAGTCAAGTCAAGTTAAAGAAAGTTTTGGCAAGTTAAGGCAAGTTTAACCAAGGCAAGTTAAGGGAAGTTAAGGCAAGTTGACGCAGTTTGAGGAAGTTGAGGCAAGCTAAGTTAAGGCAAGTTAAGTTTAGTTAAGTTATGGCAAGTTTTGTTAAGGCAAGTTAAGTTAAGGCAAGTAAAGGCAAGTTTATTTAAGGCAAGTCAAGTTAAGCGAAGGCAAGTAATGTTAAGGTAAGTTAAGTAAAGTTAAGGCGTGTTAAGGCAAGTTAAGGCAAGTGAAGGCATGTTAAGGCAAGTTAAGGCAAATAAAGGTTGGTTAAGGCAAGGCAAGTTAAGGCAAATAAAGGTTGGTTAAGGCAAGGCAAGTTAAGGCAAGATAATGCAACTTAAGGCAAATTAAGGCAAGTTAAGTTAAGGTAAGGCATGTCAGGTTATGTTAAGTTAAGGCATGTTAAGACAAGTTAAGTCGAGTTAAGGCAAGTTAAGTTAAGTTAAGTTAAGGCAAGTTATTTAAAGGTAAGATAAGTTTAATTAAGTGGTTATGTTAAGTTAATTTGAGCGTAAGGTAAGGTCAGGTAAGTTACGGTCAGGTAATGTAAGGTCAGGGTAAGGTCAGGTCAGGTCAGGGTTAGGTCAGGGTTAGGTCAGGTCAAGGTAAGGTAAGTTCGGTTAAGGTAAGGTAATGATAAGGCAAGGCAAGGCAAGGCAAGGCAAGGCACTGACATTTACCTGACCTTGAGCTTTTCTTGACATTGACCTGACTTTACCTTACCATACCTTACCTTACCTTACGTAAGGTACAGAGGGAGGGGAGATGCTCTCTCCATCGCACTTGTTCCCTGCTGCCCTGAACTTAAACCCTTCTGAGATGTAGGGAGATCAAACCCCCATGTTTCCCAGCAAAGCCACCAGGACCTGTTAAGAGTAGAGGGTCTACCTCAGGGTACTCAAGGTCAGAGAAAGGTCAGGTTAGGTCAGGGTAAGGTGACTTCAGGGTACGTTAAGGTAACATAAGGTAAAGTAAGGTAGTGAAGGGTAGGGTAAAGAAAGGTAAGGTAAGGTCAGGTCAAGGTCAATGTCAGATCTGGTCAGGTGAGGGTAAGGAAAGATCAAGTAAGGCAAGGTCAGTTAAGGTAAGGTAATGTAAGTTAAGGAAAGATAAGGTGAGATAAAGTTAGTTATGGGTAAGACGTGGCTAAGTTAATTTAAGGTAAGGTTAAGAGTTAGGTAAGTTCAGGTAAGTTCAGGTAAGGTAAGGTAAAGTAAGGTAAGATTAGGTAAGTTAAGGAAAGTTAAGTTAAGGTGAGGTAAGTTTAGTTAAGTTAAGATTAGGTAAGATAAGTTAAGGTAAGTTGAAGTAAGGTAAGGCAAGGTAACGTAAGGTACTTTAAGTTAAGGTAAGTTAAGGAAATTAAAGGTAAGTTAAGGTAAGTTAAGCTATGGAAAGTTAAGGTAAGATAAGGTAAGTTAAGTTAACTTAAGGTAAGTTAAGTTAAGGGAAGTTCAGGCAAGGTAAAGTAAGGTACGTAAAGTTAAGGTAAGTTAAGGTAAGATAAGTAAAGGTAATAGAAGTTAAGATAAGGTAAGGTAAGTAAAGTTAAGTTTAGGTAAGTTAAGTTAAGGTAAGGTAGGTAAAGTTAAGTTAAGGTAAGGTAAGTTAAGGTAAGTTACGTTAACTTAAGGTAAGGTAAGTTAAGTTAAGCTAAAGTAAGTTAAATTAAGGTTAAGTTAAGTTAAGGTAGGTTAAGTTAAGGTAAGTTAAGTTAAGGTAAGGTAAGTAAAGTTAAGTTCAGGTAAGTAAAGTTAAGTTAAATACAGTTAAGTTAAGTTAAGGTAAGGTAAGTTAAGGTAAGTTAAGGTAGGTTAAGGTAAGGTAAGTTAAGGTAAGTCAAGGTAAAACAAGGTAAGTTACTGTAAGTTAAGTTAAGGTAAGTTAAGGCAAGGCAAGGTAAGTTAAGGTATGTTTAGTAAAGGCAAGGTAAGTTAGGGTAAGTGCAGTTAAGTTAAGGTAAGTTAAGTAAAGTTAAGTTAAGGTTAGTTATGTTAAGGTAATTTAAGTTAAGGTAAGTTAAGCTAAGGTAAAGTGAATTTAAGTTAAGCTAAGGTAAAGTGAATTTAAGTTAAGGTAAGTTAAGTTGAGTTAAGTCAAGGTAAGTTAAGGAATGTAAAGGTAAGTTATGTTAAGGTGAGTGAAGTTAAGGTAAGATAAGTTAAGGTAAGTTAATGTAAGTTAAGGCAAGGTAAGTTAAGGCAAGTTTATTTAAGGCAAGGTAAGTTAAGGTAAGTATAGGTAAGTTAAGGTAAGGTAAGTTAAGGTAAGGTAAGGTAAGTTAAGGTAAGTTAAGTTAAGGTAAGGTAAGTGAAGTTAAGGTAAGTGAAGTAAAGTTAAGTTATGTAAGGTAAGGTAAGGTAAGTTAAGGCAAGTTAAGGTAAATTTAGTTAAGGCAAGGTAAGTTAAGGTATTTTTAGTTAAGGCAAGATAAGTTAAGGTAAGTTAAGTTAAGGTAAGTAAAACTAAGGTAAGTTAAGATTAGTTAACGTTAATTACGTTGAGTTAAGGAAAGGGAAGATAAGTTAAGTTAAGTTAAGTTAAGGTAAGTTAAAACAAGGTAAGTGAAGGTAAATTAAGTTAACGTAAGTTAAGGTAAGTTAAGTAAAGGTAAGTTAAGTTCAGGTAAGTTAAGTAAAGTTAAGGAAAGGTAAGTTAAGTTAAGTTCAGGTAAGTTAAGGCAAGGTAAGTTAAGGTAACTTAAGATAAGGTAATTTAAGGTGAGTTAGGTTAAGTTAAGTAAAGGTTCGTTAAGTTAAGTTAAGTTAAGTTAAGTTAAAGTAAGGTAAGTGAAGTTACGGTAAGTGAAGTAAAGTTAAGGTAAGTTAAGGTAAGGTAAGTTAAGTTAAGTGAAGGTAAGTTAAGGTAAGTTAAGGCAAGGCAATGTAAGTTAAAGAAAGTTTAGTTAAGGTAAGGTGAGTTAAGGTAAATTAAAGTAAGGTAAGTTAAGGTAATTTAAGGTAAGAGAAGTTAAGGTAAGATAAGTGAAGTTAAGTTAAGTTAAGGTAAAGTAAGTTAAGTTAAGTTAAATTAAGTTAAGGTAAGTTATGTTAAGGGAAGTTAAGGTAAGTTAAGTTTAAGTTAAGGGAAGTTAAGGTGAGTTAAGTTAAGTTAAGGTAAATTAAGATAAGTAAGTTAAGGTTAGATAAGTTATGTTAAGTTAAGGAAAGTTAAGGTAAGTTAAGGAAAGGTAAGTTAAGGTAAGTTTAGTTAAGGTAAGTTACGGTGAGTTAAGGAAAGTTAATATAAGTTAAGTTAAGGTAAGTTACGGTAAGTTAAGGTAAGAGAAGTTAATGTTAGTAAGGGTAAGATAAATTTAATTAAGGTAAGTAAAGTTAAGGTAAGGTTAGTTAAGTTAAGTTAAGTTTACTTAAGTTGAGGTAAGTGAAGTGAAGTTAAGGTAAGTTAAGTTAAGGTAACTCTAAGTAAGTTAGGACAAGGTAAGGTAAATTAAGGTAAGTTTAGTTAAGGCAAGGGAAGTTAAGGTAAGGTAAGGTAAGTTAAGTTTAGTTAAGGTAAGGTAAATTAAGTTAAGGAAATTTAAGGTAAGTTAAATTAAGGTAAGTTAAGTTAAGGTAAGGTAAGTGAAGGTAAGGTAAATTAAGGCAAGGCAAGGTAAGTTAAGGTAAGGTAAGTTTAGTTAGGGCAAGGTAAGTTAAGGTAAGTTAAGTTAAGGTAAGTTAAGTTAAAGTAAGGTAAATTAAGATAAGGTAAGAAAAGTTAAGGTAGTTTAAGTTAAGTTAAGTTAAGGTAAGTTATGGAATGGCAAGTTAACTTAAGGCAAGTTAAAGCAAGCAAAGGCAAGTTAAGGCAAGTTAAGTTGACCAAACTTGCCTTAACTTGACTTAACATGACTTACCTTGCCTTCACTTGACTTAACTTGACTTAACTTCCCTTCACTTGACTTAACTTGCCTTGCCTTAACCTAAGATAACTTAACTTGTCATAACTTAACTTAACTTGCCTTAACTTAAATTTGCCTTAACTTAACATGACTTAACTTGACTTAACTTGCCTTCACTTGCCTTAATGGAACTTGCTTTAACTTGCATTAACTTAAATTGCCTTTACCCACCTTAACTACCTTAACTTGTTTTAACTTAACTTTCCTTGCCTTGCCTTAACTTAACTTACCTTTACTTAACTTGCCTTAACTTGCCATAACTTGCCTTAACTTAACTTGCCTTAACTTGCCTTTGCTTGCTTTAACTTGCCTTAAGTTAACTTGTCATGCCATAACTTACCTTAACTTAACTTAACTTAACTTAAACTACCTTAACTTTTCTTACCTTATCTTAATTTACCTTACTTTAACTTAACTTACCTTAACTTAACTTACCTTAACTTACCTTGCCCTAACTAAACTTACCTTACCTTAACTTACCTTGCCTTGCCTTAATTTACCTTACCTTCACTTACCTTACCTTACCTTAACTTCCCTTGCCTTAACTAAACTTACCTTAATTTATCTTACCTTGACCTAACTTACTTAGACTTACCTTAACTTAACTTACCTTAACTTCACTTCACTTACCTCAACTTAAGTAAACTTAACTTAACTTAACTAACCTCACCTTAACTTTACTTACCTTAATTAAATTTATCTTACCCTTACTAACATTAACTTCTCTTACCTTAACTTACCTAAACTTACCTTAACTTAACTTAACTTACCTTACCTTAACTTATATTATCCTTAACCTAAATTACCTTAACTTACCGTAACTTACCTTAACTTAACTTATATTAACTTTCCTTAACTCACCGGTAACTTACCTTAACTAAACTTACCTTAACTTACCTTTCCTTAACTTACCTTAACTTTCCTTAACTTAACATAACTTATCTAACCTTAACTTACTTATCTTAATTTACCTTAACTTAACTTAACTCACCTTAACTTCCCTTAACTTAAACTTAACTTACCTTAACTTCCCTTAACATAACTTACCTTAACTTAATTTAACTTAACTTACTTTACCTTAACTTAACTTAACTTAACTTAACTTCTCTTACCTTAAATTACCTTAACTTACCTTACTTTAATTTACCTTAACTCACCTTACCTTAACTAAACTTTCTTTAACTTACATTGCCTTGCCTTAACTTACCTTAACTTACCTTCACTTAACTTAACTTACCTTAACTTAACTTACCTTAACTTTACTTCACTTACCTTAACTTCACTTACCTTACTTTAACTTAACTTAACTTAACTTAACTTAACTTAACTTAACTTAACTTAACTTAACTTAACGAACCTTTACTTAACTTAACCTAACTCACCTTAAATTACCTTATCTTAAGTTACCTTAACTTACCTTGCCTTAACTTACCTGAACTTAACTTAACTTAACTTTCCTTAACTTAACTTACCTTACCTTTACTTAACTTACCTTTACTTACGTTAACTTACCTTCACTTACCTTGTCTTACCTTACCTTACCTTACCTTAACTTAACTTATCTTAACATAACTTAATATAACTTAACTTAACTTAACTTACCTTTCCTTAACTTAATTAACGTTAACTAATCTTAACTTACCTTAGTTTTACTTAACTTAACTTACCTTAACTTATCTTGCCTTAACTAAACATACCTTAACATACCTTGCCTTTCCTTAACTTACCTTAACTTACCTTGCCTTAACAAAATTTACCATAACTTACCTTACCTTACATAACTTAACTTACCTTAACTTGCCTTTACCTTAACTTATCTTACCTTAACTTATCTTACCTTAACTTCACTTACCTTAACATAACTTACCTTTACTTCCCTTAACGTACCTTGCCTTAAATTAACTTAACTTACCTTAACTTAAACTCACTTAACCTTAGCCTAACTTAGGTTAACTTAAATTACCTTATACTTAACTAACCTTAACTTAACGTAACTTTACTTAACTTACCTTACTTACCTTACCTTAACCGAACTTACCTTAACTTATCTTGCCTTAACTAAACATACCTTAACTTACCTTGTCTTACCTTGACTTACCTTAACTTACCTTAACTTAATCTAACTTACCTTACCTTACCTTACCTTACCTTAACTTACCTTACCTTACCTTACCTTACCTTACCTTAACTTACCTTAATTTAACTTACCTTAGCTTACCTTAACTTACCTTGCCTTAACTAAACTTACCTTAACTTACCTTGCCTTGCCTTATTTTACCTTAACTTACCTTAACTTTACTTACCTTACCTTAACTTACCTTGCCTTAACTAAACCTACCTTAACTTACCTTGCCTTGCCTTACCTTACTTTAACTTACCTTAACTTAACTTACCTTAACTTCCCTGAACTGATGTTATATTAACTTAACTTAATTTAACTAAACTTAACTTACCTTAACCTTACTTAACTTAACTTACCTTACCTTTAATTAACTTACCTTAACTTACCTTAACTTACCTTAACTTACCTTAAGTCACCTTAACTTACCTTACCTTAACTTGCCTTAACTTACCTTTCCTTAACTAAACATACCTTAACTTACCTTGCCTTACCTTACTTTAACTTACCTTAACTTCCCTTAACTGATGTTATATTAACTTAACTTAATTTAACTAAACTTAACTTAACTTACCTTAACCTTACTTAACTTATCTTAACTTACCTTGCCTTAACTAAACATACCTTAACTTACCTTAACTTACCTTAACTTACCTTAAGTCACCTTAACTTACCTTACCTTAACTTGCCTTAACTTACCTTGCCTTAACTAAACATACCTTAACTTACCTTACCTTAACTTAACTTACCTTCACTTTTTTGTCTTACCTTACCGTACCTTACCTTACCTTACCTTACCTTACCTTACCTTACCTTACCTTACCTTACCTTACCTTACCTTACCTTACCTTACCTTACCTTACCTTAGCTTACCTTACCTTACCTCACCTTACCTTACCTTACCTCATCTTAACTTAACTTAACTTAACTTAACTTAACTTAACATAACTTAACATAACTTAACTTAGCTCAACTTAACTTAGCTCAACTTAACTTAACTTCAGTAAAGAGGAAGGGCTTGTTTCGGGCAGAGCATGGGAAAAGGTGGGGCTTGGGAACGGGCTGGGCGTGGGAAATAGTCTGGTCCTTGGAACTCTAACCTTAACCCTAACCCTAAGGCTTATAGGAGCAAAGTCCTACACTACATATTCTGGCCCGCCCATTCCCACCATTCCCACCACTTACCTTACCTTACGTTACCCAGACCTGACCTTACCCTGACCTGACCTGACCTTACCCTAACCTGACCTGACCTGAACTAACCTTACTCTGACCTTGAGAGGGAGACAGCATCTCACCTCCCTCTGCACCTTACCCTGACTTTACCTTACCTGACCTTAGCTTGCCTTACGTTACGTTACCTTACCTTACCTTACCTCACCTTATCTTATCTTATCGTTATGTTAACTTACCTTAAGTTAACTTAACCTCACTTAACTTACCTTAAATTAACTCTCCTTAACTTAGCTAAACTTAACTTGCCTTAACTGAACTTGCCTTAACTTATATTGTGTTAACTTAACTTAACTTGCCTTAACTTGACTTGCCTTAATTTAACTTGTCTTTACTTTACATAACGTGGCTTACCTTGCCTTAACTTTACTTAACTTTACTTAATTTGTCTTGCCTTGACTTACCTTGACTTGCCTTGACTTAACTAGACTTAGCTTGACTTAACTTGACTTAACTTGACTTACCTTTACTTAACTTAAATTTTTTTTACTTGACATAACTTGGCATAACTTGATTTTACTTGCTGCAACTTGACTTAACTTGTCTTAACTTTACTTATCATGATTAAACTTGTCTTGCATTGCTTTACCTTGACTTGCCTTCCCTTGCCTTGCCTTAACTTAACTTAACTTAACTTAACTTAACTTGCCTTAACCAAACTTGCCTGAACTTAACTTGTCTTAACTTGCCTTGCCTTACCTTACCTTGCCTTGCCTTGCCTTGCCTTGCCTTACCTTACATTACCTTACCTTGCCTTATCTTGCCTTGCCTTACCTTGCCTTACCTTACCTTGCCTTACCTTACCTTGCCTTACCTTACCTTACCTTACCTTACCTTGCCTTGCCTTGCCTTGCCTTGCCTTGCCTTGCCTTACCTTACCTTGCCTTACTTTGCCTTACCTTACCTTTCCTTACCTTTCCTTACCTTATCATTACCTTACCTTAACCGAACTTACCTTACCTTGACCTGACCTAACCCTGACCTAACCCTGACCTGACCTTACCCTGACCTTACATTACCTGACCGTAACTTACCTGACCTTACCTTATGCTCAAATTAACTTAACATAACCACTTAATTAAACTTATCTTACCTTTAAATAACTTGCCTTAACTTAACTTAACTTAACTTGCCTTACTTGACTTAACTTGTCTTAACATGCCTTAACTTAACTTAACTTAACTTAACATAACTTGACATGCCTTACCTTAACTTAACTTGCCTTAATTTGCCTTAAGTTGCATTATCTTGCCTTAACTTGCCTTGCCTTAACCAACCTTTATTTGCCTTAACTTGCGTTAACATGCCTTCACTTGCCTTAACTTGCCTTAACATGCCTTAACTTTACTTAACTTACCTTAACTTTACTTGCCTTCACTTAACTTGACTTGCCTTAAATTAACTTGCCTTTACTTGCCTTAACTTAACTTGCCTTAACAAAACTTGCCATAACTTAACTAAACTTAACTTGCCTTAACTTAGCTTGCCTCAACTTCCTCAAACTGCGTCAACTTGCCTTAACTTGCCTTAACTTCCCTTAACTTGCCTTAACTTGCCAAAACTTTCTTTAACTTGACTTGACTTAACTATACTTAACTTAACTTACCTTAACTTCACTTCACTTACCTTACCTTACCTTAATTTACCTTAAGTGAACTTAACTTACCTTAATTTAACTTACCTTTAACTTAACTTACATTACCTTAACTTAAATTAAACTGAACTTAACTTTCCTTAACTTAACTTACCTTATCTTAACTTAACTGAACTTATCTTACTTAACAGAACTTAACTTACCTTACCTTAATTTACCTTACCTTAACTTACCTTAATTTACCCTAACTTAACTTATCTTAACTTAACTTGACTTACCATAATTTGACTTACTTTAAGTTAACTTAACTTACCTTACCTTAATTTACATTGCCTTGCATTTACTTACCTTAACTTACCTTACCTTAACTTCCCTTAACTTTTCTTACCTTACCTTAACTTAAATTACCTTAACATAACTTACCTTAACTTACATTAACTTAACGTAACTTAACTTACCTTTACTTAACTTACCTTACCTTAACTTTAACTTACCTTGCCTTGACTAAACTTACCTTAAATTACCTTACCTTGCCTTAACTTACCTTAAATTACCTTGCCTTTCCTTAATTTTCCATAACTTTCCTTAACTTAACCTACCTTAACTTACATTATCTTAACTTACCTTAACTTTCCTAAGCTTAAGATACCTTAACTTACCTTACATTATCTTAACTTACCTTAACTTAATTACCTTACCTTAACTTAACTTACCTTAACTCACCTTAACTTACCTTGCCTTGACTAAACTTACCTTAAATTACCTTACCTTGCCTTAACTTACCTTAAATTACCTTGCCTTTCCTTAATTTTCCATAACTTTCCTTAACTTAACCTACCTTAACTTACATTATCTTAACTTACCTTAACTTTCCTAAGCTTAAGATACCTTAACTTACCTTACATTATCTTAACTTACCTTAACTTAATTACCTTACCTTAACTTAACTTACCTTAACTCACCTTAACTTAACTTGCCTTAACTAAACTTACCTTAAATTACCTTGCCTTGCCTTAAAGTACCTTAACTTAACTTAACTTTACTTACCTTAACTTACTATAACTTACCTTAACTTACCTTACCTTAAATTACCTTAACTTACCTTGCATTAACTTAACTTATTTAACTTAAGTTGACTTAAATTAACTTTACTTACCTTATCTTACCTTACCTTAACTTAACTTACCTTAACTTACCTTTACTTAACTTACCTTGAATTCTTACCTTAACCTAACTTAACTTACCTTAACTTCACTTAACTTACATTAACTTAACTTAATTTACCATAACTTAACTTACCTTAACTTACCTTAACTTAAATTAACTTACCTTAACTTAACTTTCCTTAATATACCTTAACTTAACTTTCCTTGACTTATGTTACCTTAACCTAACTTAACTAAACTTACCTTACCTTAACTTACCTTACCTTAACTTACCTTGAGTAACATTGTCTTTACTAAACTTAACTTACCTTAATTTAACTTACTTTAACTAAACTTACTTAACTTAATTTAGCTTACCTTTCCTAAACTTAACTTACCTTAACTTACCTTGCCTTTTCAAACCTTACCTTAACTTACCTTTCCTTGTCTTAACTTACCTTAACATAACTTAACTTACCTTAAATTACCTTAACATAACTTAACTTAAATTGCCTTAACTTACCTTAACTTACTTTGCCTAGCCTTAACTTACATTAAATTACCTTCACTTAACTTACTTTAACTTACCTTGCCTTAACTAAACTTACGTTAACTTACCTTGCCTTGCCTTAGTTTTCCTTTACTTACCTTAACTTAACTTAACTTAACTTTCCTTAGCTTAACTTACCTTAACTTTCCCTACTCTATCTTAACTTACCTTAACCAAACTTACCTTAACTTACTTTACTTCCCTTAACTTACCTTACCTTTACTTACCTTAACTTACCTTAACTTAACTTACCTTCCCTTACCCTAACTTACTTTAACTTACCTTGCCTTGGCTTAACTTACCTTAACTTAACTAACTAATCTTAACTTATTTTACCTTAACTTACCTTGACTAAATTTACCATAACTTTCATTGCCTTAACAAAATTTACCTTAACTTACCTTGTCTTGCCTTAACTTACCTTACCTTAACCTACCTTACCTTACCTTAACTTAACTGTATTTAACTTAACTTTACTTATCTGAACTTAACTTACCTTAACATTCCTTAACTTAACTTACCTTAACTTAACCTACCTTAACTTAAATTAACCTTAATTTAACTTACTTTAGCTTAACTTAACTTACCTTACCTTAAGTTAACGTAACATACCTTAACTCACCTTACCTTAACTTTACCTACCTTACCTTAACTTAACTTAACTAAACTTAACTTTACTTACCTTACCTTATCTTAAATTCTATTACCTTTACTTACCTTGCCTTAATTTACCTAAATTTTACGTACCTTATTTTACCTTGCCTTAACTTCCCTTAACTTAACTTAAACGTCCATACCTTAACTTACCTTAACTTACCTTAAATTTCCATACCTTAACTTACCTTAACTTACCTTAACTTTCCATACCTTAACTAACCTTAACTTATCTTTAATTTCCATAACTTACCTTAACTTACCTTACATTTCCATACCTAAAATTACCTTAACTTAACTTTAATTTCCATAACTTACCTTAACTTACCTTAACTTTCCATACCTTAACTAACCTTAACTTACCTTACATTTCCATACCTAAAATTACCTTAACTTAACTTTAATTTCCATAACTTACCTTAACTTACCTTAACTTTCCATACCTTAACTTACCTTAACTTAACGTTCCATAACTTAACCTACCTTAACTTTCCATACCTTAACTTACCTAAACTTACCTTTAATTTCCATAACTTACCTTAACTTACCTTAACTTTACATACGTTAACTTACCTTAACTTACCTTTAATTTCCATAACTTACCTTAACTTACCTTAACTTTACATACGTTAACTTACCTTAACTTACCTTTAATTTCCATAACATACCTTAACTAACCTTAACTTACCTTTAATTTCCATAACTTACATTAACTTACCTTTAATTTCCATACCTTAACTTAACTTAATTTCCATAACTTAACTTACCTTAACTTTCCATACCTTAACTTACCTTAACTTTCCATACCTTAACTTACCTTAACTTTCCATACCTTAACTTACCTTAACTTACATACCTTAACTTACCTTAACTTTCCATACCCTAACTTACCTTAACTTTCCATAACTTACCTTAACTTACCTTAACTTTCCATACCTTAACTTACCTTAACTTTCCATAACTTACCATACCTTAACTTTCCATAACTTACCATACCCTAACTTACCTTAACATTCCATAACTTAACTTACCTTAACTTTCCATGCCCTAACTTACCTTAACTTTCCATAATTTACCTTAACTTACCTTAACATTCCATACCCTAACTTACCTTAACTTTCCATAACTTACCTTAACTTTCCTTAATTTCCATAAACTAACTTACCTTAACTTTCCATAACTTACCTAAACTTAACTTAACTTTCCATAAATTACCTTAACTTACCTTAATTTTCCATAACTTACCTTAACTTACCTTAATATTACATACCCTAACTTACCTTAAATTTCCATAACTTACCATACCCTAACATACCGTAACATTCTATACCCCAACTTAACTTAACTTTCCATAACTTACCATACCTTAACTTTCCATAACTTACCATACCTTAACTTACATTAACTTACTTTAACTTACCATACCTTACCTTACATTAACTTACTTTAACTTACCATACCTTACCTTACCTTAACTTACCTTAACTTTACATACCCTAACTTACCTTAACTTTCCATAACTTACCATACCCTAACTTACATTAACTTTCCATAACTTTCCATACCCTAACTTACCTTAACTTTCCATATCTTACCATACCCTAACTTACCTTAACTTTCCATAACTTACCATGCCCTAACTTACCTTGCCTTTCCATAACTTACCTTACCTTAACTTTCCATAACTTACCATACCCTAACTTTCCATAACTTACCATACCCTAACTTACCTTAACTTTCCATAACTTACCATACCCTAACTTAACTTAACTTTCCATAACTTACCATACCATAACTTACCTTAACTTTCCATAACTTACCATACCTTAACTTTCCATAACTTACCATACCCTAACTTACATTAACTTTACATAACTTACAATACCATAAATTACCTTAACTTTCCATAACTTAGCATACCTTAACTTTCCATAGCTTACCATACCCTAACTTACCTTAACTTTACATAACTTACCATACAATAACTTACCTTAAATTTCCATAACTTACCATACCCTAACTTACCTTATCTTTCCATAACTTACCATACCTTAACTTTCCATAACTTTCCATACCCTAACTTACCTTAACTTTCCATAACTTACCATACCCTAACTTACCTTGACTTTCCACAACTTACAATACCTTAACTTTCCATAACTTACCATACCTTAACTTTCCATAACTTACCAAACCCTAACTTACCTTAACTTTCCATAACTTCCCATACCTTAACTTTCCATAACTTACCATACCTTAATTTCCATAACTAACCATACCCTCTTACCTAAACTTTCCATAACTTACCATATCTTAACTTTCCATAACTTATCATACCCTAACTTACCTTAACTTTCCATAACTTACCATACCTTAACTTTCCATACCTTACCATACCCTAACTTACCTTAACTTTCCATAACTTACCTTACCTTACCTTTCCATACCTGACCATACCCTAACTTACCTTAACTTTCCATAACTTACCATACTCTAATTTACCTTAACTTATCATAACTTACCATAACTTAACTTTACATAACTTACTATACCCTAACTTACCTTAACTTTCCATAACTTACCATACCTTAACATTCCATAACTTTCCATACCCTAACTTACCTTAACTTTCCATAACTTACCATACCCTAAATTACCTTAACTTTCCATAACTTACCATAACTTAACTTCCCAGAACTTACCATACCCTAACTTCCCTTAACTTTCCATAACTTACCATACCCTAACTTCCCTTAACTTTCCATAACTTACCATACCTTAACTTTCCATAACTTACCATACCCTAACATACCTTAACTTTCCATAACTTACCATACCCTAACTTAACTTAACTTTCCATAACTTACCATACCCTAACTTACCTTAACTTACCAAACCCTAACTTTCCATAACTTACCATACCCTAACTTACCCTAACTTTCCATAACTTACCATACCCTAACTTACCTTAACTTTCCATAACTTAGCATACCCTAACTTTCCAGAACTTACCATACCCTAACTTAACCTAACTTTCCATAACTTACCATACCCTAACTTACCTTAACTTTCCATAACATAACTTAACTTTCCATAACTTACCTTAACTTACCTTAACTTTCCATACCATAACTTACCTTAACATTCCATAGCTTACCATAACATAACTTTCCATAACTTACCATAACCTAAATTACCTTAACTTACCTTAACATACCCTAACTTTCCATAACTAACCATACCCTTACTTACCTTAACTTACCTTACCATACCTTAACTTTCCATAACTTACCATACCCTAACTTTCCATAACATAACATACCCTAACTTACCCTAACTTTCCATAACTTACCATACCCTAACTTACCTTAACATTCCATAACTTACCATACCTTAACTTTCCATAACTTACCATACCCTAACTTACCTTAACTTTCCATAACTTAACTTACCTTAACTTTCCATAACTTACCTTAACTTACCTTATCTTTCCATACCATAACTTACCTTAACTTTCCATAACTTACCATAACATAACTTTCCATAACTTACCATAACCTAAATTACCTTAACTTACCTTACCTTACCCTAACTTTCCATAACTTACCATACCATTACTTACCTTAACTTACCTTACCATATCTTAACTTTCCATAACTTACCATACCCTAACTTTCCATAACTTACCATACCCTAAATTACCTTAACTTACCTTACCACACCCTAACTTTCCATAAACTACCATACCCTTACTTACCTTAACTTACCTTACCATACCTTAACTTTCCATAACTTACCATACCTTAACATTTCATATCTAACCATACCCTAAATTACCTTAACTTTCCTTACCATACCCTAACTTTCCATAACTTACCATACCCTTACTTACCTTAACTTACCTTACCATACCCTAACTTTCCATAACTTAACTTTCCATAACTTAACTTTCCATAACTTAACTTACCTTAACTTTCCATAACTTAACTTTCCATAACTTTCCATAACTTTCCATAACTTAACTTACCTTAACTTTCCATAACTTAACTTTCCATAACTTTCCATAACTAAACTTTCCATAACTTTCCATAACTTAACTTTCCATAACTTTCCATAACTTAACTTAACTTAACTTTCCATAACTTAACTTTCCATAACTTTCCATAACTTTACATAACTTTCCATAATTTAACTTTCCATAACTTTCCATAACTTTCCATAACGTAACTTTCCATAACGTAACTTTCCATAACTTTCCATAACTTTCCATAACGTAACGTTCCATAACTTAACTTTCGATAACTTTCCATAACTTTCCATAACGTGACTTTCCATAACTTAACTTTCCATAACTTTCCATAACTTTCCATAACTTAACTTTCCATAACTTTCCATAACTTTACATAACTTAACTTTACATAACTTTCCATAACTTTCCATAACTTAACTTTCCATAACTTTCCAAAACTTTCCGTAACATTCCATAACTTAACTTTCCATAACTTTCCATAACTTAACTTTCCATAACTTAACTTTCCATAACTTTCCATAACTTTCCATAACTTTCCATAACTTTCCATAACTTAACTTTCCATAACTTTCCATAACTTAACTTTCCATAACTTTCCATAACTAAACTTTCCATAACTTTCCATAACTTTCCATAACTTAACTTTCCATAACTTTCCATAACTTTCCATAACTTTCCATAACTTAACTTTCAATAACTTTCCATAACTTTCCATAACATTTCATAACTTATCCTTCCATTACATTCCATAACTTTCCATACCTTTTCATAACTTAACTTTCCATAACTTAACTTTCCATAACTTTCCATAACTTTCCATAACTTTCCGTAACTTTCCGTAAATTACCATAACTTAACTTTCCATAACATTCCATAACTTAACTTTCCATAACTTTCCATAACTTTCCATAACTTAACTTTCCATAACTTTCCAAAACTTTCCATAACTTTCCATAACTTAACTTTCCATAACTTTCCATAACTTTCCATAACTTTCCATAACTTAACTTTCCATAACTTTCCATAACTTTCCATAACTTAACTTTCCATAACTTTCCATAACTTTCCATAACATAATTTTTCCATTGCCTCGCCTCGCCTCGCCTCGCCTCGCCTCGCCTTGCCTTACGTTGCCTTGCCTTGCTTTACGATGCTTTACGTTGCCTTGCTTTACGATGTTTTACGCTGCATTACGTTGCATTACGTTGCCTTGCTTTACGATGCTTAACGCTGCATTACGTTGCATTACGTTGCCTTGCTTTACGATGCTTTACGCTGCATTACGTTGCATTACGTTGCCTTGCTTTTCGATGCTTTACGTTGCATTACGTTGCATTACGTTGCCTTGCTTTACGATGCTTTACGTTGCATTACGTTGCATTACGTTGCCTTGCTTTACGATGCTTTACGCTGCATTACGTTGCATTACGTTGCCTTGCTTTAAGCTGCATTACGTTGCATTACGTTGCTTTACGTTGCTTTACGTTGCCTTGCTTTACGATGCTTTACGTTGCATTACGTTGCTTTACTTTGCCTTGCTTTACGATGCTTTACGTTGCCTTGCTTTACGATGCTTTACGTTGCATTACATTGCTTTAAGTTGCCTTGCTTTACGATGCTTTACGTTGCATTACGTTGCTTTACGTTGCCTTGCTTTACGATGCTTTACGTTGCATTACGTTGCTTTACGTTGCTTTACGTTGCCTAGCTTTACGATGGTTTACGTTGCATTACGTTGCTTTACATTGCCTTGCTTTACGATGCTTTACGTTGCAATATGTTGCTTTACGTTGCCTTGCTTTACGATGCTTTACGTTGCATTACGTTGTTTTACGTTGCCTTGCTTTACGATGATTTACGTTGCATTACGTTGCTTTACGTTGCTTTACGTTGCCTTGCTTTACGATGCTTTACGTTGCATTACGTTGCTTTACGTTGCATTACGTTGCCTTGCTTTACGTTGCTTTACGTTGCATTCCGTTGCTTTACGTTGTATTACGTTGCCTTGCTTTACGTTGCTTTACGTTGCATTACGTTGCATTACGTTGCTTTACGTTGCCTTGCTTTACGTTGCTTTACGTTTCCTTGCTGTACGTTGCATTACGTTGCATTACGTTGCCTTGCTTTACGTTGCATTACGTTGCCTTGCTTTACGTTGCCTTGCCTTGCCTTGCTTTACTTTGCCTTATGTTGCCCTGCTTTTCGTTGCCTTGATTTACCTTGCTTTACGTTGCTTTACGATGCCTTGCTTTACGTTGCTTTACGTTGCCTTACTTTACGTTGATTTACGTTGCCTTGCTTTACGTTGCTTTACGTTGTCTTGCTTTACGTTGCCTTACTTTGCATTGATTTACGTTTCGTTACGTTGCCTTGCTTTACGTTGCCTTTCCTTGACTTGCTTTACGTTGCTTTACGTTTCCTTGCTTTACGTTGCTTTACGTTGCCTTGCTTTACGTTGCCTTTCCGTGCCTTGCTTTATGTTTCTTTCCGTTGCCTTGCTTTACTTTGCCATGCCTTGCTTTACGTTTCTTTACGTTGCCTCGCTTTAGGTTGCTTTACGTTGCCTTGCTTTACGTTGCTTTAAGATGCCTTGCTTTACGTTGCCTTGCCTTGCCTTGCTTTACGTTGCTTTACCTTGCCTTGCTATACGTTCCTTTACATTGCCTTGCTGTACGTTGCCTTACTTTAGGTTGCCTTGCTTTACGTTGCTTTACGTTGCCTTGCTTTACGATGCTTTATGTTGCCTTGCTTTACGTTGCCTTGCTTTACGTTGCCTTGCTTTACGTTGCTTTACGTTCCCTTATGTTGCCTTGCCTTTCTCTACGTTGCTTTTTGTTGCCTTGCTTTACATTGATTTACGTTGCCTTGCTTTACGTTGCCTTGCTTTACGTTGCCTTGCTTTACGTTGCCTTGCCTTGCCTTGCTTTACGTTATTTTACTTTGCCTTGACTTACGTTGCCTTGCCTTGCCTGGCTTTACGTTGCTTTACGTTGCCTTGCTTTACGTTGCTTTACGTTGCCTTGCTTTACGTTGCTTTACGTTGCCTTGCTTTACGTTGCCTTGCCTTGCCTTGCTTTCCGTTGCTTTACGTTGCCTTGCTTTACGTTGCTTTACGTTGCCTTGCTTTACGTTGCCTTGCCTTGCCTTGCTTTACGTGTCTTTACGTTGCCTTGCTTTACGTTGCCTTGCCTTGCCTTGCTTTAAGTTGCTTTACGTTGCCTTGCTTTACGTTGCTTTACGTTGTCTTGCTTTAGGTTGCCTTGCCTTGCCTTGATTTATGTTGCTTTACGTTGCCTTGCTTTACGTTGCTTTACGTTGCCATTTTTTTACGTTGCCTTGCCTTGCCTTGCTTTACGTTGCTTTTCGTTGCCTTGCTTTACGTTACTTTATGTTGCCTTGATTTACGTTTCCTTTCCTTGCCTTGCTTTACGTTGCTTTACTTTGCCTTCGTTTACTTGCTTTACGTTCCCTTGCTTTACGTTGCATTGCCTTGCCTTGCTTTACCTTGCTTTACGTTGCCTCGCTCTACGTTGCTTTACGTTGCCTCGCTTTACGTTGCTTTACGTTGCCTTGATTTACATTGCTTTATGTTGCCTTGCATTACGTTGCCTTGCCTTTCCTTGCTTTAAGTTGCTGTACGTTGCCTTGTCTTACGTTGCTTTACGTTGCCTTGCTTTACCTTGCCTTACTTTACGTTGCCTTGCTTTACCTTGCCTTGCTTTACGTTGCTTTACGTTGCCTTACTTTACGTTGCCTTACGTTGCCTTGCCTTGCTTTACGTTGCTTTAAGTTGCCTTGCTTTACGCTGCTTTACGTTGCCTTGCTTTACGTTGCCTTGCTATAGGTTGCCTTGCTTTACATTGCTTTACGTTGCCTTACGTTGCCTTGCTTTAAGTTGCCTTGCTTTACGTTGCCTTACGTTGCCTTGCTTTACGTTGCCTTGCTTTAAGGTGCTTTACGTTGCCTTACTTTACGTTGCCTTGCTTTACGTTACTTTAAGTTGCCTTGCTTTACGTTGCCTTGCTTTACTTTGCCTTACGTTGCCTTGCTTTACGTTGCCTTGCTTTACGTTGCCTTGCCTTGGCTTGTTTTACGTTGCCTTGCTTTTCGTTGCCTTGATTTACCTTGATTTACGTTGCTTTACGATGCCTTGCTTTACGTTGCGTTACGTTGCCTTGCTTTTTGTTGCCTTGCCTTGCCTTTCTTTAAGTTGCCTTGCCTTGCCTTGCTTTACGTTGCTTTACGTTGCCTTGCTTTACGTTGCTTTACGTTGCCTTCCTTTACGTTGCCTTGCTTTACGTTGCTTTACGTTGCCTTGCTTTACGCTGCTTTACGTTGTCTTGATTTACGTTGCCTTACGTTGCATTGATTTACGTTGCTTTACGTTGCCTTGCTTTACTTTGCCTTGCCTTGCCTTGCTTTACGTTGCTTTACGTTGCCTTGCTTTACGTTGCTTTACGTTGCCTTGCTTTACGTTGCCTTTCCTTGCCTTGCTTTACGTTGCTTTCCGTTGCCTTGCTTTCCGTTGCCTTGCCTTGCTCTACGTTTCTTTACGTTGCCTCGCTTTACGTTGCTTTACCTTGCCTTGCTTTACGTTGCTTTACGTTCACTTATGTTGCCTTGCCTTGCTCTACGTTGCTTTTTGTTTCCTTGCTTAACGTTGCTTTACTTTGTCTTGCTTTACGATGCTTTGTTTTGCCTTGATTTACGTTCCTTGCTTTACGTTGCCTTGCTTTATGTTGTTTACGTTGCCTTGATTTACGTTGCCTTGCTTTACGTTGCTTTACGTTGCCTTGCTTTACGTTGCCTTGCTTTACGTTGCTTTACGTTGCCTTGCTTTACGTTGCCTTGCTTTACGTTACTTTACCTTGCCTTACGTTGCCTTGCTTTATGTTGCCTTGCTTTACGTTTGTTTACGTAGCCTTACTTTACGTTGCCTTGCATTACATTACTTTAAGTTGCCTTGCTTTAAGTTGCCTTGCTTTACTTGGCCTTACTGTGCCGTGCTTTGCTTTGCCTTTCTTTACGTTGCTTTACGTTGCCTTGCTTTACGTTGCCTTACGTTGCCTTACTTTACGTTGCCTTGCTTTACTTTGCTTTACGTTGCCTTACGTTGCCTTGCTTTACGTTGCCTTGCTTTACGTTGCCCTTCCTTGCTTAACCTTGCCTTGCTTTACGTTTCTTTACGTTGCCTTGCTTTACGTTGCTTTACGTTGCCTTGCTTTACGTTGCCTTTCCTTGCCTTGCTTTACGTTTCTTTCCGTTGCCTTGCTATACTTTGCCTTGCCTTGCCTTGCTTTACGTTTCTTTACGTTGCCTTGCTTTAGGTTGCTTTATGTTGCCTTGCTTTACGTTGCCTTGCCTTGCCTTGCTTTACGTTGCTTTACCTTGCCTTGCTATACGTTCCTTTAGATTGCCTTGCTTTACGTTGCCTTACTTTAGGTTGCCTTGCTTTACGTTGCTTTACGTTGCCTTGCTTTTCGATGCTTTATGTTGCCTTGCTTTACGTTGCCTTGCTTTACGTTGCCTTGCCTTGCTTTACGTTCTTTTACTTTTCCTTGATTTACGTTGCCTTGCCTTACCTGGCTTTACGTTGCTTTACGTTGCCTTGATTTACGTTGCTTTACGTTGCCTTGCTTTACGTTGCTTTACGTTGCCTTGCTTTACGTTGCCTTGCCTTGCCTTGCTTTCCGTTGCTTTACGTTGCCTTGCTTTACGTTGCTTTACGTTGCCTTGCTTTACGTTGCCTTGTCTTGCCTTGCTTTACGTGTCTTTACGTTGCCTTGCTTTATGTTGCCTTGCCTTGCCTTGCTCTACGTTGCTTTAAGTTGCCTTGCTTTACGTTGCCTTGCTTTACTTTGCCTTACGTTGCCTTGCTTTACGTTGCCTTGCTTTATGTTGTCTTGCTTTAATTTGCCTTGCCTTGCCTTGCTTTACGTTGCCTTGCCTTGGCTTCCCTTACGTTGCCTTGCTTTTCGTTGCCTTGATTTACCTTGATTTACGTTGCTTTACGATGCCTTGCTTTACGTTGCGTTACGTTGTCTTGCTTTATGTTGCCTTGCCTTGCCTTGCTTTACGTTGCTTTGCCTTGCCTTGCTTTACGTTGCTTTACGTTGCCTTGCTTTACGTTGCCTTGCTTTAGGTTGCTTTACGTTGCCTTGCTTTACGTTGCCTTGCTTTATGTTGCCTTGCCTTGCCTTCCTTTACGTTGTTTTACGTTTCCTTGTTTTACGTTGCTTTACGTTGCCTTGCTTTACGCTGCTTTACGTTGTCTTGATTTACGTTGCCTTACGTTGCATTGATTTACGTTGCTTTACGTTGCCTTGCTTTACTTTGCCTTGCATTGCCTTGCTTTACGTTGCTTTACGTTGCCTTGCTTTACGTTGCTTTACGTTGTCTTGCTTTACGTTGCCTTGCTTTACGTTGCCTTTCCATGCCTTGCTTTACGTTGCTTTCAGTTGCCTTGCTTTACGTTGCTTTATTTTGCCTTGATTTACGTTGCCTTGCTTTACGTTGCCTTGCTTTATGTTGCTTTACCTTGCCTTACGTTGCCTTACTTTACGTTGCCGTGCTTTACGTTACTTTACATTGCCTTGCTTTACGTTGCCTTGCTTTACGTTGCTTTACCTTGCCTTACGTTGCCTTGCTTTATGTTGCCTTGCTTTACGTTGATTTACGTAGCCTTACTTTACGTTGCCTTGCATTACATTACTTTAAGTTGCCTTGCTTTACGTTGCCTTGCTTTACTTGGCCTTACTGTGCCGTGCTTTGCTTTGCCTTTCTTTACGTTGCTTTACGTTGCCTTACGTTGCCTTACTTTACGTTGCCTTGCTTTACGTTGCTTTACGTTGCCTTACGTTGCCTTGCTTTACGTTGCCTTGCTTTACGTTGCCCTTCCTTGCTTAACCTTGCCTTGCTTTACGTTTCTTTACGTTGCCTTGCTTTACGTTGCTTTACGTTGCCTTGCTTTATGTTGCCTTTCCTTGCCTTGCTTTACGTTTCTTTCCGTTGCCTTGCTATACTTTGCCTTGCCTTGCCTTGCTTTACGTTTCTTTACGTTGCCTTGCTTTAGGTTGCTTTATGTTGCCTTGCTTTACGTGGCCTTGACTTGCCTTGCTTTACGTTGCTTTACCTTGCCTTGCTATACGTTCCTTTACATTGCCTTGCTTTATGTTGCCTTACTTTAGGTTGCCTTGCTTTACGTTGCTTTACGTTGCCTTGCTTTTCGATGCTTTATGTTGCCTTGATTTACGTTGCCTTGCTTTACGTTGCCTTGCTTTACGTTGCCTTGCCTTGCCTTGCTTTACGTTCTTTTACTTTGCCTTGATTTACGTTGCCTTGCCTTACCTGGCTTTACGTTGCTTTACGTTGCCTTGATTTACGTTGCTTTACGTTGCCTTGCTTTACGTTGCTTTACGTTGCCTTGCTTTACGTTGCCTTGCCTTGCCTTGCTTTCCGTTGCTTTACGTTGCCTTGCTTTACGTTGCTTTACGTTGCCTTGCTTTACGTTGCCTTGTCTTGCCTTGCTTTACGTGTCTTTACGTTGCCTTGCTTTATGTTGCCTTGCCTTGCCTTGCTTTACGTTGCTTTAAGTTGCCTTGCTTTACGTTGCCTTGCTTTACTTTGCCTTACGTTGCCTTGCTTTACGTTGCCTTGCTTTATGTTGTCTTGCTTTAATTTGCCTTGCCTTGCCTTGCTTTACGTTGCCTTGCTTTACGTTGCCTTGCCTTGGCTTCCCTTACGTTGCCTTGCTTTTCGTTGCCTTGATTTACTATGATTTACGTTGCTTTACGATGCCTTGCTTTACGTTGCGTTACGTTGCCTTGCTTTATGTTGCCTTGCCTTGCCTTGCTTTACGTTGCTTTGCCTTGCCTTGCTTTACGTTGCTTTACGTTGCCTTGCTTTACGTTGCCTTGCTTTAGGTTGCTTTACGTTGCCTTCCTTTACGTTGCCTTGCTTTACGTTGCTTTACGTTGCCTTGCTTTACGTTGCCTTGCTTTATGTTGCCTTGCCTTGCCTTCCTTTACGTTGTTTTACGTTGCCTTGTTTTACGTTGCTTTACGTTGCCTTGCTTTACGCTGCTTTACGTTGTCTTGATTTACGTTGCCTTACGTTGCATTGATTTACGTTGCTTTACGTTGCCTTGCTTTACTTTGCCTTGCATTGCCTTGCTTTACGTTGCTTTACGTTGCCTTGCTTTACGTTGCTTTACGTTGTCTTGCTTTACGTTGCCTTTCCATGCCTTGCTTTACGTTGCTTTCAGTTGCCTTGCTTTACGTTGCTTTATTTTGCCTTGATTTACGTTGCCTTGCTTTACGTTGCCTTGCTTTATGTTGCTTTACCTTGCCTTACGTTGCCTTACTTTACGTTGCCGTGCTTTACGTTGCTTTACATTGCCTTGCTTTACGTTGCCTTGCTTTACGTTGCTTTACCTTGCCTTACGTTGCCTTGCTTTACGTTGCCGTGCTTTACGTTGATTTACGTAGCCTTACTTTACGTTGCCTTGCTTTACATTACTTTAAGTTGCCTTGCTTTACGTTGCCTTGCTTTACTTGGCCTTACTGTGCCGTATTTTGCTTTGCCTTGCTTTACGTTGCTTTACGTTGCGTTGCTTTACGTTTCATTGCTTTTCGTTGCCTTACGTTGCCTTGCTTTACGTTGCCTTACGTTGCCTTACTTTACGTTGCCTTGCTTTACGTTGCTTTACGTTGCCTTACGTTGCCTTGCTTTACGTTGCCTTGCTTTACGTTGCCCTTCCTTGCTTAACCTTGTCTTGCTTTACGTTGCCTTGCCTTGCCTTGCTTTTCGTTGCCTTGCTTACCTTGCTTTACGTTGCTTTACAATGCCTTGCTTTACGTTGCTTGACGTTGCCTTGCTTTACGTTGCCTTGCCTTACCTTGCTTTACGTTGCCTTGCCTTGCTTTACGTTGCTTTACGTTGTCTTGCTTTATGTTGCTTTACGTTGCCTTGCCTTGCCTTGCTTTACGTTGCTTTAAGTTACCTTGCTCTACATCGCTTTACGTTGCCTTGCTTTACGTTTCTTTACGTTGCCTTGCTCTACGTTGCCTTGACTTGCCTTGCTTTACGTTGCCTTGCCTTCCCTTGCTTTATGTTGCTTTACGTTGCCTTGCTTTACGTTGCTTTACATTGCCTTGCTTTACGTTGCCTTGCCTTGCCTTCCTTTACGTTGCTTTACCTTGCCTTGCTTACGTTGATTTACGTTGCCTTGCTTTACGTTCCCTTACTTTATGTTGCCTTGCTTTACGTTGCTTTAAGTTGCCTTGCTTTACGATGCTTTATGTTGCCTTCCTTTACGATGCCTTGCTTTAAGTTTCCTTGCTTTATATTGCTTTACGTTGCCTTACGTTGCCTTGCTTTGCTTTACGTTGCTTTAAGTAGCCTTGCTTTACGTTGCCTTGCTATACGTTGCCTTGCTTTACGTTGCTTTACCTTGCCTTACGTTGCCTTGCTTTATGTTGCCTTGCTTTACGTTGATTTACGTAGCCTTACTTTACGTTGCCTTGCATTACATTACTTTAAGTTGCCTTGCTTTAAGTTGCCTTGCTTTACTTGGCCTTACTGTGCCGTGCTTTGCTTTGCCTTTCTTTACGTTGCTTTACGTTGCCTTGCTTTACGTTGCCTTACGTTGCCTTACTTTACGTTGCCTTGCTTTACGTTGCTTTACGTTGCCTTACGTTGCCTTGCTTTACGTTGCCTTGCTTTACGTTGCCCTTCCTTGCTTAACCTTGCCTTGCTTTACGTTTCTTTACGTTGCCTTGCTTTACGTTGCTTTACGTTGCCTTGCTTTACGTTGCCTTTCCTTGCCTTGCTTTACGTTTCTTTCCGTTGCCTTGCTATACTTTGCCTTGCCTTGCCTTGCTTTACGTTTCTTTACGTTGCCTTGCTTTAGGTTGCTTTATGTTGCCTTGCTTTACGTTGCCTTGCCTTGCCTTGCTTTACGTTGCTTTACCTTGCCTTGCTATACGTTCCTTTACATTGCCTTGCTTTATGTTGCCTTACTTTAGGTTGCCTTGCTTTACGTTGCTTTACGTTGCCTTGCTTTTCGATGCTTTATGTTGCCTTGATTTACGTTGCCTTGCTTTACGTTGCCTTGCTTTACGTTGCCTTGCCTTGCCTTGCTTTACGTTCTTTTACTTTGCCTTGATTTACGTTGCCTTGCCTTACCTGGCTTTACGTTGCTTTACGTTGCCTTGATTTACGTTGCTTTACGTTGCCTTGCTTTACGTTGCTTTACGTTGCCTTGCTTTACGTTGCCTTGCCTTGCCTTGCTTTCCGTTGCTTTACGTTGCCTTGCTTTACGTTGCTTTACGTTGCCTTGCTTTACGTTGCCTTGTCTTGCCTTGCTTTACGTGTCTTTACGTTGCCTTGCTTTATGTTGACTTGCCTTGCCTTGCTTTACGTTGCTTTAAGTTGCCTTGCTTTACGTTGCCTTGCTTTACTTTGCCTTACGTTGCCTTGCTTTACGTTGCCTTGCTTTATGTTGTCTTGCTTTAATTTGCCCTGCCTTGCCTTGCTTTACGTTGCCTTGCTTTACGTTGCCTTGCCTTGGCTTCCCTTACGTTGCCTTGCTTTTCGTTGCCTTGATTTACCTTGATTTACGTTGCTTTACGTTGCGTTACGTTGCCTTGCTTTATGTTGCCTTGCCTTGCCTTGCTTTACGTTGCTTTGCCTTGCCTTGCTTTACGTTGCTTTACGTTGCCTTGCTTTACGTTGCCTTGCTTTAGGTTGCTTTACGTTGCCTTCCTTTACGTTGCCTTGCTTTACGTTGCTTTACGTTGCCTTGCTTTACGTTGCCTTGCTTTAGGTTGCTTTACGTTGCCTTCCTTTACGTTGCCTTGCTTTACGTTGCTTTACGTTGCCTTGCTTTACGTTGCCTTGCTTTATGTTGCCTTGCCTTGCCTTCCTTTACGTTGTTTTACGTTGCCTTGTTTTACGTTGCTTTACGTTGCCTTGCTTTACGCTGCTTTACGTTGTCTTGATTTACGTTGCCTTACGTTGCATTGATTTACGTTGCTTTACGTTGCCTTGCTTTACTTTGCCTTGCATTGCCTTGCTTTACGTTGCTTTACGTTGCCTTGCTTTACGTTGCTTTACGTTGTCTTGCTTTACGTTGCCTTTCCATGCCTTGCTTTACGTTGCTTTCAGTTGCCTTGCTTTACGTTGCTTTATTTTGCCTTGATTTACGTTGCCTTGCTTTACGTTGCCTTGCTTTATGTTGCTTTACCTTGCCTTACGTTGCCTTACTTTACGTTGCCGTGCTTTACGTTGCTTTACATTGCCTTGCTTTACGTTGCCTTGCTTTACGTTGCTTTACCTTGCCTTACGTTGCCTTGCTTTACGTTGCCGTGCTTTACGTTGATTTACGTAGCCTTACTTTACGTTGCCTTGCTTTACATTACTTTAAGTTGCCTTGCTTTACGTTGCCTTGCTTTACTTGGCCTTACTGTGCCGTATTTTGCTTTGCCTTGCTTTACGTTGCTTTACGTTGCGTTGCTTTACGTTTCATTGCTTTTCGTTGCCTTACGTTGCCTTGCTTTACGTTGCCTTACGTTGCCTTACTTTACGTTGCCTTGCTTTACGTTGCTTTACGTTGCCTTACGTTGCCTTGCTTTACGTTGCCTTGCTTTACGTTGCCCTTCCTTGCTTAACCTTGTCTTGCTTTACGTTGCCTTGCCTTGCCTTGCTTTTCGTTGCCTTGCTTACCTTGCTTTACGTTGCTTTACAATGCCTTGCTTTACGTTGCTTGACGTTGCCTTGCTTTACGTTGCCTTGCCTTACCTTGCTTTACGTTGCCTTGCCTTGCTTTACGTTGCTTTACGTTGTCTTGCTTTATGTTGCTTTACGTTGCCTTGCCTTGCCTTGCTTTACGTTGCTTTAAGTTACCTTGCTCTACATCGCTTTACGTTGCCTTGCTTTACGTTTCTTTACGTTGCCTTGCTCTACGTTGCCTTGACTTGCCTTGCTTTACGTTGCCTTGCCTTCCCTTGCTTTATGTTGCTTTACGTTGCCTTGCTTTACGTTGCTTTACATTGCCTTGCTTTACGTTGCCTTGCCTTGCCTTCCTTTACGTTGCTTTACCTTGCCTTGCTTACGTTGATTTACGTTGCCTTGCTTTACGTTCCCTTACTTTATGTTGCCTTGCTTTACGTTGCTTTAAGTTGCCTTGCTTTACGATGCTTTATGTTGCCTTCCTTTACGATGCCTTGCTTTAAGTTTCCTTGCTTTATATTGCTTTACGTTGCCTTACGTTGCCTTGCTTTGCTTTACGTTGCTTTAAGTAGCCTTGCTTTACGTTGCCTTGCTATACGTTGCCTTGCTTTACGTTGCTTTACCTTGCCTTACGTTGCCTTGCTTTATGTTGCCTTGCTTTACGTTGATTTACGTAGCCTTACTTTACGTTGCCTTGCATTACATTACTTTAAGTTGCCTTGCTTTAAGTTGCCTTGCTTTACTTGGCCTTACTGTGCCGTGCTTTGCTTTGCCTTTCTTTACGTTGCTTTACGTTGCCTTGCTTTACGTTGCCTTACGTTGCCTTACTTTACGTTGCCTTGCTTTACGTTGCTTTACGTTGCCTTACGTTGCCTTGCTTTACGTTGCCTTGCTTTACGTTGCCCTTCCTTGCTTAACCTTGCCTTGCTTTACGTTTCTTTACGTTGCCTTGCTTTACGTTGCTTTACGTTGCCTTGCTTTACGTTGCCTTTCCTTGCCTTGCTTTACGTTTCTTTCCGTTGCCTTGCTATACTTTGCCTTGCCTTGCCTTGCTTTACGTTTCTTTACGTTGCCTTGCTTTAGGTTGCTTTATGTTGCCTTGCTTTACGTTGCCTTGCCTTGCCTTGCTTTACGTTGCTTTACCTTGCCTTGCTATACGTTCCTTTACATTGCCTTGCTTTATGTTGCCTTACTTTAGGTTGCCTTGCTTTACGTTGCTTTACGTTGCCTTGCTTTTCGATGCTTTATGTTGCCTTGATTTACGTTGCCTTGCTTTACGTTGCCTTGCTTTACGTTGCCTTGCCTTGCCTTGCTTTACGTTCTTTTACTTTGCCTTGATTTACGTTGCCTTGCCTTACCTGGCTTTACGTTGCTTTACGTTGCCTTGATTTACGTTGCTTTACGTTGCCTTGCTTTACGTTGCTTTACGTTGCCTTGCTTTACGTTGCCTTGCCTTGCCTTGCTTTCCGTTGCTTTACGTTGCCTTGCTTTACGTTGCTTTACGTTGCCTTGCTTTACGTTGCCTTGTCTTGCCTTGCTTTACGTGTCTTTACGTTGCCTTGCTTTATGTTGACTTGCCTTGCCTTGCTTTACGTTTCTTTAAGTTGCCTTGCTTTACGTTGCCTTGCTTTACTTTGCCTTACGTTGCCTTGCTTTACGTTGCCTTGCTTTATGTTGTCTTGCTTTAATTTGCCCTGCCTTGCCTTGCTTTACGTTGCCTTGCTTTACGTTGCCTTGCCTTGGCTTCCCTTACGTTGCCTTGCTTTTCGTTGCCTTGATTTACCTTGATTTACGTTGCTTTACGATGCCTTGCTTTACGTTGCGTTACGTTGCCTTGCTTTATGTTGCCTTGCCTTGCCTTGCTTTACGTTGCTTTGCCTTGCCTTGCTTTACGTTGCTTTACGTTGCCTTGCTTTACGTTGCCTTGCTTTAGGTTGCTTTACGTTGCCTTCCTTTACGTTGCCTTGCTTTACGTTGCTTTACGTTGCCTTGCTTTACGTTGCCTTGCTTTAGGTTGCTTTACGTTGCCTTCCTTTACGTTGCCTTGCTTTACGTTGCTTTACGTTGCCTTGCTTTACGTTGCCTTGCTTTATGTTGCCTTGCCTTGCCTTCCTTTACGTTGTTTTACGTTGCCTTGTTTTACGTTGCTTTACGTTGCCTTGCTTTACGCTGCTTTACGTTGTCTTGATTTACGTTGCCTTACGTTGCATTGATTTACGTTGCTTTACGTTGCCTTGCTTTACTTTGCCTTGCATTGCCTTGCTTTACGTTGCTTTACGTTGCCTTGCTTTACGTTGCTTTACGTTGTCTTGCTTTACGTTGCCTTTCCATGCCTTGCTTTACGTTGCTTTCAGTTGCCTTGCTTTACGTTGCTTTATTTTGCCTTGATTTACGTTGCCTTGCTTTACGTTGCCTTGCTTTATGTTGCTTTACCTTGCCTTACGTTGCCTTACTTTACGTTGCCGTGCTTTACGTTGCTTTACATTGCCTTGCTTTACGTTGCCTTGCTTTACGTTGCTTTACCTTGCCTTACGTTGCCTTGCTTTACGTTGCCGTGCTTTACGTTGATTTACGTAGCCTTACTTTACGTTGCCTTGCTTTACATTACTTTAAGTTGCCTTGCTTTACGTTGCCTTGCTTTACTTGGCCTTACTGTGCCGTATTTTGCTTTGCCTTGCTTTACGTTGCTTTACGTTGCGTTGCTTTACGTTTCATTGCTTTTCGTTGCCTTACGTTGCCTTGCTTTACGTTGCCTTACGTTGCCTTACTTTACGTTGCCTTGCTTTACGTTGCTTTACGTTGCCTTACGTTGCCTTACGTTGCCTTGCTTTACGTTGCCTTGCTTTACGTTGCCCTTCCTTGCTTAACCTTGTCTTGCTTTACGTTGCCTTGCCTTGCCTTGCTTTTCGTTGCCTTGCTTACCTTGCTTTACGTTGCTTTACAATGCCTTGCTTTACGTTGCTTGACGTTGCCTTGCTTTACGTTGCCTTGCCTTACCTTGCTTTACGTTGCCTTGCCTTGCTTTACGTTGCTTTACGTTGTCTTGCTTTATGTTGCTTTACGTTGCCTTGCCTTGCCTTGCTTTACGTTGCTTTAAGGTACCTTGCTCTACATCGCTTTACGTTGCCTTGCTTTACATTGCTTTACGTTGCCTTGCTCTACGTTGCCTTGACTTGCCTTGCTTTACGTTGCCTTGCCTTGCCTTGCTTTATGTTGCTTTACGTTGCCTTGCTTTACGTTGCTTTACATTGCCTTGCTTTACGTTGCCTTGCCTTGCCTTCCTTTACGTTGCTTTACCTTGCCTTGCTTACGTTGATTTACGTTGCCTTGCTTTACGTTCCCTTACTTTATGTTGCCTTGCTTTACGTTGCTTTAAGTTGCCTTGCTTTACGATGCTTTATGTTGCCTTCCTTTACGATGCCTTGCTTTAAGTTTCCTTGCTTTATGTTGCTTTACGTTGCCTTACGTTGCCTTTCTTAAAGTTGCCTTGCTTTACGTTGCTTTACGTTGCCTTGCTTTATGTTGTCTTGCTTTACGTTGCCTTGCTTTACGTTGCCTTGCTTTACATTGCTTTACGTTGCCTTACGTTGCCTTGCTTTACGTTGCCTTGCTTTACTTTGCCTTACGTTGCCTTGCTTTACGTTGCCTTGCTTTAGGTTATTTTAAGTTGCCTTCCTTTACCTTGCCTTGCTTTACTTTGCCTTACGTTGCCTTGCTTTACGTTGCCTTGCTTGACGTTGCTTTACGTTGCCTTGCTTTACGTTGCCTTTCTTTACGTTGCCTTACGTTGCCTTGCTTTACGTTGCCTTGCTTTACGTTGCTTTACGTTGCTTTGCTTTACGTTGCCATACGTTGCCTTACTTTACGTTGCCTTGCTTTACGTTGCTTTACGTTGCTTTGCTTTACGTTGCCTTACGTTGCCTTAGTTTACGTTGCCTTGCTTTACGTTACTTTACGTTGCCTTGATTTACGTTGCCTTACGTTGCCTTGCTTTACGTTGCCTTGCTTTACTTTGCTTTACGTTGCCTTGCTTTATGTTGCATTGCTTTACGTTGCTTTACGTTGCCTTGCTTTACGTTGCTTTACGTTACCTTGCTTTACGTTGCCTTGCTTTACGTTGCCTTACTTTACGTTGCTTTACGTTGCCTTACTTTACATTGCCTTGCTTTACGTTGCCTTACGTTGCCTTGCTTTACGTTGCCTTACTTTACGTTGCTTTACGTTGCCTTGCCTTGCCTTACTTTACGTTCCTTTACGTTGCCTTGCTTTACGTTTCCTTGCTTTACGTTGCCTTGCTTTACGTTGCCTTGCTTTACATTGTTTACGTTGCCTTACGTTGCCTTGCTTTAAGTTGCCTTGCTTTACGTTGCTTTACGTTGCCTTGCTTTACGTTGCTTTATGTTGCCTTGCTTTAAGTTGCTTTATTTGCCTTGCTTTACGTTGCTTTACGTTGCATTACGTTGCTTTACGTTGCCTTGCTTTACGATGGTTTACGTTGCCTTGCTTTACGATGCTTTACGTTGCATTACGTTGCTTTACGCTGCCTTGCTTTACGATGCTTTACGTTGCATTACGTTTCTTTACGTTGCCTTGCTTTACGATGCTTTACGTTGCATTACGTTGCTTTACGTTGCCTTGCTTTACGATGCTTTACGTTGCATTACGTTGCTTTACGTTGCCTTGCTTTACGATGCTTTACGTTGCATTACGTTGCTTTACGTTGCCTTGCTTTACGATGCTTTACGTTGCATTACGTTGCTTTACGTTGCCTTGCTTTACGATGCTTTACGTTGCATTACGTTGCTTTACGTTGCCTTGCTTTACGTTGCTTTATGTTGCATTACGTTGCTTTACGTTGCTTTACGTTGCCTTGCTTTACGATGCTTTACGTTGCATTACGTTGCTTTACATTGCATTACGTTGCCTTGCTTTACGTTGCTTTACGTTGCATTACGTTGCTTTACGTTGCTTTACGTTGCCTTGCTTTACGATGCTTTACGTTGCCTTGCTTTACGATGCTTTACGTTGCATTACTTTGCTTTACGTTGATTTACGTTGCATTACGTTGCTTTAAGTTGCATTACGTAGTCTTGCTTTACGTTGCTTTACGTTGGATTACGTTGATTTAAGTTGCATTACGTTGCCTTCCTTTACGTTGCTTTACGTTGCGTTCCGTTGCTTTACGTTGTATTACGTTGCCTTGCTTTACGTTGCTTTACGTTGCTTTACGTTGCTTTACGTTGTATTACGTTGCCTTGCTTTACGTTGCTTTACGTTGCATTACGTTGCTTTACGTTGCCTTGCTTTACGTTGCTTTACTTTGCCTTGCTGTACGTTGCATTACGTTGCATTACGTTGCCTTGCTTTACGTTGCATTACGTTGCCTTGCTTTACGTTGCCTTGCCTTGCTTTACTTTGCCTTGCCTTGCTTTACGTTGCTTTACGTTGCCTTGCTTTACGTTGCTTTATGTTGCCTTGCTTTACGTTGCCTTGCTTTACATTGCTTTACGTTGCCTTGCTTTACGTTGCCTTGCTTTATGTTGCCTTGCCTTGCCATGCTTTACGTTGTTTTACGTTGCCTTGCTTTACGTTGATTTAAGTTGCCTTGCTTTACGTTGCTTTACGTTGTCTTGCTTTACGTTGCCTTACTTTGCATTGATTTACGTTTCTTTACGTTGCCTTGCTTTCCGTTGCCTTGCCTTGCCTTGCTTTACCTTGCTTTACGTTGCCTTGCTTTACGTTGCTTTACGTTGCCTTGCTTTACGTTGCTTTACATTGCCTTGCTTTACGTTGCCTTTCCTTGCCTTGCTTTACGTTTCTTTCCGTTTCCTTGCTTTACTTTGCCTTGCCTTGCCTTGCTTTACGTTGCTTTACCTTGCCTTGCTATATGTTCCTTTACATTGCCTTGCTTTACGTTGCCTTAATTTAGGTTGCCTTGCTTTACGTTGCTTTACGTTGCCTTGCTTTACGATGCTTTTTGTTGCCTTGCTTTACGTTGATTTACGTTGCCTTGCTTTACGTTGCCTTGCTTTAAGTTGCCTTGCCTTGCCTTGCTTTACGTTATTTTACTTTGCCTTGATTTACGTTGCCTTGCCTTGCCTGGCTTTACGTTGCTTTACGTTGCCTTGATTTACGTTGCTTTACGTTGCCTTGCTTTACGTTGCCTTGCCTTGCCTTGCTTTCCGTTTCTTTACGTTGCCTTGCTTTACGTTGCCTCCTTTACGTTGCCTTGCCTTGCCTTGCTTTACGTGTCTTTACGTTGCCTTGCTTTATGTTGCCTTGCCTTGCCTTGCTTTAAGTTGCTTTACGTTGCCTTGCTTTACGTTGCTTTACGTTGTCTTGCTTTACGTTGCCTTGCCTTGCCTTGCTTTACGTTGCTTTTCGTTGCCTTGCTTTACGTTACTTTATGTTGCCTTGATTTACGTTTCCTTTCCTTGCCTTGCTTTACGTTGCTTTAAGTTGCCTTGCTTTACGTTGCTTTACGTCGTCTTGCTTTACGTTGCCTTTCCTTGCCTTGCTTTACGTTGCTTTCCGTTGCCTTGGTTTACGTTGCTTTACCTTGCCTTGCTTTACGTTGCTTTACGTTGCTTTACGTTGCCTTGCTTTACGTTGCTTTACCTTGCCTTGCTTTACGTTTCTTTACGTTGCCTCGCTTTACGTTGCTTTACCTTGCCTTGCTTAACGTTGCTTTACGTTCACTTATGTTGCCTTGCCTTGCTCTACGTTGCTTTTTGTTGCTTTGCTTTACGTTGCTTTACGTTGCCTTGCTTTACGATACTTTATTTTGCCTTGATTTACGTTGCCTTGCTTTACGTTGCCTTGCTTTACATTGCTTTACGTTGCCTTACGTTGCCTTGCTTTACGTTGCCTTGCTTTACTTTGCCTTACGTTGCCTTGCTTTACGTTGCCTTGCTTTAGGTTATTTTAAGTTGCCTTCCTTTACCTTGCCTTGCTTTACTTTGCCTTACGTTGCCTTGCTTTACGTTGCCTTGCTTGACGTTGCTTTACGTTGCCTTGCTTTACGTTGCCTTTCTTTACGTTGCCTTACGTTGCCTTGCTTTACGTTGCCTTGCTTTACGTTGCTTTACGTTGCCTTACGTTGCCTTGCTTTACGTTGCCTTGCTTTACGTTGCCCTTCCTTGCTTAACCTTGTCTTGCTTTACGTTGCCTTGCCTTGCCTTGCTTTTCGTTGCCTTGCTTACCTTGCTTTACGTTGCTTTACAATGCCTTGCTTTACGTTGCTTGACGTTGCCTTGCTTTACGTTGCCTTGCCTTACCTTGCTTTACGTTGCCTTGCCTTGCTTTACGTTGCTTTACGTTGTCTTGCTTTATGTTGCTTTACGTTGCCTTGCCTTGCCTTGCTTTACGTTGCTTTAAGTTACCTTGCTCTACATCGCTTTACGTTGCCTTGCTTTACGTTGCTTTACGTTGCCTTGCTTTACGTTGCCTTGCCTTGCCTTCCTTTACGTTGCTTTACCTTGCCTTGCTTACGTTGATTTACGTTGCCTTGCTTTACGTTCCCTTACTTTATGTTGCCTTGCTTTACGTTGCTTTAAGTTGCCTTGCTTTACGATGCTTTATGTTGCCTTCCTTTACGATGCCTTGCTTTAAGTTTCCTTGCTTTATATTGCTTTAGGTTGCCTTACGTTGCCTTGCTTTGCTTTACGTTGCTTTAAGTAGCCTTGCTTTACGTTGCCTTGCTATACGTTGCCTTGATTTACGTTGCTTTACCTTGCCTTACGTTGCCTTGCTTTATGTTGCCTTGCTTTACGTTTGTTTACGTAGCCTTACTTTACGTTGCCTTGCATTACATTACTTTAAGTTGCCTTGCTTTAAGTTGCCTTGCTTTACTTGGCCTTACTGTGCCGTGCTTTGCTTTGCCTTTCTTTACGTTGCTTTACGTTGCCTTGCTTTACGTTGCCTTACGTTGCCTTACTTTACGTTGCCTTGCTTTACGTTGCTTTACGTTGCCTTACGTTGCCTTGCTTTACGTTGCCTTGCTTTACGTTGCCCTTCCTTGCTTAACCTTGCCTTGCTTTACGTTTCTTTACGTTGCCTTGCTTTACGTTGCTTTACGTTGCCTTGCTTTACGTTGCCTTTCCTTGCCTTGCTTTAGGTTTCTTTCCGTTGCCTTGCTATACTTTGCCTTGCCTTGCCTTGCTTTACGTTTCTTTACGTTGCCTTGCTTTAGGTTGCTTTATGTTGCCTTGCTTTACGTTGCCTTGCCTTGCCTTGCTTTACGTTGCTTTACCTTGCCTTGCTATACGTTCCTTTACATTGCCTTGCTTTATGTTGCCTTACTTTAGGTTGCCTTGCTTTACGTTGCTTTACGTTGCCTTGCTTTTCGATGCTTTATGTTGCCTTGATTTACGTTGCCTTGCTTTACGTTGCCTTGCTTTACGTTGCCTTGCCTTGCCTTGCTTTACGTTCTTTTACTTTGCCTTGATTTACGTTGCCTTGCCTTACCTGGCTTTACGTTGCTTTACGTTGCCTTGATTTACGTTGCTTTACGTTGCCTTGCTTTACGTTGCTTTACGTTGCCTTGCTTTACGTTGCCTTGCCTTGCCTTGCTTTCCGTTGCTTTACGTTGCCTTGCTTTACGTTGCTTTACGTTGCCTTGCTTTACGTTGCCTTGTCTTGCCTTGCTTTAAGCGTCTTTACGTTGCCTTGCTTTATGTTGCCTTGCCTTGCCTTGCTTTACATTGCTTTAAGTTGCCTTGCTTTACGTTGCCTTGCTTTACTTTGCCTTACGTTGCCTTGCTTTACGTTGCCTTGCTTTATGTTGTCTTGCTTTAATTTGCCTTGCCTTGCCTTGCTTTACGTTGCCTTGCTTTACGTTGCCTTGCCTTGGCTTCCCTTACTTTGCCTTGCTTTTCGTTGCCTTGATTTACCTTGATTTACGTTGCTTTACGATGCCTTGCTTTACGTTGCGTTACGTTGCCTTGCTTTATGTTGCCTTGCCTTGCCTTGCTTTACGTTGCTTTGCCTTGCCTTGCTTTACGTTGCTTTACGTTGCCTTGCTTTACGTTGCCTTGCTTTAGGTTGCTTTACGTTGCCTTCCTTTACGTTGCCTTGCTTTACGTTGCTTTACGTTGCCTTGCTTTACGTTGCCTTGCTTTATGTTGCCTTGCCTTGCCTTCCTTTACGTTGTTTTACGTTGCCTTGTTTTACGTTGCTTTACGTTGCCTTGCTTTACGCTGCTTTACGTTGTCTTGATTTACGTTGCCTTACGTTGCCTTGCTTTACTTTGCCTTGCATTGCCTTGCTTTACGTTGCTTTACGTTGCCTTGCTTTACGTTGCTTTACGTTGTCTTGCTTTACGTTGCCTTTCCATGCCTTGCTTTACGTTGCTTTCAGTTGCCTTGCTTTACGTTGCTTTATTTTTCCTTGATTTACGTTGCCTTGCTTTACGTTGCCTTGCTTTATGTTGCTTTACCTTGCCTTACGTTGCCTTACTTTACGTTGCCGTGCTTTACGTTGCTTTACATTGCCTTGCTTTACGTTGCCTTGCTTTACGTTGCTTTACCTTGCCTTACGTTGCCTTACTTTACGTTGCCTTGCTTTACGTTGCTTTACGTTGCTTTACGTTGCTTTACAATGCCTTGCTTTACGTTGCTTGACGTTGCCTTGCTTTACGTTGCCTTGCCTTACCTTGCTTTACGTTGCCTTGCCTTGCTTTACGTTGCTTTACGTTGTCTTGCTTTATGTTGCTTTACGTTGCCTTGCCTTGCCTTGCTTTACGTTGCTTTAAGGTACCTTGCTCTACATCGCTTTACGTTGCCTTGCTTTACATTGCTTTACGTTGCCTTGCTCTACGTTGCCTTGACTTGCCTTGCTTTACGTTGCCTTGCCTTGCCTTGCTTTATGTTGCTTTACGTTGCCTTGCTTTACGTTGCTTTACATTGCCTTGCTTTACGTTGCCTTGCCTTGCCTTCCTTTACGTTGCTTTACCTTGCCTTGCTTACGTTGATTTACGTTGCCTTGCTTTACGTTCCCTTACTTTATGTTGCCTTGCTTTACGTTGCTTTAAGTTGCCTTGCTTTACGATGCTTTATGTTGCCTTCCTTTACGATGCCTTGCTTTAAGTTTCCTTGCTTTATGTTGCTTTACGTTGCCTTACGTTGCCTTTCTTAAAGTTGCCTTGCTTTACGTTGCTTTACGTTGCCTTGCTTTATGTTGTCTTGCTTTACGTTGCCTTGCTTTACGTTGCCTTGCTTTACATTGCTTTACGTTGCCTTACGTTGCCTTGCTTTACGTTGCCTTGCTTTACTTTGCCTTACGTTGCCTTGCTTTACGTTGCCTTGCTTTAGGTTATTTTAAGTTGCCTTCCTTTACCTTGCCTTGCTTTACTTTGCCTTACGTTGCCTTGCTTTACGTTGCCTTGCTTGACGTTGCTTTACGTTGCCTTGCTTTACGTTGCCTTTCTTTACGTTGCCTTACGTTGCCTTGCTTTACGTTGCCTTGCTTTACGTTGCTTTACGTTGCTTTGCTTTACGTTGCCATACGTTGCCTTACTTTACGTTGCCTTGCTTTACGTTGCTTTACGTTGCTTTGCTTTACGTTGCCTTACGTTGCCTTAGTTTACGTTGCCTTGCTTTACGTTACTTTACGTTGCCTTGATTTACGTTGCCTTACGTTGCCTTGCTTTACGTTGCCTTGCTTTACTTTGCTTTACGTTGCCTTGCTTTATGTTGCATTGCTTTACGTTGCTTTACGTTGCCTTGCTTTACGTTGCTTTACGTTACCTTGCTTTACGTTGCCTTGCTTTACGTTGCCTTACTTTACGTTGCTTTACGTTGCCTTACTTTACATTGCCTTGCTTTACGTTGCCTTACGTTGCCTTGCTTTACGTTGCCTTACTTTACGTTGCTTTACGTTGCCTTGCCTTGCCTTACTTTACGTTCCTTTACGTTGCCTTGCTTTACGTTTCCTTGCTTTACGTTGCCTTGCTTTACGTTGCCTTGCTTTACATTGTTTACGTTGCCTTACGTTGCCTTGCTTTAAGTTGCCTTGCTTTACGTTGCTTTACGTTGCCTTGCTTTACGTTGCTTTATGTTGCCTTGCTTTAAGTTGCTTTATTTGCCTTGCTTTACGTTGCTTTACGTTGCATTACGTTGCTTTACGTTGCCTTGCTTTACGATGGTTTACGTTGCCTTGCTTTACGATGCTTTATGTTGCATTACGTTGCTTTACGCTGCCTTGCTTTACGATGCTTTACGTTGCATTACGTTTCTTTACGTTGCCTTGCTTTACGATGCTTTACGTTGCATTACGTTGCTTTACGTTGCCTTGCTTTACGATGCTTTACGTTGCATTACGTTGCTTTACGTTGCCTTGCTTTACGATGATTTACGTTGCATTACGTTGCTTTACGTTGCCTTGCTTTACGATGCTTTACGTTGCATTACGTTGCTTTACGTTGCCTTGCTTTACGATGCTTTACGTTGCATTACGTTGCTTTACGTTGCCTTGCTTTACGATGCTTTATGTTGCATTACGTTGCTTTACGTTGCTTTACGTTGCCTTGCTTTACGATGCTTTACGTTGCATTACGTTGCTTTACATTGCATTACGTTGCCTTGCTTTACGTTGCTTTACGTTGCATTACGTTGCTTTACGTTGCTTTACGTTGCCTTGCTTTACGATGCTTTACGTTGCCTTGCTTTACGATGCTTTACGTTGCATTACTTTGCTTTACGTTGATTTACGTTGCATTACGTTGCTTTAAGTTGCATTACGTAGTCTTGCTTTACGTTGCTTTACGTTGGATTACGTTGATTTAAGTTGCATTACGTTGCCTTCCTTTACGTTGCTTTACGTTGCGTTCCGTTGCTTTACGTTGTATTACGTTGCCTTGCTTTACGTTGCTTTACGTTGCTTTACGTTGCTTTACGTTGTATTACGTTGCCTTGCTTTACGTTGCTTTACGTTGCATTACGTTGCTTTACGTTGCCTTGCTTTACGTTGCTTTACTTTGCCTTGCTGTACGTTGCATTACGTTGCATTACGTTGCCTTGCTTTACGTTGCATTACGTTGCCTTGCTTTACGTTGCCTTGCCTTGCTTTACTTTGCCTTGCCTTGCTTTACGTTGCTTTACGTTGCCTTGCTTTACGTTGCTTTATGTTGCCTTGCTTTACGTTGCCTTGCTTTACATTGCTTTACGTTGCCTTGCTTTACGTTGCCTTGCTTTATGTTGCCTTGCCTTGCCATGCTTTACGTTGTTTTACGTTGCCTTGCTTTACGTTGATTTAAGTTGCCTTGCTTTACGTTGCTTTACGTTGTCTTGCTTTACGTTGCCTTGCTTTACGTTGCTTTACATTGCCTTGCTTTACGTTGCCTTTCCTTGCCTTGCTTTACGTTTCTTTCCGTTTCCTTGCTTTACTTTGCCTTGCCTTGCCTTGCTTTACGTTGCTTTACCTTGCCTTGCTATATGTTCCTTTACATTGCCTTGCTTTACGTTGCCTTAATTTAGGTTGCCTTGCTTTACGTTGCTTTACGTTGCCTTGCTTTACGATGCTTTTTGTTGCCTTGCTTTACGTTGATTTACGTTGCCTTGCTTTACGTTGCCTTGCTTTAAGTTGCCTTGCCTTGCCTTGCTTTACGTTATTTTACTTTGCCTTGATTTACGTTGCCTTGCCTTGCCTGGCTTTACGTTGCTTTACGTTGCCTTGATTTACGTTGCTTTACGTTGCCTTGCTTTACGTTGCCTTGCCTTGCCTTGCTTTCCGTTTCTTTACGTTGCCTTGCTTTACGTTGCCTCCTTTACGTTGCCTTGCCTTGCCTTGCTTTACGTGTCTTTACGTTGCCTTGCTTTATGTTGCCTTGCCTTGCCTTGCTTTACGTTGCTTTACGTTGCCTTGCTTTACGTTGCTTTACGTTGTCTTGCTTTACGTTGCCTTGCCTTGCCTTGATTTATGTTGCTTTACGTTGTCTTGCTTTACGTTGCTTTATGTTGCCATTTTTTTACGTTGCCTTGCCTTGCCTTGCTTTACGTTGCTTTTCGTTGCCTTGCTTTACGTTACTTTATGTTGCCTTGATTTACGTTTCCTTTCCTTGCCTTGCTTTACGTTGCTTTAAGTTGCCTTGCTTTACGTTGCTTTACGTCGTCTTGCTTTACGTTGCCTTTCCTTGCCTTGCTTTACGTTGCTTTCCGTTGCCTTGGTTTACATTGCTTTACCTTGCCTTGCTTTACGTTGCTTTACGTTGCTTTACCTTGCCTTGCTTTACGTTTCTTTACGTTGCCTCGCTTTACGTTGCTTTACCTTGCCTTGCTTAACGTTGCTTTACGTTCACTTATGTTGCCTTGCCTTGCTCTACGTTGCTTTTTGTTGCTTTGCTTTACGTTGCTTTACGTTGCCTTGCTTTACGATACTTTATTTTGCCTTGATTTACGTTGCCTTGCTTTACGTTGCCTTGCTTTACATTGCTTTACGTTGCCTTACGTTGCCTTGCTTTACGTTGCCTTGCTTTACTTTGCCTTACGTTGCCTTGCTTTACGTTGCCTTGCTTTAGGTTATTTTAAGTTGCCTTCCTTTACCTTGCCTTGCTTTACTTTGCCTTACGTTGCCTTGCTTTACGTTGCCTTGCTTGACGTTGCTTTACGTTGCCTTGCTTTACGTTGCCTTTCTTTACGTTGCCTTACGTTGCCTTGCTTTACGTTGCCTTGCTTTACGTTGCTTTACGTTGCCTTACGTTGCCTTGCTTTACGTTGCCTTGCTTTACGTTGCCCTTCCTTGCTTAACCTTGTCTTGCTTTACGTTGCCTTGCCTTGCCTTGCTTTTCGTTGCCTTGCTTACCTTGCTTTACGTTGCTTTACAATGCCTTGCTTTACGTTGCTTGACGTTGCCTTGCTTTACGTTGCCTTGCCTTACCTTGCTTTACGTTGCCTTGCCTTGCTTTACGTTGCTTTACGTTGTCTTGCTTTATGTTGCTTTACGTTGCCTTGCCTTGCCTTGCTTTACGTTGCTTTAAGTTACCTTGCTCTACATCGCTTTACGTTGCCTTGCTTTACGTTGCTTTACGTTGCCTTGCTCTACGTTGCCTTGACTTGCCTTGCTTTACGTTGCCTTGCCTTCCCTTGCTTTATGTTGCTTTACGTTGCCTTGCTTTACGTTGCTTTACGTTGCCTTGCTTTACGTTGCCTTGCCTTGCCTTCCTTTACGTTGCTTTACCTTGCCTTGCTTACGTTGATTTACGTTGCCTTGCTTTACGTTCCCTTACTTTATGTTGCCTTGCTTTACGTTGCTTTAAGTTGCCTTGCTTTACGATGCTTTATGTTGCCTTCCTTTACGATGCCTTGCTTTAAGTTTCCTTGCTTTATATTGCTTTACGTTGCCTTACGTTGCCTTGCTTTGCTTTACGTTGCTTTAAGTAGCCTTGCTTTACGTTGCCTTGCTATACGTTGCCTTGATTTACGTTGCTTTACCTTGCCTTACGTTGCCTTGCTTTATGTTGCCTTGCTTTACGTTTGTTTACGTAGCCTTACTTTACGTTGCCTTGCATTACATTACTTTAAGTTGCCTTGCTTTAAGTTGCCTTGCTTTACTTGGCCTTACTGTGCCGTGCTTTGCTTTGCCTTTCTTTACGTTGCTTTACGTTGCCTTGCTTTACGTTGCCTTACGTTGCCTTACTTTACGTTGCCTTGCTTTACGTTGCTTTACGTTGCCTTACGTTGCCTTGCTTTACGTTGCCTTGCTTTACGTTGCCCTTCCTTGCTTAACCTTGCCTTGCTTTACGTTTCTTTACGTTGCCTTGCTTTACGTTGCTTTACGTTGCCTTGCTTTACGTTGCCTTTCCTTGCCTTGCTTTAGGTTTCTTTCCGTTGCCTTGCTATACTTTGCCTTGCCTTGCCTTGCTTTACGTTTCTTTACGTTGCCTTGCTTTAGGTTGCTTTATGTTGCCTTGCTTTACGTTGCCTTGCCTTGCCTTGCTTTACGTTGCTTTACCTTGCCTTGCTATACGTTCCTTTACATTGCCTTGCTTTATGTTGCCTTACTTTAGGTTGCCTTGCTTTACGTTGCTTTACGTTGCCTTGCTTTTCGATGCTTTATGTTGCCTTGATTTACGTTGCCTTGCTTTACGTTGCCTTGCTTTACGTTGCCTTGCCTTGCCTTGCTTTACGTTCTTTTACTTTGCCTTGATTTACGTTGCCTTGCCTTACCTGGCTTTACGTTGCTTTACGTTGCCTTGATTTACGTTGCTTTACGTTGCCTTGCTTTACGTTGCTTTACGTTGCCTTGCTTTACGTTGCCTTGCCTTGCCTTGCTTTCCGTTGCTTTACGTTGCCTTGCTTTACGTTGCTTTACGTTGCCTTGCTTTACGTTGCCTTGTCTTGCCTTGCTTTACGCGTCTTTACGTTGCCTTGCTTTATGTTGCCTTGCCTTGCCTTGCTTTACATTGCTTTAAGTTGCCTTGCTTTACGTTGCCTTGCTTTACTTTGCCTTACGTTGCCTTGCTTTACGTTGCCTTGCTTTATGTTGTCTTGCTTTAATTTGCCTTGCCTTGCCTTGCTTTACGTTGCCTTGCTTTACGTTGCCTTGCCTTGGCTTCCCTTACTTTGCCTTGCTTTTCGTTGCCTTGATTTACTATGATTTACGTTGCTTTACGATGCCTTGCTTTACGTTGCGTTACGTTGCCTTGCTTTATGTTGCCTTGCCTTGCCTTGCTTTACGTTGCTTTGCCTTGCCTTGCTTTACGTTGCTTTACGTTGCCTTGCTTTACGTTGCCTTGCTTTAGGTTGCTTTACGTTGCCTTCCTTTACGTTGCCTTGCTTTACGTTGCTTTACGTTGCCTTGCTTTACGTTGCCTTGCTTTATGTTGCCTTGCCTTGCCTTCCTTTACGTTGTTTTACGTTGCCTTGTTTTACGTTGCTTTACGTTGCCTTGCTTTACGCTGCTTTACGTTGTCTTGATTTACGTTGCCTTACGTTGCCTTGCTTTACTTTGCCTTGCATTGCCTTGCTTTACGTTGCTTTACGTTGCCTTGCTTTACGTTGCTTTACGTTGTCTTGCTTTACGTTGCCTTTCCATGCCTTGCTTTACGTTGCTTTCAGTTGCCTTGCTTTACGTTGCTTTATTTTTCCTTGATTTACGTTGCCTTGCTTTACGTTGCCTTGCTTTATGTTGCTTTACCTTGCCTTACGTTGCCTTGCTTTACGTTGCCGTGCTTTACGTTGCTTTACATTGCCTTGCTTTACGTTGCCTTGCTTTACGTTGCTTTACCTTGCCTTACGTTGCCTTGCTTTACGTTGCCGTGCTTTACGTTGATTTACGTAGCCTTACTTTACGTTGCCTTGCTTTACATTACTTTAAGTTGCCTTGCTTTACGTTGCCTTGCTTTACTTGGCCTTACTGTGCCGTATTTTGCTTTGCCTTGCTTTACGTTGCTTTACGTTGCGTTGCTTTACGTTTCATTGCTTTTCGTTGCCTTACGTTGCCTTGCTTTACGTTGCCTTACGTTGCCTTACTTTACGTTGCCTTGCTTTACGTTGCTTTACGTTGCCTTACGTTGCCTTGCTTTACGTTGCCTTGCTTTACGTTGCCCTTCCTTGCTTAACCTTGTCTTGCTTTACGTTGCCTTGCCTTGCCTTGCTTTTCGTTGCCTTGCTTACCTTGCTTTACGTTGCTTTACAATGCCTTGCTTTACGTTGCTTGACGTTGCCTTGCTTTACGTTGCCTTGCCTTACCTTGCTTTACGTTGCCTTGCCTTGCTTTACGTTGCTTTACGTTGTCTTGCTTTATGTTGCTTTACGTTGCCTTGCCTTGCCTTGCTTTACGTTGCTTTAAGTTACCTTGCTCTACATCGCTTTACGTTGCCTTGCTTTACGTTGCTTTACGTTGCCTTGCTCTACGTTGCCTTGACTTGCCTTGCTTTACGTTGCCTTGCCTTGCCTTGCTTTATGTTGCTTTACGTTGCCTTGCTTTACGTTGCTTTACATTGCCTTGCTTTACGTTGCCTTGCCTTGCCTTCCTTTACGTTGCTTTACCTTGCCTTGCTTACGTTGATTTACTTTCCCTTGCTTTACGTTCCCTTACTTTATGTTGCCTTGCTTTACGTTGCTTTAAGTTGCATTGCTTTACGATGCTTTATGTTGCCTTCCTTTACGATGCCTTTCTTTAAGTTTCCTTGCTTTATGTTGCTTTACGTTGCCTTGCTTTGCTTTACGTTGCTTTACATTGCTTTAAGTAGACTTGCTTTACGTTGCCTTGCTATACGTTGCCTTGCTTTACGTTGCTTTACGTTGCCTTACGTTGCCTTGCTTTAAGTTGCCTTGCTTTACGTTGCTTTACGTTGCCTTGCTTTATGTTGCCTTGCTTTACGTTGCCTTGCTTTACATTGCTTTACGTTGCCTTACGTTGCCTTGCTTTACGTTGCCTTGCTTTACTTTGCCTTACGTTGCCTTGCTTTACGTTGCCTTGCTTTAGGTTATTTTAAGTTGCCTTCCTTTACCTTGCCTTGCTTTACTTTGCCTTACGTTGCCTTGCTTTACGTTGCCTTGCTTGACGTTGCTTTACGTTGCCTTGCTTTACGTTGCCTTTCTTTACGTTGCCTTACGTTGCCTTGCTTTACGTTGCCTTGCTTTACGTTGCTTTGCTTTACGTTGCCATACGTTGCCTTACTTTACGTTGCCTTGCTTTACGTTGCTTTACGTTGCTTTGCTTTACGTTGCCTTACGTTGCCTTAGTTTACGTTGCCTTGCTTTACGTTACATTACGTTGCCTTGATTTACGTTGCCTTACGTTGCCTTGCTTTACGTTGCCTTGCTTTACTTTGCTTTACGTTGCCTTGCTTTATGTTGCCTTGCTTTACGTTGCTTTACGTTGCCTTGCTTTACGTTGCTTTACGTTACCTTGCTTTACGTTGCCTTGCTTTACGTTGCCTTACTTTACGTTGCTTTACGTTGCCTTACTTTACGTTGCCTTGCTTTACGTTGCCTTACGTTGCCTTGCTTTACGTTGCCTTACTTTACGTTGCTTTACGTTGCCTTGCCTTGCCTTACTTTACGTTCCTTTACGTTGCCTTGCTTTACGTTTCCTTGCTTTACCTTGCCTTGCTTTACGTTGCCTTGCTTTACATTGTTTACGTTGCCTTACGTTGCCTTGCTTTAAGTTGCCTTGCTTTACGTTGCTTTACGTTGCCTTGCTTTACGTTGCTTTATGTTGCCTTGCTTTAAGTTGCTTTATTTGCCTTGCTTTACGTTGCTTTACGTTGCATTACGTTGCTTTACGTTGCCTTGCTTTACGATGGTTTACGTTGCCTTGCTTTACGATGCTTTACGTTGCATTACGTTGCTTTACGCTGCCTTGCTTTACGATGCTTTACGTTGCATTACGTTTCTTTACGTTGCCTTGCTTTACGATGCTTTACGTTGCATTACGTTGCTTTACGTTGCCTTGCTTTACGATGCTTTACGTTGCATTACGTTGCTTTACGTTGCCTTGCTTTACGATGCTTTATGTTGCATTACGTTGCTTTACGTTGCTTTACGTTGCCTTGCTTTACGATGCTTTACGTTGCATTACGTTGCTTTACGTTGCATTACGTTGCCTTGCTTTACGTTGCTTTACGTTGCATTACGTTGCTTTACGTTGCTTTACGTTGCCTTGCTTTACGATGCTTTACGTTGCCTTGCTTTACGATGCTTTACGTTGCATTACTTTGCTTTACGTTGATTTACGTTGCATTACGTTGCTTTAAGTTGCATTACGTAGTCTTGCTTTACGTTGCTTTACGTTGGATTACGTTGATTTAAGTTGCATTACGTTGCCTTCCTTTACGTTGCTTTACGTTGCATTCCGTTGCCTTGCTCTACGTTGCCTTGACTTGCCTTGCTTTACGTTGCCTTGCCTTCCCTTGCTTTATGTTGCTTTACGTTGCCTTGCTTTACGTTGCTTTACATTGCCTTGCTTTACGTTGCCTTGCCTTGCCTTCCTTTACGTTGCTTTACCTTGCCTTGCTTACGTTGATTTACGTTGCCTTGCTTTACGTTCCCTTACTTTATGTTGCCTTGCTTTACGTTGCTTTAAGTTGCCTTGCTTTACGATGCTTTATGTTGCCTTCCTTTACGATGCCTTGCTTTAAGTTTCCTTGCTTTATATTGCTTTACGTTGCCTTACGTTGCCTTGCTTTGCTTTACGTTTCTTTAAGTAGCCTTGCTTTACGTTGCCTTGCTATACGTTGCCTTGCTTTACGTTGCTTTACCTTGCCTTACGTTGCCTTGCTTTATGTTGCCTTGCTTTACGTTGATTTACGTAGCCTTACTTTACGTTGCCTTGCATTACATTACTTTAAGTTGCCTTGCTTTAAGTTGCCTTGCTTTACTTGGCCTTACTGTGCCGTGCTTTGCTTTGCCTTTCTTTACGTTGCTTTACGTTGCCTTGCTTTACGTTGCCTTACGTTGCCTTACTTTACGTTGCCTTGCTTTACGTTGCTTTACGTTGCCTTACGTTGCCTTGCTTTACGTTGCCTTGCTTTACGTTGCCCTTCCTTGCTTACCCTTGCCTTGCTTTACGTTTCTTTACGTTGCCTTGCTTTACGTTGCTTTACGTTGCCTTGCTTTACGTTGCCTTTCCTTGCCTTGCTTTACGTTTCTTTCCGTTGCCTTGCTATACTTTGCCTTGCCTTGCCTTGCTTTACGTTTCTTTACGTTGCCTTGCTTTAGGTTGCTTTATGTTGCCTTGCTTTACGTTGCCTTGCCTTGCCTTGCTTTACGTTGCTTTACCTTGCCTTGCTATACGTTCCTTTAAATTGCCTTGCTTTATGTTGCCTTACTTTAGGTTGCCTTGCTTTACGTTGCTTTACGTTGCCTTGCTTTTCGATGCTTTATGTTGCCTTGATTTACGTTGCCTTGCTTTACGTTGCCTTGCTTTAGGTTGCCTTGCCTTGCCTTGCTTTACGTTCTTTTACTTTGCCTTGATTTACGTTGCCTTGCCTTACCTGGCTTTACGTTGCTTTACGTTGCCTTGATTTACGTTGCTTTACGTTGCCTTGCTTTACGTTGCTTTACGTTGCCTTGCTTTACGTTGCCTTGCCTTGCCTTGCTTTCCGTTGCTTTACGTTGCCTTGCTTTACGTTGCCTTGTCTTGCCTTGCTTTACGTGTCTTTACGTTGCCTTGCTTTATGTTGCCTTGCCTTGCCTTGCTTTACGTTGCTTTGCCTTGCCTTGCTTTACGTTGCTTTACGTTGCCTTGCTTTACGTTGCCTTGCTTTAGGTTGCTTTACGTTGCCTTCCTTTACGTTGCCTTGCTTTACGTTGCTTTACGTTGCCTTGCTTTACGTTGCCTTGCTTTATGTTGCCTTGCCTTGCCTTCCTTTACGTTGTTTTACGTTGCCTTGTTTTACGTTGCTTTACGTTGCCTTGCTTTACGCTGCTTTACGTTGTCTTGATTTACGTTGCCTTACGTTGCATTGATTTACGTTGCTTTACGTTGCCTTGCTTTACTTTGCCTTGCATTGCCTTGCTTTACGTTGCTTTACGTTGCCTTGCTTTACGTTGCTTTACGTTGTCTTGCTTTACGTTGCCTTTCCATGCCTTGCTTTACGTTGCTTTCAGTTGCCTTGCTTTACGTTGCTTTATTTTGCCTTGATTTACGTTGCCTTGCTTTACGTTGCCTTGCTTTATGTTGCTTTACCTTGCCTTACGTTGCCTTACTTTACGTTGCCGTGCTTTACGTTGCTTTACATTGCCTTGCTTTACGTTGCCTTGCTTTACGTTGCTTTACCTTGCCTTACGTTGCCTTGCTTTACGTTGCCGTGCTTTACGTTGATTTACGTAGCCTTACTTTACGTTGCCTTGCTTTACATTACTTTAAGTTGCCTTGCTTTACGTTGCCGTGCTTTACGTTGATTTACGTAGCCTTACTTTACGTTGCCTTGCTTTACATTACTTTAAGTTGCCTTGCTTTACGTTGCCTTGCTTTACTTGGCCTTACTGTGCCGTATTTTGCTTTGCCTTGCTTTACGTTGCTTTACGTTGCGTTGCTTTACGTTTCATTGCTTTTCGTTGCCTTACGTTGCCTTACGTTGCCTTACTTTACGTTGCCTTGCTTTACGTTGCTTTACGTTGCCTTGCTTTTCGATGCTTTATGTTGCCTTGATTTACGTTGCCTTGCTTTACGTTGCCTTGCTTTAGGTTGCCTTGCCTTGCCTTGCTTTACGTTCTTTTACTTTGCCTTGATTTACGTTGCCTTGCCTTACCTGGCTTTACGTTGCTTTACGTTGCCTTGATTTACGTTGCTTTACGTTGCCTTGCTTTACGTTGCTTTACGTTGCCTTGCTTTACGTTGCCTTGCCTTGCCTTGCTTTCCGTTGCTTTACGTTGCCTTGCTTTACGTTGCTTTACGTTGCCTTGCTTTACGTTGCCTTGTCTTGCCTTGCTTTACGTGTCTTTACGTTGCCTTGCTTTATGTTGCCTTGCCTTGCCTTGCTTTACGTTGCTTTGCCTTGCCTTGCTTTACGTTGCTTTACGTTGCCTTGCTTTACGTTGCCTTGCTTTAGGTTGCTTTACGTTGCCTTCCTTTACGTTGCCTTGCTTTACGTTGCTTTACGTTGCCTTGCTTTACGTTGCCTTGCTTTATGTTGCCTTGCCTTGCCTTCCTTTACGTTGTTTTACGTTGCCTTGTTTTACGTTGCTTTACGTTGCCTTGCTTTACGCTGCTTTACGTTGTCTTGATTTACGTTGCCTTACGTTGCATTGATTTACGTTGCTTTACGTTGCCTTGCTTTACTTTGCCTTGCATTGCCTTGCTTTACGTTGCTTTACGTTGCCTTGCTTTACGTTGCTTTACGTTGTCTTGCTTTACGTTGCCTTTCCATGCCTTGCTTTACGTTGCTTTCAGTTGCCTTGCTTTACGTTGCTTTATTTTTCCTTGATTTACGTTGCCTTGCTTTACGTTGCCTTGCTTTATGTTGCTTTACCTTGCCTTACGTTGCCTTACTTTACGTTGCCGTGCTTTACGTTGCTTTACATTGCCTTGCTTTACGTTGCCTTGCTTTACGTTGCTTTACCTTGCCTTACGTTGCCTTGCTTTACGTTGCCGTGCTTTACGTTGATTTACGTAGCCTTACTTTACGTTGCCTTGCTTTACATTACTTTAAGTTGCCTTGCTTTACGTTGCCTTGCTTTACTTGGCCTTACTGTGCCGTATTTTGCTTTGCCTTGCTTTACGTTGCTTTACGTTGCGTTGCTTTACGTTTCATTGCTTTTCGTTGCCTTACGTTGCCTTGCTTTTCGTTGCCTTACGTTGCCTTACTTTACGTTGCCTTGCTTTACGTTGCTTTACGTTGCCTTACGTTGCCTTGCTTTACGTTGCCTTGCTTTACGTTGCCCTTCCTTGCTTAACCTTGTCTTGCTTTACGTTGCCTTGCCTTGCTTTGCTTTTCGTTGCCTTGCTTACCTTGCTTTACGTTGCTTTACAATGCCTTGCTTTACGTTGCTTGACGTTGCCTTGCTTTACGTTGCCTTGCCTTACCTTGCTTTACGTTGCCTTGCCTTGCTTTACGTTGCTTTACGTTGTCTTGCTTTATGTTGCTTTACGTTGCCTTGCCTTGCCTTGCTTTACGTTGCTTTAAGTTACCTTGCTCTACATCGCTTTACGTTGCCTTGCTTTACGTTGCTTTACGTTGCCTTGCTCTACGTTGCCTTGACTTGCCTTGCTTTACGTTGCCTTGCCTTGCCTTGCTTTATGTTGCTTTACGTTGCCTTGCTTTACGTTGCTTTACATTGCCTTGCTTTACGTTGCCTTGCCTTGCCTTCCTTTACGTTGCTTTACCTTGCCTTGCTTACGTTGATTTACTTTCCCTTGCTTTACGTTCCCTTACTTTATGTTGCCTTGCTTTACGTTGCTTTAAGTTGCCTTGCTTTACGATGCTTTATGTTGCCTTCCTTTACGATGCCTTTCTTTAAGTTTCCTTGCTTTATGTTGCTTTACGTTGCCTTACGTTGCCTTGCTTTGCTTTACATTGCTTTAAGTAGACTTGCTTTACGTTGCCTTGCTATACGTTGCCTTGCTTTACGTTGCTTTACGTTGCCTTACGTTGCCTTACGTTGCCTTGCTTTAAGTTGCCTTGCTTTACGTTGCTTTACGTTGCCTTGCTTTATGTTGCCTTGCTTTACGTTGCCTTGCTTTACGTTGCCTTGCTTTACATTGCTTTACGTTGCCTTACGTTGCCTTGCTTTACGTTGCCTTGCTTTACTTTGCCTTACGTTGCCTTGCTTTACGTTGCCTTGCTTTAGATTATTTTAAGTTGCCTTCCTTTACCTTGCCTTGCTTTACTTTGCCTTACGTTGCCTTGCTTTACGTTGCCTTGCTTGACGTTGCTTTACGTTGCCTTGCTTTACGTTGCCTTTCTTTACGTTGCCTTACGTTGCCTTGCTTTACATTGCCTTGCTTTACGTTGCTTTGCTTTACGTTGCCATACGTTGCCTTACTTTACGTTGCCTTGCTTTACGTTGCTTTACGTTGCTTTGCTTTACGTTGCCTTACGTTGCCTTAGTTTACGTTGCCTTGCTTTACGTTACTTTACGTTGCCTTGATTTACGTTGCCTTACGTTGCCTTGCTTTACGTTGCCTTGCTTTACTTTGCTTTACGTTGCCTTGCTTTATGTTGCCTTGCTTTACGTTGCTTTACGTTGCCTTGCTTTACGTTGCTTTACGTTACCTTGCTTTACGTTGCCTTGCTTTACGTTGCCTTACTTTACGTTGCTTTACGTTGCCTTACTTTACGTTGCCTTGCTTTACGTTGCCTTACGTTGCCTTGCTTTACGTTGCCTTACTTTACGTTGCTTTACGTTGCCTTGCCTTGCCTTACTTTACGTTCCTTTACGTTGCCTTGCTTTACGTTTCCTTGCTTTACCTTGCCTTGCTTTACGTTGCCTTGCTTTACATTGTTTACGTTGCCTTACGTTGCCTTGCTTTAAGTTGCCTTGCTTTACGTTGCTTTACGTTGCCTTGCTTTACGTTGCTTTATGTTGCCTTGCTTTAAGTTGCTTTATTTGCCTTGCTTTACGTTGCTTTACATTGCATTACGTTGCTTTACGTTGCCTTGCTTTACGATGGTTTACGTTGCCTTGCTTTACGATGCTTTACGTTGCATTACGTTGCTTTACGCTGCCTTGCTTTACGATGCTTTACGTTGCATTACGTTTCTTTACGTTGCCTTGCTTTACGATGCTTTACGTTGCATTACGTTGCTTTACGTTGCCTTGCTTTACGATGCTTTACGTTGCATTACGTTGCTTTACGTTGCCTTGCTTTACGATGCTTTACGTTGCATTACGTTGCTTTACGTTGCCTTGCTTTACGATGCCTTGCTTTACGATGCTTTACGTTGCATTACGTTGCTTTACGTTGCATTACGTTGCCTTGCTTTACGTTGCTTTACGTTGCATTACGTTGCTTTACGTTGCTTTACGTTGCCTTGCTTTACGATGCTTTACGTTGCCTTGCTTTACGATGCTTTACGTTGCATTACTTTGCTTTACGTTGATTTACGTTGCATTACGTTGCTTTAAGTTGCATTACGTAGTCTTGCTTTACGTTGCTTTACGTTGGATTACGTTGATTTAAGTTGCATTACGTTGCCTTCCTTTACGTTGCTTTACGTTGCATTCCGTTGCTTTACGTTGCTTTACGTTGCCTTGATTTACGTTGCTTTACGTTGCCTTGCTTTACGTTGCTTTACGTTGCCTTGCTTTACGTTGCCTTGCCTTGCCTTGCTTTCCGTTGCTTTACGTTGCCTTGCTTTACGTTGCTTTACGTTGCCTTGCTTTACGTTGCCTTGTCTTGCCTTGCTTTACGTGTCTTTACGTTGCCTTGCTTTATGTTGCCTTGCCTTGCCTTGCTTTACGTTGCTTTAAGTTGCCTTGCTTTACGTTGCCTTGCTTTACTTTGCCTTACGTTGCCTTGCTTTACGTTGCCTTGCTTTATGTTGTCTTGCTTTAATTTGCCTTGCCTTGCCTTGCTTTACGTTGCCTTGCTTTACGTTGCCTTGCCTTGGCTTCCCTTACGTTGCCTTGCTTTTCGTTGCCTTGATTTACTATGATTTACGTTGCTTTACGATGCCTTGCTTTACGTTGCGTTACGTTGCCTTGCTTTATGTTGCCTTGCCTTGCCTTGCTTTACGTTGCTTTGCCTTGCCTTGCTTTACATTGCTTTACGTTGCCTTGCTTTACGTTGCCTTGCTTTAGGTTGCTTTACGTTGCCTTCCTTTACGTTGCCTTGCTTTACGTTGCTTTACGTTGCCTTGCTTTACGTTGCCTTGCTTTATGTTGCCTTGCCTTGCCTTCCTTTACGTTGTTTTACGTTGCCTTGTTTTACGTTGCTTTACGTTGCCTTGCTTTACGCTGCTTTACGTTGTCTTGATTTACGTTGCCTTACGTTGCATTGATTTACGTTGCTTTACGTTGCCTTGCTTTACTTTGCCTTGCATTGCCTTGCTTTACGTTGCTTTACGTTGCCTTGCTTTACGTTGCTTTACGTTGTCTTGCTTTACGTTGCCTTTCCATGCCTTGCTTTACGTTGCTTTCAGTTGCCTTGCTTTACGTTGCTTTATTTTGCCTTGATTTACGTTGCCTTGCTTTACGTTGCCTTGCTTTATGTTGCTTTACCTTGCCTTACGTTGCCTTACTTTACGTTGCCGTGCTTTACGTTGCTTTACATTGCCTTGCTTTACGTTGCCTTGCTTTACGTTGCTTTACCTTGCCTTACGTTGCCTTGCTTTACGTTGCCGTGCTTTACGTTCATTTACGTAGCCTTACTTTACGTTGATTTACGTAGCCTTACTTTACGTTGCCTTGCTTTACATTACTTTAAGTTGCCTTGCTTTACGTTGCCTTGCTTTACTTGGCCTTACTGTGCCGTATTTTGCTTTGCCTTGCTTTACGTTGCTTTACGTTGCGTTGCTTTACGTTTCATTGCTTTTCGTTGCCTTACGTTGCCTTGCTTTACGTTGCCTTACGTTGCCTTACTTTACGTTGCCTTGCTTTACGTTGCTTTACGTTGCCTTACGTTGCCTTGCTTTACGTTGCCTTGCTTTACGTTGCCCTTCCTTGCTTAACCTTGTCTTGCTTTACGTTGCCTTGCCTTGCCTTGCTTTTCGTTGCCTTGCTTACCTTGCTTGACGTTGCTTTACAATGCCTTGATTTACGTTGCTTGATGTTGCCTTGCTTTACGTTGCCTTGCCTTACCTTGCTTTACGTTGCCTTGTCTTGCTTTACGTTGCTTTACGTTGTCTTGCTTTATGTTGCTTTACGTTGCCTTGCCTTGCCTTGCTTTACGTTGCTTTAAGTTACCTTGCTCTACATCGCTTTACGTTGCCTTGCTTTACGTTGCTTTACGTTGCCTTGACCTACGTTGCCTTGACTTGCCTTCCTTACGTTGCCTTGCCTTCCCTTGCTTTATGTTGCTTTACGTTGCCTTGCTTTACGTTGATTTACATTGCCTTGCTTTACTTTACGTTGCTTTAAGTAGCCTTGCTTTACGTTGCCTTGCTATACGTTGCCTTGCTTTACGTTGCTTTACCTTGCCTTACGTTGCCTTGCTTTATGTTGCCTTGCTTTACGTTGATTTACGTAGCCTTACTTTACGTTGCCTTGCATTACATTACTTTAAGTTGCCTTGCTTTAAGTTGCCTTGCTTTACTTGGCCTTACTGTGCCGTGCTTTGCTTTGCCTTTCTTTACGTTGCTTTACGTTGCCTTGCTTTACGTTGCCTTACGTTGCCTTACTTTACGTTGCCTTGCTTTACGTTGCTTTACGTTGCCTTACGTTCCCTTGCTTTACGTTGCCTTGCTTTACGTTGCCCTTCCTTGCTTAACCTTGCCTTGCTTTACGTTTCTTTACGTTGCCTTGCTTTACGTTGCTTTACGTTGCCTTGCTTTACGTTGCCTTTCCTTGCCTTGCTTTACGTTTCTTTCCGTTGCCTTGCTATACTTTGCCTTGCCTTGCCTTGCTTTACGTTTCTTTACGTTGCCTTGCTTTAGGTTGCTTTATGTTGCCTTGCTTTACGTTGCCTTGCCTTGCCTTGCTTTACGTTGCTTTACCTTGCCTTGCTATACGTTCCTTTAAATTGCCTTGCTTTATGTTGCCTTACTTTAGGTTGCCTTGCTTTACGTTGCTTTACGTTGCCTTGCTTTTCGATGCTTTATGTTGCCTTGATTTACGTTGCCTTGCTTTACGTTGCCTTGCCTTGCCTTGCTTTACGTTCTTTTACTTTGCCTTGATTTACGTTGCCTTGCCTTACCTGGCTTTACGTTGCTTTACGTTGCCTTGATTTACGTTGCTTTACGTTGCCTTGCTTTACGTTGCTTTACGTTGCCTTGCTTTACGTTGCCTTGCCTTGCCTTGCTTTCCGTTGCTTTACGTTGCCTTGCTTTACGTTGCTTTACGTTGCCTTGCTTTACGTTGCCTTGTCTTGCCTTGCTTTACGTGTCTTTACGTTGCCTTGCTTTAAGTTGCCTTGCCTTGCCTTGCTTTACGTTTCTTTAAGTTGCCTTGCTTTACGTTGCCTTGCTTTACTTTGCCTTACGTTGCCTTGCTTTACGTTGCCTTGCTTTATGTTGTCTTGCTTTAATTTGCCTTGCCTTGCCTTGCTTTACGTTGCCTTGCTTTACGTTGCCTTGCCTTGGCTTCCCTTACGTTGCCTTGCTTTTCGTTGCCTTGATTTACTATGATTTACGTTGCTTTACGATGCCTTGCTTTACGTTGCGTTACGTTGCCTTGCTTTATGTTGCCTTGCCTTGCCTTGCTTTACGTTGCTTTGCCTTGCCTTGCTTTACGTTGCTTTACGTTGCCTTGCTTTACGTTGCCTTGCTTTAGGTTGCTTTACGTTGCCTTCCTTTACGTTGCCTTGCTTTACGTTGCTTTACGTTGCCTTGCTTTACGTTGCCTTGCTTTATGTTGCCTTGCCTTGCCTTCCTTTACGTTGTTTTACGTTGCCTTGTTTTACGTTGCTTTACGTTGCCTTGCTTTACGCTGCTTTACGTTGTCTTGATTTACGTTGCCTTACGTTGCATTGATTTACGTTGCTTTACGTTGCCTTGCTTTACTTTGCCTTGCATTGCCTTGCTTTACGTTGCTTTACGTTGCCTTGCTTTACGTTGCTTTACGTTGTCTTGCTTTACGTTGCCTTTCCATGCCTTGCTTTACGTTGCTTTCAGTTGCCTTGCTTTACGTTGCTTTATTTTTCCTTGATTTACGTTGCCTTACTTTACGTTGCCGTGCTTTACGTTGCTTTACATTGCCTTGCTTTACGTTGCCTTGCTTTACGTTGCTTTACCTTGCCTTACGTTGCCTTGCTTTACGTTGCCGTGCTTTACGTTGATTTACGTAGCCTTACTTTACGTTGCCTTGCTTTACATTACTTTAAGTTGCCTTGCTTTACGTTGCCTTGCTTTACTTGGCCTTTCTGTGCCGTATTTTGCTTTGCCTTGCTTTACGTTGCTTTACGTTGCGTTGCTTTACGTTTCATTGCTTTTCGTTGCCTTACGTTGCCTTGCTTTACGTTGCCTTACGTTGCCTTACTTTACGTTGCCTTGCTTTACGTTGCTTTACGTTGCCTTACGTTGCCTTGCTTTACGTTGCCTTGCTTTACGTTGCCCTTCCTTGCTTAACCTTGTCTTGCTTTACGTTGCCTTGCCTTGCCTTGCTTTTCGTTGCCTTGCTTACCTTGCTTTACGTTGCTTTACAATGCCTTGCTTTACGTTGCTTGATGTTGCCTTGCTTTACGTTGCCTTGCCTTACCTTGCTTTACGTTGCCTTGCCTTGCTTTACGTTGCTTTACGTTGTCTTGCTTTATGTTGCTTTACGTTGCCTTGCCTTGCCTTGCTTTACGTTGCTTTAAGATACCTTGCTCTACATCGCTTTACGTTGCCTTGCTTTACGTTGCTTTACGTTGCCTTGCTCTACGTTGCCTTGACTTGCCTTGCTTTACGTTGCCTTGCCTTGCCTTGCTTTATGTTGCTTTACGTTGCCTTGCTTTACGTTGCTTTACATTGCCTTGCTTTACGTGCCTTGCCTTGCCTTCCTTTACGTTGCTTTACCTTGCCTTGCTTACGTTGATTTACTTTCCCTTGCTTTACGTTCCCTTACTTTATGTTGCCTTGCTTTACGTTGCTTTAAGTTGCCTTGCTTTACGATGCTTTATGTTGCCTTCCTTTACGATGCCTTTCTTTAAGTTTCCTTGCTTTATGTTGCTTTACGTTGCCTTACGTTGCCTTGCTTTGCTTTACATTGCTTTAAGTAGCCTTGCTTTACGTTGCCTTGCTATACGTTGCCTTGCTTTACGTTGCTTTACGTTGCCTTACGTTGCCTTGCTTTAATTTGCCTTGCTTTACGTTGCTTTACGTTGCCTTGCTTTATGTTGCCTTGCTTTACGTTGCCTTGCTTTACGTTGCCTTGCTTTACATTGCTTTACGTTGCCTTACGTTGCCTTGCTTTACGTTGCCTTGCTTTACTTTGCCTTACGTTGCCTTGCTTTACGTTGCCTTGCTTTAGGTTATTTTAAGTTGCCTTCCTTTACCTTGCCTTGCTTTACTTTGCCTTACGTTGCCTTGCTTTACGTTGCCTTGCTTGACGTTGCTTTACGTTGCCTTGCTTTACGTTGCCTTTCTTTACGTTGCCTTACGTTGCCTTGCTTTACGTTGCCTTGCTTTACGTTGCTTTGCTTTACTTTGCCATACGTTGCCTTACTTTACGTTGCCTTGCTTTACGTTGCTTTACGTTGCTTTGCTTTACGTTGCCTTACGTTGCCTTAGTTTACGTTGCCTTGCTTTACGTTACTTTACGTTGCCTTGATTTACGTTGCCTTACGTTGCCTTGCTTTACGTTGCCTTGCTTTACTTTGCTTTACGTTGCCTTGCTTTATGTTGCCTTGCTTTACGTTGCTTTACGTTGCCTTGCTTTACGTTGCTTTACGTTACCTTGCTTTACGTTGCCTTGCTTTACGTTGCTTTACGTTGCCTTACTTTACGTTGCCTTGCTTTACGTTGCCTTACGTTGCCTTGCTTTACGTTGCCTTACTTTACGTTGCTCTACGTTGCCTTGCCTTGCCTTACTTTACGTTCCTTTACGTTGCCTTGCTTTACGTTTCCTTGCTTTACCTTGCCTTGCTTTACGTTGCCTTGCTTTACATTGTTTACGTTGCCTTACGTTGCCTTGCTTTAAGTTGCCTTGCTTTACGTTGCTTTACGTTGCCTTGCTTTACGTTGCTTTATGTTGCCTTGCTTTAAGTTGCTTTATTTGCCTTGCTTTACGTTGCTTTACGTTGCATTACGTTGCTTTACGTTGCCTTGCTTTACGATGGTTTACGTTGCCTTGCTTTACGATGCTTTACGTTGCATTACGTTGCTTTACGCTGCCTTGCTTTACGATGCTTTACGTTGCATTACGTTTCTTTACGTTGCCTTGCTTTACGTTGCTTTACGTTGCCTTGCTTTACGTTGCCTTGCTTTAGGTTGCTTTACGTTCCCTTCCTTTACATTGCCTTGCTTTACGTTGCTTTACTTTGCCTTGCTTTACGTTGCCTTGCTTTATGTTGCCTTGCCTTGCCTTCCTTTACGTTGTTTTACTTTGCCTTGTTTTACGTTGCTTTACGTTGCCTTGCTTTACGCTGCTTTACGTTGTCTTGATTTACGTTGCCTTACGTTGCTTTGATTTACGTTGCTTTACGTTGCCTTGCTTTACTTTGCCTTGCATTGCCTTGCTTTACGTTGCTTTACGTTGCCTTGCTTTACTTTGCTTTACGTTGTCTTGCTTTACGTTGCCTTTCCATACCTTGCTTTACGTTGCTTTACGTTGCCTTGCTTTACGTTGCCTTGCTTTATGTTGCCTTGCCTTGCCTTCCTTTACGTTGTTTTACGTTGCCTTGTTTTACGTTGCTTTACGTTGCCTTGCTTTACGCTGCTTTACGTTGTCTTGATTTACGTTGCCTTACGTTGCATTGATTTACGTTGCTTTACGTTGCCTTGCTTTAATTTGCCTTGCATTGCCTTGCTTTACGTTGCTTTACGTTGCCTTGCTTTACGTTGCTTTACGTTGTCTTGCTTTACGTTGCCTTTCCATGCCTTGCTTTACGTTGCTTTCAGTTGCCTTGCTTTACGTTGCTTTATTTTGCCTTGATTTACGTTGCCTTGCTTTACGTTGCCTTGCTTTATGTTGCTTTACCTTGCCTTACGTTGCCTTTACTTTACGTTGCCGTGCTTTACGTTGCTTTACATTGCCTTGCTTTACGTTGCCTTGCTTTACGTTGCTTTACCTTGCCTTACGTTGCCTTGCTTTACGTTGCCGTGCTTTACGTTGATTTACGTAGCCTTACTTTACGTTGATTTACGTAGCCTTACTTTACGTTGCCTTGCTTTACATTACTTTAAGTTGCCTTGCTTTACGTTGCCTTGCTTTACTTGGCCTTACTGTGCCGTATTTTGCTTTGCCTTGCTTTACGTTGCTTTACGTTGCGTTGCTTTACGTTTCATTGCTTTTCGTTGCCTTACGTTGCCTTGCTTTACGTTGCCTTACGTTGCCTTACTTTACGTTGCCTTGCTTTACGTTGCTTTACGTTGCCTTACGTTGCCTTGCTTTACGTTGCCTTGCTTTACGTTGCCCTTCCTTGCTTAACCTTGTCTTGCTTTACGTTGCCTTGCCTTGCCTTGCTTTTCGTTGCCTTGCTTACCTTGCTTTACGTTGCTTTACAATGCCTTGCTTTACGTTGCTTGACGTTGCCTTGCTTTACGTTGCCTTGCCTTACCTTGCTTTACGTTGCCTTGCCTTGCTTTACGTTGCTTTACGTTGTCTTGCTTTATGTTGCTTTACGTTGCCTTGCCTTGCCTTGCTTTACGTTGCTTTAAGTTACCTTGCTCTACATCGCTTTACGTTGCCTTGCTTTACGTTGCTTTACGTTGCCTTGACCTACGTTGCCTTGACTTGCCTTGCTTTACGTTGCCTTGCCTTGCCTTGCTTTATGTTGCTTTACGTTGCCTTGCTTTACGTTGCTTTACATTGCCTTGCTTTGCTTTACGTTGCTTTAAGTAGCCTTGCTTTACGTTGCCTTGCTATACGTTGCCTTGCTTTACGTTGCTTTACCTTGCCTTACGTTGCCTTGCTTTATGTTGCCTTGCTTTACGTTGATTTACGTAGCCTTACTTTACGTTGCCTTGCATTACATTACTTTAAGTTGCCTTGCTTTAAGTTGCCTTGCTTTACTTGGCCTTACTGTGCCGTGCTTTGCTTTGCCTTTCTTTACGTTGCTTTACGTTGCCTTGCTTTACGTTGCCTTACGTTGCCTTACTTTACGTTGCCTTGCTTTACGTTGCTTTACGTTGCCTTACGTTGCCTTGCTTTACGTTGCCTTGCTTTACGTTGCCCTTCCTTGCTTAACCTTGCCTTGCTTTACGTTTCTTTACGTTGCCTTGCTTTACGTTGCTTTACGTTGCCTTGCTTTACGTTGCCTTTCCTTGCCTTGCTTTACGTTTCTTTCCGTTGCCTTGCTATACTTTGCCTTGCCTTGCCTTGCTTTACGTTTCTTTACGTTGCCTTGCTTTAGGTTGCTTTATGTTGCCTTGCTTTACGTTGCCTTGCCTTGCCTTGATTTACGTTGCTTTACCTTGCCTTGCTATACGTTCCTTTAAATTGCCTTGCTTTATGTTGCCTTACTTTAGGTTGCCTTGCTTTACGTTGCTTTACGTTGCCTTGCTTTTCGATGCTTTATGTTGCCTTGATTTACGTTGCCTTGCTTTACGTTGCCTTGCTTTACGTTGCCTTGCCTTGCCTTGCTTTACGTTCTTTTACTTTGCCTTGATTTACGTTGCCTTGCCTTACCTGGCTTTACGTTGCTTTACGTTGCCTTGATTTACGTTGCTTTACGTTGCCTTGCTTTACGTTGCTTTACGTTGCCTTGCTTTACGTTGCCTTGCCTTGCCTTGCTTTCCGTTGCTTTACGTTGCCTTGCTTTACGTTGCTTTACGTTGCCTTGCTTTACGTTGCCTTGTCTTGCCTTGCTTTACGTGTCTTTACGTTGCCTTGCTTTAAGTTGCCTTGCCTTGCCTTGCTTTACGTTGCTTTAAGTTGCCTTGCTTTACGTTGCCTTGCTTTACTTTGCCTTACGTTGCCTTGCTTTACGTTGCCTTGCTTTATGTTGTCTTGCTTTAATTTGCCTTGCCTTGCCTTGCTTTACGTTGCCTTGCTTTACGTTGCCTTGCCTTGGCTTCCCTTACGTTGCCTTGCTTTTCGTTGCCTTGATTTACTATGATTTACGTTGCTTTACGATGCCTTGCTTTACGTTGCGTTACGTTGCCTTGCTTTATGTTGCCTTGCCTTGCCTTGCTTTACGTTGCTTTGCCTTGCCTTGCTTTACGTTGCTTTACGTTGCCTTGCTTTACGTTGCCTTGCTTTAGGTTGCTTTACGTTGCCTTCCTTTACGTTGCCTTGCTTTACGTTGCTTTACGTTGCCTTGCTTTACGTTGCCTTGCTTTATGTTGCCTTGCCTTGCCTTCCTTTACGTTGTTTTACGTTGCCTTGTTTTACGTTGCTTTACGTTGCCTTGCTTTACGCTGCTTTACGTTGTCTTGATTTACGTTGCCTTACGTTGCATTGATTTACGTTGCTTTACGTTGCCTTGCTTTACTTTGCCTTGCATTGCCTTGCTTTACGTTGCTTTACGTTGCCTTGCTTTACGTTGCTTTACGTTGTCTTGCTTTACGTTGCCTTTCCATGCCTTGCTTTACGTTGCTTTCAGTTGCCTTGCTTTACGTTGCTTTATTTTTCCTTGATTTACGTTGCCTTACTTTACGTTGCCGTGCTTTACGTTGCTTTACATTGCCTTGCTTTACGTTGCCTTGCTTTACGTTGCTTTACCTTGCCTTACGTTGCCTTGCTTTACGTTGCCGTGCTTTACGTTGATTTACGTAGCCTTACTTTACGTTGCCTTGCTTTACATTACTTTAAGTTGCCTTGCTTTACGTTGCCTTGCTTTACTTGGCCTTACTGTGCCGTATTTTGCTTTGCCTTGCTTTACGTTGCTTTACGTTGCGTTGCTTTACGTTTCATTGCTTTTCGTTGCCTTACGTTGCCTTGCTTTACGTTGCCTTACGTTGCCTTACTTTACGTTGCCTTGCTTTACGTTGCTTTACGTTGCCTTACGTTGCCTTGCTTTACGTTGCCTTGCTTTACGTTGCCCTTCCTTGCTTAACCTTGTCTTGCTTTACGTTGCCTTGCCTTGCCTTGCTTTTCGTTGCCTTGCTTACCTTGCTTTACGTTGCTTTACAATGCCTTGCTTTACGTTGCTTGACGTTGCCTTGCTTTACGTTGCCTTGCCTTACCTTGCTTTACGTTGCCTTGCCTTGCTTTACGTTGCTTTACGTTGTCTTGCTTTATGTTGCTTTACGTTGCCTTGCCTTGCCTTGCTTTACGTTGCTTTAAGTTACCTTGCTCTACATCGCTTTACGTTGCCTTGCTTTACGTTGCTTTACGTTGCCTTGCTCTACGTTGCCTTGACTTGCCTTGCTTTACGTTGCCTTGCCTTGCCTTGCTTTATGTTGCTTTACGTTGCCTTGCTTTACGTTGCTTTACATTGCCTTGCTTTACGTGCCTTGCCTTGCCTTCCTTTACGTTGCTTTACCTTGCCTTGCTTACGTTGATTTACTTTCCCTTGCTTTACGTTCCCTTACTTTATGTTGCCTTGCTTTACGTTGCTTTAAGTTGCCTTGCTTTACGATGCTTTATGTTGCCTTCCTTTACGATGCCTTTCTTTAAGTTTCCTTGCTTTATGTTGCTTTACGTTGCCTTACGTTGCCTTGCTTTGCTTTACATTGCTTTAAGTAGACTTGCTTTACGTTGCCTTGCTATACGTTGCCTTGCTTTACGTTGCTTTACGTTGCCTTACGTTGCCTTGCTTTAAGTTGCCTTGCTTTACGTTGCTTTACGTTGCCTTGCTTTATGTTGCCTTGCTTTACGTTGCCTTGCTTTACGTTGCCTTGCTTTACATTGCTTTACGTTGCCTTACGTTGCCTTGCTTTACGTTGCCTTGCTTTACTTTGCCTTACGTTGCCTTGCTTTACGTTGCCTTGCTTTAGGTTATTTTAAGTTGCCTTCCTTTACCTTGCCTTGCTTTACTTTGCCTTACGTTGCCTTGCTTTACGTTGCCTTGCTTGACGTTGCTTTACGTTGCCTTGCTTTACGTTGCCTTTCTTTACGTTGCCTTACGTTGCCTTGCTTTACGTTGCCTTGCTTTACGTTGCTTTGCTTTACGTTGCCATACGTTGCCTTACTTTACGTTGCCTTGCTTTACGTTGCTTTACGTTGCTTTGCTTTACGTTGCCTTACGTTGCCTTAGTTTACGTTGCCTTGCTTTACGTTACTTTACGTTGCCTTGATTTACGTTGCCTTACGTTGCCTTGCTTTACGTTGCCTTGCTTTACTTTGCTTTACGTTGCCTTGCTTTATGTTGCCTTGCTTTACGTTGCTTTACGTTGCCTTGCTTTACGTTGCTTTACGTTACCTTGCTTTACTTTGCCTTGCTTTACGTTGCCTTACTTTACGTTGCTTTACGTTGCCTTACTTTACGTTGCCTTGCTTTACGTTGCCTTACGTTGCCTTGCTTTACGTTGCCTTACTTTACGTTGCTCTACGTTGCCTTGCCTTGCCTTACTTTACGTTCCTTTACGTTGCCTTGCTTTACGTTTCCTTGCTTTACCTTGCCTTGCTTTACGTTGCCTTGCTTTACATTGTTTACGTTGCCTTACGTTGCCTTGCTTTAAGTTGCCTTGCTTTACGTTGCTTTACGTTGCCTTGCTTTACGTTGCTTTATGTTGCCTTGCTTTAAGTTGCTTTATTTGCCTTGCTTTACGTTGCTTTACGTTGCATTACGTTGCTTTACGTTGCCTTGCTTTACGATGGTTTACGTTGCCTTGCTTTACGATGCTTTACGTTGCATTACGTTGCTTTACGCTGCCTTGCTTTACGATGCTTTACGTTGCATTACGTTTCTTTACGTTGCCTTGCTTTACGTTGCTTTACGTTGCCTTGCTTTACGTTGCCTTGCTTTAGGTTGCTTTACGTTCCCTTCCTTTACGTTGCCTTGCTTTACGTTGCTTTACGTTGCCTTGCTTTACGTTGCCTTGCTTTATGTTGCCTTGCCTTGCCTTCCTTTACGTTGTTTTACTTTGCCTTGTTTTACGTTGCTTTACGTTGCCTTGCTTTACGCTGCTTTACGTTGTCTTGATTTACGTTGCCTTACGTTGCTTTGATTTACGTTGCTTTACGTTGCCTTGCTTTACTTTGCCTTGCATTGCCTTGCTTTACGTTGCTTTACGTTGCCTTGCTTTACTTTGCTTTACGTTGTCTTGCTTTACGTTGCCTTTCCATGCCTTGCTTTACGTTGCTTTCAGTTGCCTTGCTTTACGTTGCTTTATTTTGCCTTGATTTACGTTGCCTTGCTTTACGTTGCCTTGCTTTATGTTGCTTTACCTTGCCTTACGTTGCCTTACTTTACGTTGCCGTGCTTTACGTTGCTTTACATTGCCTTGCTTTACGTTGCCTTGCTTTACGTTGCTTTACCTTGCCTTACGTTTCCTTGCTTTACGTTGCCGTGCTTTACGTTGATTTACGTAGGCTTACTTTACGTTGCCTTGCTTTACATTACTTTAAGTTTCCTTGCTTTACGTTGCCTTGCTTTACTTGGCCTTACTGTGCCGTATTTTGCTTTGCCTTGCTTTACGTTGCTTTACGTTGCGTTGCTTTACGTTTCATTGCTTTTCGTTGCCTTACGTTGCCTTGCTTTACGTTGCCTTACGTTGCCTTACTTTACGTTGCCTTGCTTTACGTTGCTTTACGTTGCCTTACGTTGCCTTGCTTTACGTTGCCTTGCTTTATGTTGCCCTTCCTTGCTTAACCTTGTCTTGCTTTACGTTGCCTTGCCTTGCCTTGCTTTTCGTTGCCTTGCTTACCTTGCTTTACGTTGCTTTACAATGCCTTGCTTTACGTTGCTTGACGTTGCCTTGCTTTACGTTGCCTTGCCTTGCTTTACGTTGCTTTACGTTGTCTTGCTTTATGTTGCTTTACGTTGCCTTGCCTTGCCTTGCTTTACGTTGCTTTAAGTTACCTTGCTCTACATCGCTTTACGTTGCCTTGCTTTACGTTGCTTTACGTTGCCTTGCTCTACGTTGCCTTGACTTGCCTTGCTCTACGTTGCCTTGCCTTGCCTTGCTTTATGTTGCTTTACGTTGCCTTGCTTACGTTGATTTACTTTCCCTTGCTTTACGTTCCCTTACTTTATGTTGCCTTGCTTTACGTTGCTTTAAGTTGCCTTGCTTTACGATGCTTTATGTTGCCTTCCTTTACGATGCCTTTCTTTAAGTTTCCTTGCTTTATGTTGCTTTACGTTGCCTTACGTTGCCTTGCTTTGCTTTACATTGCTTTAAGTAGCCTTGCTTTACGTTGCCTTGCTATACGTTGCCTTGCTTTACGTTGCTTTACGTTGCCTTACGTTGCCTTGCTTTAAGTTGCCTTGCTTTACGTTGCTTTACGTTGCCTTGCTTTATGTTGCCTTGCTTTACGTTGCCTTGCTTTACGTTGCCTTGCTTTACATTGCTTTACGTTGCCTTACGTTGCCTTGCTTTACGTTGCCTTGCTTTACTTTGCCTTACGTTGCCTTGCTTTACGTTGCCTTGCTTTAGGTTATTTTAAGTTGCCTTCCTTTACCTTGCCTTGCTTTACTTTGCCTTACGTTGCCTTGCTTTACGTTGCCTTGCTTGACGTTGCTTTACGTTGCCTTGCTTTACGTTGCCTTTCTTTACGTTGCCTTACGTTGCCTTGCTTTACGTTGCCTTGCTTTACGTTGCTTTGCTTTACGTTGCCATACGTTGCCTTACTTTACGTTGCCTTGCTTTACGTTGCTTTACGTTGCTTTGCTTTACGTTGCCTTACGTTGCCTTAGTTTACGTTGCCTTGCTTTACGTTACTTTACGTTGCCTTGATTTACGTTGCCTTACGTTGCCTTGCTTTACGTTGCCTTGCTTTACTTTGCTTTATGTTGCCTTGCTTTATGTTGCCTTGCTTTACGTTGCTTTACGTTGCCTTGCTTTACGTTGCTTTACGTTACCTTGCTTTACGTTGCCTTGCTTTACGTTGCCTTACTTTACGTTGCTTTACGTTGCCTTACTTTACGTTGCCTTGCTTTACGTTGCCTTACGTTGCCTTGCTTTACGTTGCCTTACTTTACGTTGCTTTACGTTGCCTTGCCTTGCCTTACTTTACGTTCCTTTACGTTGCCTTGCTTTACGTTTCCTTGCTTTACCTTGCCTTGCTTTACGTTGCCTTGCTTTACATTGTTTACGTTGCCTTACGTTGCCTTGCTTTAAGTTGCCTTGCTTTACGTTGCTTTACGTTGCCTTGCTTTACGTTGCTTTATGTTGCCTTGCTTTAAGTTGCTTTATTTGCCTTGCTTTACGTTGCTTTACGTTGCATTACGTTGCTTTACGTTGCCTTGCTTTACGATGGTTTACGTTGCCTTGCTTTACGATGCTTTACGTTGCATTACGTTGCTTTACGCTGCCTTGCTTTACGATGCTTTACGTTGCATTACGTTTCTTTACGTTGCCTTGCTTTACGATGCTTTACGTTGCATTACGTTGCTTTACGTTGCCTTGCTTTACGATGCTTTACGTTGCATTACGTTGCTTTACGTTGCCTTGCTTTACGATGCTTTACGTTGCATTACGTTGCTTTACGTTGCCTTGCTTTACGATGCTTTACGTTGCATTACGTTGCTTTACGTTGCCTTGCTTTACGATGCTTTATGTTGCATTACGTTGCTTTACGTTGCTTTACGTTGCCTTGCTTTACGAAGCTTTACGTTGCATTACGTTGCCTTGCTTTACGTTGCTTTACGTTGCCTTGCTTTACGTTGCCTTGCCTTGCCTTGCTTTCCGTTGCTTTACGTTGCCTTGCTTTACGTTGCTTTACGTTGCCTTGCTTTACGTTGCCTTGTCTTGCCTTGCTTTACGTGTCTTTACGTTGCCTTGCTTTATGTTGCCTTGCCTTGCCTTGCTTTACGTTGCTTTAAGTTGCCTTGCTTTACGTTGCCTTGCTTTACTTTGCCTTACGTTGCCTTGCTTTACGTTGCCTTGCTTTATGTTGTCTTGCTTTAATTTGCCTTGCCTTGCCTTGCTTTACGTTGCCTTGCTTTACGTTGCCTTGCCTTGGCTTCCCTTACGTTGCCTTGCTTTTCGTTGCCTTGATTTACCTTGATTTACGTTGCTTTACGATGCCTTGCTTTACGTTGCGTTACGTTGCCTTGCTTTATGTTGCCTTGCCTTGCCTTGCTTTACGTTGCTTTGCCTTGCCTTGCTTTACGTTGCTTTACGTTGCCTTGCTTTACGTTGCCTTGCTTTAGGTTGCTTTACGTTGCCTTCCTTTACGTTGCCTTGCTTTACGTTGCTTTACGTTGCCTTGCTTTACGTTGCCTTGCTTTACGTTGTTTTACGTTGCCTTGTTTTACGTTGCTTTACGTTGCCTTGTTTTACGTTGCTTTACGTTGCCTTGCTTTACGCTGCTTTACGTTGTCTTGATTTACGTTGCCTTACGTTGCATTGATTTACGTTGCTTTACGTTGCCTTGCTTTACGTTGCTTTACGTTGTCTTGCTTTACGTTGCCTTTCCATGCCTTGCTTTACGTTGCTTTCAGTTGCCTTGCTTTACGTTGCTTTATTTTTCCTTGATTTACGTTGCCTTGCTTTACGTTGCCTTGCTTTATGTTGCTTTACCTTGCCTTACGTTGCCTTACCTTACGTTGCCGTGCTTTACGTTGCTTTACATTGCCTTGCTTTACGTTGCCTTGCTTTACGTTGCTTTACCTTGCCTTACGTTGCCTTGCTTTACGTTGCCGTGCTTTACGTTTATTTACGTAGCCTTACTTTACGTTGCCTTGCTTTACATTACTTTAAGTTGCCTTGCTTTACGTTGCCTTGCTTTACTTGGCCTTACTGTGCCGTATTTTGCTTTGCCTTGCTTTACGTTGCTTTACGTTGCGTTGCTTTACGTTTCATTGCTTTTCGTTGCCTTACGTTGCCTTGCTTTACGTTGCCTTACGTTGCCTTGCTTTACGTTGCCTTGCTTGACGTTGCTTTACGTTGCCTTGCTTTACGTTGCCTTTCTTTACGTTGCCTTACGTTGCCTTGCTTTACGTTGCCTTGCTTTACGTTGCTTTGCTTTACTTTGCCATACGTTGCCTTACTTTACGTTGCCTTGCTTTACGTTGCTTTACGTTGCTTTGCTTTACGTTGCCTTACGTTGCCTTAGTTTACGTTGCCTTGCTTTACGTTACTTTACGTTGCCTTGATTTACGTTGCCTTACGTTGCCTTGCTTTACGTTGCCTTGCTTTACTTTGCTTTACGTTGCCTTGCTTTATGTTGCCTTGCTTTACGTTGCTTTACGTTGCCTTGCTTTACGTTGCTTTACGTTACCTTGCTTTACGTTGCCTTGCTTTACGTTGCTTTACGTTGCCTTACTTTACGTTGCCTTGCTTTACGTTGCCTTACGTTGCCTTGCTTTACGTTGCCTTACTTTACGTTGCTCTACGTTGCCTTGCCTTGCCTTACTTTACGTTCCTTTACGTTGCCTTGCTTTACGTTTCCTTGCTTTACCTTGCCTTGCTTTACGTTGCCTTGCTTTACATTGTTTACGTTGCCTTACGTTGCCTTGCTTTAAGTTGCCTTGCTTTACGTTGCTTTACGTTGCCTTGCTTTACGTTGCTTTATGTTGCCTTGCTTTAAGTTGCTTTATTTGCCTTGCTTTACGTTGCTTTACGTTGCATTACGTTGCTTTACGTTGCCTTGCTTTACGATGGTTTACGTTGCCTTGCTTTACGATGCTTTACGTTGCATTACGTTGCTTTACGCTGCCTTGCTTTACGATGCTTTACGTTGCATTACGTTTCTTTACGTTGCCTTGCTTTACGTTGCTTTACGTTGCCTTGCTTTACGTTGCCTTGCTTTAGGTTGCTTTACGTTCCCTTCCTTTACATTGCCTTGCTTTACGTTGCTTTACTTTGCCTTGCTTTACGTTGCCTTGCTTTATGTTGCCTTGCCTTGCCTTCCTTTACGTTGTTTTACTTTGCCTTGTTTTACGTTGCTTTACGTTGCCTTGCTTTACGCTGCTTTACGTTGTCTTGATTTACGTTGCCTTACGTTGCTTTGATTTACGTTGCTTTACGTTGCCTTGCTTTACTTTGCCTTGCATTGCCTTGCTTTACGTTGCTTTACGTTGCCTTGCTTTACTTTGCTTTACGTTGTCTTGCTTTACGTTGCCTTTCCATGCCTTGCTTTACGTTGCTTTACGTTGCCTTGCTTTACGTTGCCTTGCTTTATGTTGCCTTGCCTTGCCTTCCTTTACGTTGTTTTACGTTGCCTTGTTTTACGTTGCTTTACGTTGCCTTGCTTTACGCTGCTTTACGTTGTCTTGATTTACGTTGCCTTACGTTGCATTGATTTACGTTGCTTTACGTTGCCTTGCTTTAATTTGCCTTGCATTGCCTTGCTTTACGTTGCTTTACGTTGCCTTGCTTTACGTTGCTTTACGTTGTCTTGCTTTACGTTGCCTTTCCATGCCTTGCTTTACGTTGCTTTCAGTTGCCTTGCTTTACGTTGCTTTATTTTGCCTTGATTTACGTTGCCTTGCTTTACGTTGCCTTGCTTTATGTTGCTTTACCTTGCCTTACGTTGCCTTTACTTTACGTTGCCGTGCTTTACGTTGCTTTACATTGCCTTGCTTTACGTTGCCTTGCTTTACGTTGCTTTACCTTGCCTTACGTTGCCTTGCTTTACGTTGCCGTGCTTTACGTTGATTTACGTAGCCTTACTTTACGTTGATTTACGTAGCCTTACTTTACGTTGCCTTGCTTTACATTACTTTAAGTTGCCTTGCTTTACGTTGCCTTGCTTTACTTGGCCTTACTGTGCCGTATTTTGCTTTGCCTTGCTTTACGTTGCTTTACGTTGCGTTGCTTTACGTTTCATTGCTTTTCGTTGCCTTACGTTGCCTTGCTTTACGTTGCCTTACGTTGCCTTACTTTACGTTGCCTTGCTTTACGTTGCTTTACGTTGCCTTACGTTGCCTTGCTTTACGTTGCCTTGCTTTACGTTGCCCTTCCTTGCTTAACCTTGTCTTGCTTTACGTTGCCTTGCCTTGCCTTGCTTTTCGTTGCCTTGCTTACCTTGCTTTACGTTGCTTTACAATGCCTTGCTTTACGTTGCTTGACGTTGCCTTGCTTTACGTTGCCTTGCCTTACCTTGCTTTACGTTGCCTTGCCTTGCTTTACGTTGCTTTACGTTGTCTTGCTTTATGTTGCTTTACGTTGCCTTGCCTTGCCTTGCTTTACGTTGCTTTAAGTTACCTTGCTCTACATCGCTTTACGTTGCCTTGCTTTACGTTGCTTTACGTTGCCTTGACCTACGTTGCCTTGACTTGCCTTGCTTTACGTTGCCTTGCCTTCCCTTGCTTTATGTTGCTTTACGTTGCCTTGCTTTACGTTGCTTTACATTGCCTTGCTTTGCTTTACGTTGCTTTAAGTAGCCTTGCTTTACGTTGCCTTGCTATACGTTGCCTTGCTTTACGTTGCTTTACCTTGCCTTACGTTGCCTTGCTTTATGTTGCCTTGCTTTACGTTGATTTACGTAGCCTTACTTTACGTTGCCTTGCATTACATTACTTTAAGTTGCCTTGCTTTAAGTTGCCTTGCTTTACTTGGCCTTACTGTGCCGTGCTTTGCTTTGCCTTTCTTTACGTTGCTTTACGTTGCCTTGCTTTACGTTGCCTTACGTTGCCTTACTTTACGTTGCCTTGCTTTACGTTGCTTTACGTTGCCTTACGTTGCCTTGCTTTACGTTGCCTTGCTTTACGTTGCCCTTCCTTGCTTAACCTTGCCTTGCTTTACGTTTCTTTACGTTGCCTTGCTTTACGTTGCTTTACGTTGCCTTGCTTTACGTTGCCTTTCCTTGCCTTGCTTTACGTTTCTTTCCGTTGCCTTGCTATACTTTGCCTTGCCTTGCCTTGCTTTACGTTTCTTTACGTTGCCTTGCTTTAGGTTGCTTTATGTTGCCTTGCTTTACGTTGCCTTGCCTTGCCTTGATTTACGTTGCTTTACCTTGCCTTGCTATACGTTCCTTTAAATTGCCTTGCTTTATGTTGCCTTACTTTAGGTTGCCTTGCTTTACGTTGCTTTACGTTGCCTTGCTTTTCGATGCTTTATGTTGCCTTGATTTACGTTGCCTTGCTTTACGTTGCCTTGCTTTACGTTGCCTTGCCTTGCCTTGCTTTACGTTCTTTTACTTTGCCTTGATTTACGTTGCCTTGCCTTACCTGGCTTTACGTTGCTTTACGTTGCCTTGATTTACGTTGCTTTACGTTGCCTTGCTTTACGTTGCTTTACGTTGCCTTGCTTTACGTTGCCTTGCCTTGCCTTGCTTTCCGTTGCTTTACGTTGCCTTGCTTTACGTTGCTTTACGTTGCCTTGCTTTACGTTGCCTTGTCTTGCCTTGCTTTACGTGTCTTTACGTTGCCTTGCTTTAAGTTGCCTTGCCTTGCCTTGCTTTACGTTGCTTTAAGTTGCCTTGCTTTACGTTGCCTTGCTTTACTTTGCCTTACGTTGCCTTGCTTTACGTTGCCTTGCTTTATGTTGTCTTGCTTTAATTTGCCTTGCCTTGCCTTGCTTTACGTTGCCTTGCTTTACGTTGCCTTGCCTTGGCTTCCCTTACGTTGCCTTGCTTTTCGTTGCCTTGATTTACTATGATTTACGTTGCTTTACGATGCCTTGCTTTACGTTGCGTTACGTTGCCTTGCTTTATGTTGCCTTGCCTTGCCTTGCTTTACGTTGCTTTGCCTTGCCTTGCTTTACGTTGCTTTACGTTGCCTTGCTTTACGTTGCCTTGCTTTAGGTTGCTTTACGTTGCCTTCCTTTACGTTGCCTTGCTTTACGTTGCTTTACGTTGCCTTGCTTTACGTTGCCTTGCTTTATGTTGCCTTGCCTTGCCTTCCTTTACGTTGTTTTACGTTGCCTTGTTTTACGTTGCTTTACGTTGCCTTGCTTTACGCTGCTTTACGTTGTCTTGATTTACGTTGCCTTACGTTGCATTGATTTACGTTGCTTTACGTTGCCTTGCTTTACTTTGCCTTGCATTGCCTTGCTTTACGTTGCTTTACGTTGCCTTGCTTTACGTTGCTTTACGTTGTCTTGCTTTACGTTGCCTTTCCATGCCTTGCTTTACGTTGCTTTCAGTTGCCTTGCTTTACGTTGCTTTATTTTTCCTTGATTTACGTTGCCTTACTTTACGTTGCCGTGCTTTACGTTGCTTTACATTGCCTTGCTTTACGTTGCCTTGCTTTACGTTGCTTTACCTTGCCTTACGTTGCCTTGCTTTACGTTGCCGTGCTTTACGTTGATTTACGTAGCCTTACTTTACGTTGCCTTGCTTTACATTACTTTAAGTTGCCTTGCTTTACGTTGCCTTGCTTTACTTGGCCTTACTGTGCCGTATTTTGCTTTGCCTTGCTTTACGTTGCTTTACGTTGCGTTGCTTTACGTTTCATTGCTTTTCGTTGCCTTACGTTGCCTTGCTTTACGTTGCCTTACGTTGCCTTACTTTACGTTGCCTTGCTTTACGTTGCTTTACGTTGCCTTACGTTGCCTTGCTTTACGTTGCCTTGCTTTACGTTGCCCTTCCTTGCTTAACCTTGTCTTGCTTTACGTTGCCTTGCCTTGCCTTGCTTTTCGTTGCCTTGCTTACCTTGCTTTACGTTGCTTTACAATGCCTTGCTTTACGTTGCTTGACGTTGCCTTGCTTTACGTTGCCTTGCCTTACCTTGCTTTACGTTGCCTTGCCTTGCTTTACGTTGCTTTACGTTGTCTTGCTTTATGTTGCTTTACGTTGCCTTGCCTTGCCTTGCTTTACGTTGCTTTAAGTTACCTTGCTCTACATCGCTTTACGTTGCCTTGCTTTACGTTGCTTTACGTTGCCTTGCTCTACGTTGCCTTGACTTGCCTTGCTTTACGTTGCCTTGCCTTGCCTTGCTTTATGTTGCTTTACGTTGCCTTGCTTTACGTTGCTTTACATTGCCTTGCTTTACGTGCCTTGCCTTGCCTTCCTTTACGTTGCTTTACCTTGCCTTGCTTACGTTGATTTACTTTCCCTTGCTTTACGTTCCCTTACTTTATGTTGCCTTGCTTTACGTTGCTTTAAGTTGCCTTGCTTTACGATGCTTTATGTTGCCTTCCTTTACGATGCCTTTCTTTAAGTTTCCTTGCTTTATGTTGCTTTACGTTGCCTTACGTTGCCTTGCTTTGCTTTACATTGCTTTAAGTAGACTTGCTTTACGTTGCCTTGCTATACGTTGCCTTGCTTTACGTTGCTTTACGTTGCCTTACGTTGCCTTGCTTTAAGTTGCCTTGCTTTACGTTGCTTTACGTTGCCTTGCTTTATGTTGCCTTGCTTTACGTTGCCTTGCTTTACGTTGCCTTGCTTTACATTGCTTTACGTTGCCTTACGTTGCCTTGCTTTACGTTGCCTTGCTTTACTTTGCCTTACGTTGCCTTGCTTTACGTTGCCTTGCTTTAGGTTATTTTAAGTTGCCTTCCTTTACCTTGCCTTGCTTTACTTTGCCTTACGTTGCCTTGCTTTACGTTGCCTTGCTTGACGTTGCTTTACGTTGCCTTGCTTTACGTTGCCTTTCTTTACGTTGCCTTACGTTGCCTTGCTTTACGTTGCCTTGCTTTACGTTGCTTTGCTTTACGTTGCCATACGTTGCCTTACTTTACGTTGCCTTGCTTTACGTTGCTTTACGTTGCTTTGCTTTACGTTGCCTTACGTTGCCTTAGTTTACGTTGCCTTGCTTTACGTTACTTTACGTTGCCTTGATTTACGTTGCCTTACGTTGCCTTGCTTTACGTTGCCTTGCTTTACTTTGCTTTACGTTGCCTTGCTTTATGTTGCCTTGCTTTACGTTGCTTTACGTTGCCTTGCTTTACGTTGCTTTACGTTACCTTGCTTTACTTTGCCTTGCTTTACGTTGCCTTACTTTACGTTGCTTTACGTTGCCTTACTTTACGTTGCCTTGCTTTACGTTGCCTTACGTTGCCTTGCTTTACGTTGCCTTACTTTACGTTGCTCTACGTTGCCTTGCCTTGCCTTACTTTACGTTCCTTTACGTTGCCTTGCTTTACGTTTCCTTGCTTTACCTTGCCTTGCTTTACGTTGCCTTGCTTTACATTGTTTACGTTGCCTTACGTTGCCTTGCTTTAAGTTGCCTTGCTTTACGTTGCTTTACGTTGCCTTGCTTTACGTTGCTTTATGTTGCCTTGCTTTAAGTTGCTTTATTTGCCTTGCTTTACGTTGCTTTACGTTGCATTACGTTGCTTTACGTTGCCTTGCTTTACGATGGTTTACGTTGCCTTGCTTTACGATGCTTTACGTTGCATTACGTTGCTTTACGCTGCCTTGCTTTACGATGCTTTACGTTGCATTACGTTTCTTTACGTTGCCTTGCTTTACGTTGCTTTACGTTGCCTTGCTTTACGTTGCCTTGCTTTAGGTTGCTTTACGTTCCCTTCCTTTACGTTGCCTTGCTTTACGTTGCTTTACGTTGCCTTGCTTTACGTTGCCTTGCTTTATGTTGCCTTGCCTTGCCTTCCTTTACGTTGTTTTACTTTGCCTTGTTTTACGTTGCTTTACGTTGCCTTGCTTTACGCTGCTTTACGTTGTCTTGATTTACGTTGCCTTACGTTGCTTTGATTTACGTTGCTTTACGTTGCCTTGCTTTACTTTGCCTTGCATTGCCTTGCTTTACGTTGCTTTACGTTGCCTTGCTTTACTTTGCTTTACGTTGTCTTGCTTTACGTTGCCTTTCCATGCCTTGCTTTACGTTGCTTTCAGTTGCCTTGCTTTACGTTGCTTTATTTTGCCTTGATTTACGTTGCCTTGCTTTACGTTGCCTTGCTTTATGTTGCTTTACCTTGCCTTACGTTGCCTTACTTTACGTTGCCGTGCTTTACGTTGCTTTACATTGCCTTGCTTTACGTTGCCTTGCTTTACGTTGCTTTACCTTGCCTTACGTTTCCTTGCTTTACGTTGCCGTGCTTTACGTTGATTTACGTAGGCTTACTTTACGTTGCCTTGCTTTACATTACTTTAAGTTTCCTTGCTTTACGTTGCCTTGCTTTACTTGGCCTTACTGTGCCGTATTTTGCTTTGCCTTGCTTTACGTTGCTTTACGTTGCGTTGCTTTACGTTTCATTGCTTTTCGTTGCCTTACGTTGCCTTGCTTTACGTTGCCTTACGTTGCCTTACTTTACGTTGCCTTGCTTTACGTTGCTTTACGTTGCCTTACGTTGCCTTGCTTTACGTTGCCTTGCTTTATGTTGCCCTTCCTTGCTTAACCTTGTCTTGCTTTACGTTGCCTTGCCTTGCCTTGCTTTTCGTTGCCTTGCTTACCTTGCTTTACGTTGCTTTACAATGCCTTGCTTTACGTTGCTTGACGTTGCCTTGCTTTACGTTGCCTTGCCTTGCTTTACGTTGCTTTACGTTGTCTTGCTTTATGTTGCTTTACGTTGCCTTGCCTTGCCTTGCTTTACGTTGCTTTAAGTTACCTTGCTCTACATCGCTTTACGTTGCCTTGCTTTACGTTGCTTTACGTTGCCTTGCTCTACGTTGCCTTGACTTGCCTTGCTCTACGTTGCCTTGCCTTGCCTTGCTTTATGTTGCTTTACGTTGCCTTGCTTACGTTGATTTACTTTCCCTTGCTTTACGTTCCCTTACTTTATGTTGCCTTGCTTTACGTTGCTTTAAGTTGCCTTGCTTTACGATGCTTTATGTTGCCTTCCTTTACGATGCCTTTCTTTAAGTTTCCTTGCTTTATGTTGCTTTACGTTGCCTTACGTTGCCTTGCTTTGCTTTACATTGCTTTAAGTAGCCTTGCTTTACGTTGCCTTGCTATACGTTGCCTTGCTTTACGTTGCTTTACGTTGCCTTACGTTGCCTTGCTTTAAGTTGCCTTGCTTTACGTTGCTTTACGTTGCCTTGCTTTATGTTGCCTTGCTTTACGTTGCCTTGCTTTACGTTGCCTTGCTTTACATTGCTTTACGTTGCCTTACGTTGCCTTGCTTTACGTTGCCTTGCTTTACTTTGCCTTACGTTGCCTTGCTTTACGTTGCCTTGCTTTAGGTTATTTTAAGTTGCCTTCCTTTACCTTGCCTTGCTTTACTTTGCCTTACGTTGCCTTGCTTTACGTTGCCTTGCTTGACGTTGCTTTACGTTGCCTTGCTTTACGTTGCCTTTCTTTACGTTGCCTTACGTTGCCTTGCTTTACGTTGCCTTGCTTTACGTTGCTTTGCTTTACGTTGCCATACGTTGCCTTACTTTACGTTGCCTTGCTTTACGTTGCTTTACGTTGCTTTGCTTTACGTTGCCTTACGTTGCCTTAGTTTACGTTGCCTTGCTTTACGTTACTTTACGTTGCCTTGATTTACGTTGCCTTACGTTGCCTTGCTTTACGTTGCCTTGCTTTACTTTGCTTTATGTTGCCTTGCTTTATGTTGCCTTGCTTTACGTTGCTTTACGTTGCCTTGCTTTACGTTGCTTTACGTTACCTTGCTTTACGTTGCCTTGCTTTACGTTGCCTTACTTTACGTTGCTTTACGTTGCCTTACTTTACGTTGCCTTGCTTTACGTTGCCTTACGTTGCCTTGCTTTACGTTGCCTTACTTTACGTTGCTTTACGTTGCCTTGCCTTGCCTTACTTTACGTTCCTTTACGTTGCCTTGCTTTACGTTTCCTTGCTTTACCTTGCCTTGCTTTACGTTGCCTTGCTTTACATTGTTTACGTTGCCTTACGTTGCCTTGCTTTAAGTTGCCTTGCTTTACGTTGCTTTACGTTGCCTTGCTTTACGTTGCTTTATGTTGCCTTGCTTTAAGTTGCTTTATTTGCCTTGCTTTACGTTGCTTTACGTTGCATTACGTTGCTTTACGTTGCCTTGCTTTACGATGGTTTACGTTGCCTTGCTTTACGATGCTTTACGTTGCATTACGTTGCTTTACGCTGCCTTGCTTTACGATGCTTTACGTTGCATTACGTTTCTTTACGTTGCCTTGCTTTACGATGCTTTACGTTGCATTACGTTGCTTTACGTTGCCTTGCTTTACGATGCTTTACGTTGCATTACGTTGCTTTACGTTGCCTTGCTTTACGATGCTTTACGTTGCATTACGTTGCTTTACGTTGCCTTGCTTTACGATGCTTTACGTTGCTTTACGTTGCTTTACGTTGCCTTGCTTTACGAAGCTTTACGTTGCATTACGTTGCCTTGCTTTACGTTGCTTTACGTTGCCTTGCTTTACGTTGCCTTGCCTTGCCTTGCTTTCCGTTGCTTTACGTTGCCTTGCTTTACGTTGCTTTACGTTGCCTTGCTTTACGTTGCCTTGTCTTGCCTTGCTTTACGTGTCTTTACGTTGCCTTGCTTTATGTTGCCTTGCCTTGCCTTGCTTTACGTTGCTTTAAGTTGCCTTGCTTTACGTTGCCTTGCTTTACTTTGCCTTACGTTGCCTTGCTTTACGTTGCCTTGCTTTATGTTGTCTTGCTTTAATTTGCCTTGCCTTGCCTTGCTTTACGTTGCCTTGCTTTACGTTGCCTTGCCTTGGCTTCCCTTACGTTGCCTTGCTTTTCGTTGCCTTGATTTACCTTGATTTACGTTGCTTTACGATGCCTTGCTTTACGTTGCGTTACGTTGCCTTGCTTTATGTTGCCTTGCCTTGCCTTGCTTTACGTTGCTTTGCCTTGCCTTGCTTTACGTTGCTTTACGTTGCCTTGCTTTACGTTGCCTTGCTTTAGGTTGCTTTACGTTGCCTTCCTTTACGTTGCCTTGCTTTACGTTGCTTTACGTTGCCTTGCTTTACGTTGCCTTGCTTTACGTTGTTTTACGTTGCCTTGTTTTACGTTGCTTTACGTTGCCTTGTTTTACGTTGCTTTACGTTGCCTTGCTTTACGCTGCTTTACGTTGTCTTGATTTACGTTGCCTTACGTTGCATTGATTTACGTTGCTTTACGTTGCCTTGCTTTACGTTGCTTTACGTTGTCTTGCTTTACGTTGCCTTTCCATGCCTTGCTTTACGTTGCTTTCATTTGCCTTGCTTTACGTTGCTTTATTTTTCCTTGATTTACGTTGCCTTGCTTTACGTTGCCTTGCTTTATGTTGCTTTACCTTGCCTTACGTTGCCTTACCTTACGTTGCCGTGCTTTACGTTGCTTTACATTGCCTTGCTTTACGTTGCCTTGCTTTACGTTGCTTTACCTTGCCTTACGTTGCCTTGCTTTACGTTGCCGTGCTTTACGTTTATTTACGTAGCCTTACTTTACGTTGCCTTGCTTTACATTACTTTAAGTTGCCTTGCTTTACGTTGCCTTGCTTTACTTGGCCTTACTGTGCCGTATTTTGCTTTGCCTTGCTTTACGTTGCTTTACGTTGCGTTGCTTTACGTTTCATTGCTTTTCGTTGCCTTACGTTGCCTTGCTTTACGTTGCCTTACGTTGCCTTACTTTACGTTGCCTTGCTTTACGTTGCTTTACGTTGCCTTACGTTGCCTTGCTTTACGTTGCCTTGCTTTACGTTGCCCTTCCTTGCTTAACCTTGTCTTGCTTTACGTTGCCTTGCCTTGCCTTGCTTTTCGTTGCCTTGCTTACCTTGCTTTACGTTGCTTTACAATGCCTTGCTTTACGTTGCTTGACGTTGCCTTGCTTTACGTTGCCTTGCCTTACCTTGCTTTACGTTGCCTTGCCTTGCTTTACGTTGCTTTACGTTGTCTTGCTTTATGTTGCTTTACGTTGCCTTGCCTTGCCTTGCTTTACGTTGCTTTAAGTTACCTTGCTCTACATCGCTTTACGTTGCCTTGCTTTACGTTGCTTTACGTTGCCTTGCTCTACGTTGCCTTGACTTGCCTTGCTTTACGTTGCCTTGCCTTGCCTTGCTTTATGTTGCTTTACGTTGCCTTGCTTTACGTTGCTTTACATTGCCTTGCTTTACGTTGCCTTGCCTTGCCTTCCTTTACGTTGCTTTACCTTGCCTTGCTTACGTTGATTTACTTTCCCTTGCTTTACGTTCCCTTACTTTACGTTGCCTTGCTTTACGTTGCTTTAAGTTGCCTTGCTTTACGATGCTTTATGTTGCATTCCTTTACGATGCCTTTCTTTAAGTTTCCTTGCTTTATGTTGCTTTACGTTGCCTTACGTTGCCTTGCTTTGCTTTACATTGCTTTAAGTAGACTTGCTTTACGTTGCCTTGCTATACGTTGCCTTGCTTTACGTTGCTTTACGTTGCCTTACGTTGCCTTGCTTTAAGTTGCCTTGCTTTACGTTGCTTTACGTTGCCTTGCTTTATGTTGCCTTGCTTTACGTTGCCTTGCTTTACGTTGCCTTGCTTTACATTGCTTTACGTTGCCTTACGTTGCCTTGCTTTACGTTGCCTTGCTTTACTTTGCCTTACGTTGCCTTGCTTTACGTTGCCTTGCTTTAGGTTATTTTAAGTTGCCTTCCTTTACCTTGCCTTGCTTTACTTTGCCTTACGTTGCCTTGCTTTACGTTGCCTTGCTTGACGTTGCTTTACGTTGCCTTGCTTTACGTTGCCTTTCTTTACGTTGCCTTACGTTGCCTTGCTTTACGTTGCCTTGCTTTACGTTGCTTTTCTTTACGTTGCCATACGTTGCCTTACTTTACGTTGCCTTGCTTTACGTTGCTTTACGTTGCTTTGCTTTACGTTGCCTTACGTTGCCTTAGTTTACGTTGCCTTGCTTTACGTTACTTTACGTTGCCTTGATTTACGTTGCCTTACGTTGCCTTGCTTTACGTTGCCTTGCTTTACTTTGCTTTACGTTGCCTTGCTTTATGTTGCTTTACGTTGCCTTGCTTTAAGTTGCTTTACGTTACCTTGCTTTACGTTGCCTTGCTTTACGTTGCCTTACTTTACGTTGCTTTACGTTGCCTTACTTTACGTTGCCTTGCTTTACGTTGCCTTACGTTGCCTTGCTTTACGTTGCCTTACTTTACGTTGCTTTACGTTGCCTTGCCTTGCCTTACTTTACGTTCCTTTACGTTGCCTTGCTTTACGTTTCCTTGCTTTACCTTGCCTTGCTTTACGTTGCCTTGATTTACATTGTTTACGTTGCCTTACGTTGCCTTGCTTTAAGTTGCCTTGCTTTACGATGCTTTACGTTGCCTTGCTTTACGTTGCTTTATGTTGCCTTGCTTTAAGTTGCTTTATTTGCCTTGCTTTACGTTGCTTTACGTTGCATTACGTTGCTTTACGTTGCCTTGCTTTACGATGGTTTACGTTGCCTTGCTTTACGATGCTTTACGTTGCATTACGTTGCTTTACGCTGCCTTGCTTTACGATGCTTTACGTTGCATTACGTTTCTTTACGTTGCCTTGCTTTACGATGCTTTACGTTGCATTACGTTGCTTTACGTTGCCTTGCTTTACGATGCTTTATGTTGCATTACGTTGCTTTACGTTGCTTTACGTTGCCTTGCTTTACGATGCTTTACGTTGCATTACGTTGCTTTACGTTGCTTTACGTTGCCTTGCTTTACGATGCTTTACGTTGCCTTGCTTTACGATGCTTTACGTTGCATTACTTTGCTTTACGTTGATTTACGTTGCATTACGTTGCTTTAAGTTGCATTACGTAGTCTTGCTTTACGTTGCTTTACGTTGGATTACGTTGATTTAAGTTGCATTACGTTGCCTTCCTTTACGTTGCTTTACGTTGCATTCCGTTGCTTTACGTTGCTTTACGTTGCCTTGATTTACGTTGCTTTACGTTGCCTTGCTTTACGTTGCTTTACGTTGCCTTGCTTTACGTTGCCTTGCCTTGCCTTGCTTTCCGTTGCTTTACGTTGCCTTGCTTTACGTTGCTTTACGTTGCCTTGCTTTACGTTGCCTTGTCTTGCCTTGCTTTACGTGTCTTTACGTTGCCTTGCTTTATGTTGCCTTGCCTTGCCTTGCTTTACGTTGCTTTAAGTTGCCTTGCTTTACGTTGCCTTGCTTTACTTTGCCTTACGTTGCCTTGCTTTACGTTGCCTTGCTTTATGTTTTCTTGCTTTAATTTGCCTTGCCTTGCCTTGCTTTACGTTGCCTTGCTTTACGTTGCCTTGCCTTGGCTTCCCTTACGTTGCCTTGCTTTTCGTTGCCTTGATTTACTATGATTTACGTTGCTTTACGATGCCTTGCTTTACGTTGCGTTACGTTGCCTTGCTTTATGTTGCCTTGCCTTGCCTTGCTTTACGTTGCTTTGCCTTGCCTTGCTTTACGTTGCTTTACGTTGCCTTGCTTTACGTTGCCTTGCTTTAGGTTGCTTTACGTTGCCTTCCTTTACGTTGCCTTGCTTTACGTTGCTTTACGTTGCCTTGCTTTACGTTGCCTTGCTTTATGTTGCCTTGCCTTGCCTTCCTTTACGTTGTTTTACGTTGCCTTGTTTTACGTTGCTTTACGTTGCCTTGCTTTACGCTGCTTTACGTTGTCTTGATTTACGTTGCCTCACGTTGCATTGATTTACGTTGCTTTACGTTGCCTTGCTTTACTTTGCCTTGCATTGCCTTGCTTTACGTTGCTTTACGTTGCCTTGCTTTACGTTGCTTTACGTTGTCTTGCTTTACGTTGCCTTTCCATGCCTTGCTTTACGTTGCTTTCAGTTGCCTTGCTTTACGTTGCTTTATTTTGCCTTGATTTACGTTGCCTTGCTTTACGTTGCCTTGCTTTATGTTGCTTTACCTTGCCTTACGTTGCCTTACTTTACGTTGCCGTGCTTTACGTTGCTTTACATTGCCTTGCTTTACGTTGCCTTGCTTTACGTTGCTTTACCTTGCCTTACGTTGCCTTGCTTTACGTTGCCGTGCTTTACGTTGATTTACGTAGCCTTACTTTACGTTGCCTTGCTTTACATTACTTTAAGTTGCCTTGCTTTACGTTGCCTTGCTTTACTTGGCCTTACTGTGCCGTATTTTGCTTTGCCTTGCTTTACGTTGCTTTACGTTGTGTTGCTTTACGTTTCATTGCTTTTCGTTGCCTTACGTTGCCTTGCTTTACGTTGCCTTACGTTGCCTTACTTTACGTTGCCTTGCTTTACGTTGCTTTACGTTGCCTTACGTTGCCTTGCTTTACGTTGCCTTGCTTTACGTTGCCCTTCCTTGCTTAACCTTGTCTTGCTTTACGTTGCCTTGCCTTGCTTTGCTTTTCGTTGCCTTGCTTACCTTGCTTTACGTTGCTTTACAATGCCTTGCTTTACGTTGCTTGACGTTGCCTTGCTTTACGTTGCCTTGCCTTACCTTGCTTTACGTTGCCTTGCCTTGCTTTACGTTGCTTTACGTTGTCTTGCTTTATGTTGCTTTACGTTGCCTTGCCTTGCCTTGCTTTACGTTGCTTTAAGTTACCTTGCTCTACATCGCTTTACGTTGCCTTGCTTTACGTTGCTTTACGTTGCCTTGACCTACGTTGCCTTGACTTGCCTTGCTTTACGTTGCCTTGCCTTCCCTTGCTTTATGTTGCTTTACGTTGCCTTGCTTTACGTTGCTTTACATTGCCTTGCTTTACGTTGCCTTGCCTTGCCTTCCTTTACGTTGCTTTACCTTGCCTTGCTTACGTTGATTTACTTTGCCTTGCTTTACGTTCCCTTACTTTATGTTGCCTTGCTTTACGTTGTTTTAAGTTGCCTTGCTTTACGATGCTTTATGTTGCCTTCCTTTACGATGCCTTTCTTTAAGTTTCCTTGCTTTATGTTGCTTTACGTTGCCTTACGTTGCCTTGCTTTGCTTTACGTTGCTTTAAGTAGCCTTGATTTACGTTGCCTTGCTATACGTTGCCTTGCTTTACGTTGCTTTACGTTGCCTTACGTTGCCTTGCTTTAAGTTGCCTTGCTTTACGTTGCTTTACGTTGCCTTGCTTTATGTTGCCTTGCTTTACGTTGCCTTGCTTTACGTTGCCTTGCTTTACATTGCTTTACGTTGCCTTACGTTGCCTTGCTTTACGTTGCCCTGCTTTACTTTGCCTTACGTTGCTTTGCTTTACGTTGCCTTGCTTTAGGTTATTTTAAGTTGCCTTCCTTTACCTTGCCTTGCTTTACTTTGCCTTACGTTGCCTTGCTTTACGTTGCCTTGCTTGACGTTGCTTTACGTTGCGTTACGTTGCCTTTCTTTACGTTGCCTTACGTTGCCTTGCTTTACGTTGCCTTGCTTTACGTTGCTTTACGTTGCTTTGCTTTACGTTGCCATACGTTGCCTTACTTTACGTTGCCTTGCTTTACGTTGCTTTACGTTGCTTTGCTTTACGTTGCCTTACGTTGCCTTAGTTTACGTTGCCTTGCTTTACGTTACTTTACGTTGCCTTGATTTACGTTGCCTTACGTTGCCTTGCTTTACGTTGCCTTGCTTTACTTTGCTTTACGTTGCCTTGCTTTATGTTGCCTTGCTTTACGTTGCTTTACGTTGCCTTGCTTTACGTTGCTTTACGTTACCTTGCTTTACGTTGCCTTGCTTTACGTTGCCTTACTTTACGTTGCCTTGCTTTACGTTGCCTTACGTTGCCTTGCTTTACGTTGCCTTACTTTACGTTGCTTTACGTTGCCTTGCCTTGCCTTACTTTACGTTCCTTTACGTTGCCTTGCTTTACGTTTCCTTGCTTTACCTTGCCTTGCTTTACGTTGCCTTGCTTTACATTGTTTACGTTGCCTTACGTTGCCTTACGTTGCCTTGCTTTAAGTTGCCTTGCTTTACGTTGCTTTACGTTGCCTTGCTTTACGTTGCTTTATGTTGCCTTGCTTTAAGTTGCTTTATTTGCCTTGCTTTACGTTGCCTTTCTTTACGATGGTTTACGTTGCCTTGCTTTACGATGCTTTACGTTGCATTACGTTGCTTTACGCTGCCTTGCTTTACGATGCTTTACGTTGCATTACGTTTCTTTACGTTGCCTTGCTTTACGATGCTTTACGTTGCATTACGTTGCTTTACGTTGCCTTGCTTTACGATGCTTTACGTTGCATTACGTTGCTTTACGTTGCCTTGCTTTACGATGCTTTACGTTGCATTACGTTGCTTTACGTTGCCTTGCTTTACGATGCTTTACGTTGCATTACGTTGCTTTACGTTGCCTTGCTTTACGATGCTTTATGTTGCATTACGTTGCTTTACGTTGCTTTACGTTGCCTTGCTTTACGATGCTTTACGTTGCATTACGTTGCTTTACGTTGCATTACGTTGCCTTGCTTTACGTTGCTTTACGTTGCATTACGTTGCTTTACGTTGCTTTACGTTGCCTTGCTTTACGATGCTTTACGTTGCCTTGCTTTACGATGCTTTACGTTGCATTACTTTGATTTACGTTGATTTACGTTGCATTACGTTGCTTTAAGTTGCATTACGTAGTCTTGCTTTACGTTGCTTTACGTTGGATTACGTTGATTTAAGTTGCATTACGTTGCCTTCCTTTACGTTGCTTTACGTTGCATTCCGTTGCTTTACGTTGTATTACGTTGCCTTGCTTTACGTTGCTTTACGTTGCTTTACGTTGCTTTACGTTGTATTACGTTGCCTTGCTTTACGTTGCTTTACGTTGCATTACGTTGCTTTACGTTGCCTTGCTTTACGTTGCTTTACCTTGCCTTGCTGTACGTTGCATTACGTTGCATTACGTTGCCTTGCTTTACGTTGCATTACGTTGCCTTGCTTTACGTTGCCTTGCCTTGCCTTGCTTTACTTTGCCTTGCCTTGCCTTGCTTTACGTTGCTTTACGTTGCCTTGCTTTACGTTGCTTTATGTTGCCTTGCTTTACGTTGCCTTGCTTTACATTGCTTTACGTTGCCTTGCTTTACGTTGCCTTGCTTTATGTTGCCTTGCCTTGCAATGCTTTACGTTGTTTTACGTTGCCTTGCTTTACGTTGATTTAAGTTGCCTTGCTTTACGTTGCTTTACGTTGTCTTGCTTTACGTTGCCTTACTTTGCATTGTTTTACGTTTCTTTACGTTGCCTTGCTTTACGTTGCCTTGCCTTGCCTTGCTTTACCTTGCTTTACGTTGCCTTGCTTTACGTTGCTTTACGTTGCCTTGCTTTACGTTGCTTTACATTGCCTTGCTTTACGTTGCCTTTCCTTGCCTTTCTTTACGTTTCTTTCCGTTGCCTTGCTTTACTTTGCCTTGCCTTGCTTTACGTTTTTTTACGTTGCCTCGCTTTAGGTTGCTTTACGTTGCCTTGCTTTACGTTGCTTTAAGATGCCTTGATTTACGTTGCCTTGCCTTGCCTTGCTTTACGTTGCTTTACCTTGCCTTGCTTTACGTTCCTTTACATTGCCTTGCTTTACGTTGCCTTAATTTAGGTTGCCTTGCTTTACGTTGCTTTACGTTGCCTTGCTTTACGTTGATTTAAGTTGCCTTGCTTTACGTTGCTTTACGTTGTCTTGCTTTACGTTGCCTTACTTTGCATTGTTTTACGTTTCTTTACGTTGCCTTGCTTTACGTTGCCTTGCCTTGCCTTGCTTTACCTTGCTTTACGTTGCCTTGCTTTACGTTGCTTTACGTTGCCTTGCTTTACGTTGCTTTACATTGCCTTGCTTTACGTTGCCTTTCCTTGCCTTGCTTTACGTTTCTTTCCGTTGCCTTGCTTTACTTTGCCTTGCCTTGCCTTGCTTTACGTTTTTTTACGTTGCCTCGCTTTAGGTTGCTTTACGTTGCCTTGCTTTACGTTGCTTTAAGATGCCTTGATTTACGTTGCCTTGCCTTGCCTTGCTTTACGTTGCTTTACCTTGCCTTGCTATACGTTCCTTTACATTGCCTTGCTTTACGTTGCCTTAATTTAGGTTGCCTTGCTTTACGTTGCTTTACGTTGCCTTGCTTTACGATGCTTTTTGTTGCCTTGCTTTACGTTGATTTACGTTGCCTTGCTTTACGTTGCCTTGCTTTAAGTTGCCTTGCCTTGCCTTGCTTTACGTTATTTTACTTTGCCTTGATTTACGTTGCCTTGCCTTGCCTGGCTTTACGTTGCTTTACGTTGCCTTGATTTACGTTGCTTTACGTTGTCTTGATTTACGCTGCTTTACGTTGTCTTGATTTACGTTGCCTTACGTTGCATTGATTTACGTTGCTTTACGTTGCCTTGCTTTACTTTGCCTTGCATTGCCTTGCTTTACGTTGCTTTACGTTGCCTTGCTTTACGTTGCTTTACGTTGTCTTGCTTTACGTTGCCTTTCCATGCCTTGCTTTACGTTGCTTTCAGTTGCCTTGCTTTACGTTGCTTTATTTTGCCTTGATTTACGTTGCCTTGCTTTACGTTGCCTTGCTTTATGTTGCTTTACCTTGCCTTACGTTGCCTTACTTTACGTTGCCGTGCTTTACGTTGCTTTACATTGCCTTGCTTTACGTTGCCTTGCTTTACGTTGCTTTACCTTGCCTTACGTTGCCTTGCTTTACGTTGCCGTGCTTTACGTTGATTTACGTAGCCTTACTTTACGTTGCCTTGCTTTACATTACTTTAAGTTGCCTTGCTTTACGTTGCCTTGCTTTACTTGGCCTTACTGTGCCGTATTTTGCTTTGCCTTGCTTTACGTTGCTTTACGTTGCGTTGCTTTACGTTGCCTTACGTTGCCTTAGTTTACGTTGCCTTGCTTTACGTTACTTTACGTTGCCTTGATTTACGTTGCCTTACGTTGCCTTGCTTTACGTTGCCTTGCTTTACTTTGCTTTACGTTGCCTTGCTTTATGTTGCCTTGCTTTACGTTGCTTTACGTTGCCTTGCTTTACGTTGCTTTACGTTACCTTGCTTTACGTTGCCTTGCTTTACGTTGCCTTACTTTACGTTGCCTTGCTTTACGTTGCCTTACGTTGCCTTGCTTTACGTTGCCTTACTTTACGTTGCTTTACGTTGCCTTGCCTTGCCTTACTTTACGTTCCTTTACGTTGCCTTGCTTTACGTTTCCTTGCTTTACGTTGCCTTGCTTTACGTTGCCTTGCTTTACATTGTTTACGTTGCCTTACGTTGCCTTGCTTTAAGTTGCCTTGCTTTACGTTGCTTTACGTTGCCTTGCTTTACGTTGCTTTATGTTCCCTTGCTTTAAGTTGCTTTATTTGCCTTGCTTTACGTTGCCTTTCTTTACGATGGTTTACGTTGCCTTGCTTTACGATGCTTTACGTTGCATTACATTGCTTTACGCTGCCTTGCTTTACGATGCTTTACGTTGCATTACGTTGCTTTACGTTGCCTTGCTTTACGATGCTTTACGTTGCATTACGTTGCTTTACGTTGCCTTGCTTTACGATGCTTTACCTTGCATTACGTTGCTTTACGTTGCTTTACGTTGCCTTGCTTTACGATGCTTTACGTTGCATTACGTTGCTTTACGTTGCATTACGTTGCCTTGCTTTACGTTGCTTTACGTTGCATTACGTTGCTTTACGTTGCTTTACGTTGCCTTGCTTTACGATGCTTTACGTTGCCTTGCTTTACGATGCTTTACGTTGCATTACTTTGCTTTACGTTGATTTACGTTGCATTACGTTGCTTTAAGTTGCATTACGTAGTCTTGCTTTACGTTGCTTTACGTTGGATTACGTTGATTTAAGTTGCATTACGTTGCCTTCCTTTACGTTGCTTTACGTTGCATTCCGTTGCTTTACGTTGTATTACGTTACCTTGCTTTACGTTGCTTTACGTTGCTTTACGTTGCTTTACGTTGTATTACGTTGCCTTGCTTTACGTTGCTTTACGTTGCATTACGTTACTTTACGTTGCCTTGCTTTACGTTGCTTTACCTTGCCTTGCTGTACGTTGCATTACGTTGCATTACGTTGCCTTGCTTTAAGTTGCATTACGTTGCCTTGCTTTACGTTGCCTTGCCTTGCCTTGCTTTACTTTGCCTTGCCTTGCCTTGCTTTACGTTGCTTTACGTTGCCTTGCTTTACGTTGCTTTATGTTGCCTTGCTTTACGTTGCCTTGCTTTACATTGCTTTACGTTGCCTTGCTTTACGTTGCCTTGCTTTATGTTGCCTTGCCTTGCCATGCTTTACGTTGTTTTACGTTGCCTTGCTTTACGTTGATTTAAGTTGCCTTGCTTTACGTTGCTTTACGTTGTCTTGCTTTACGTTGCCTTACTTTGCATTGATTTACGTTTCTTTACGTTGCCTTGCTTTCCGTTGCCTTGCCTTGCCTTGCTTTACCTTGCTTTACGTTGCCTTGCTTTACGTTGCTTTACGTTGCCTTGCTTTACGTTGCTTTACATTGCCTTGCTTTACGTTGCCTTTCCTTGCCTTGCTTTACGTTGCTTTAAGATGCCTTGCTTTACTTTGCCTTGCCTTGCCTTGCTTTACGTTTTTTTACGTTGCCTCGCTTTAGGTTGCTTTACGTTGCCTTGCTTTACGTTGCTTTAAGATGCCTTGATTTACGTTGCCTTGCCTTGCCTTGCTTTACGTTGCTTTACCTTGCCTTGCTATACGTTCCTTTACATTGCCTTGCTTTACGTTGCCTTAATTTAGGTTGCCTTGCTTTACGTTGCTTTACGTTGCCTTGCTTTACGATGCTTTTTGTTGCCATGCTTTACGTTGATTTACGTTGCCTTGCTTTACGTTGCCTTGCTTTAAGTTGCCTTGCCTTGCCTTGCTTTACGTTATTTTACTTTGCCTTGATTTACGTTGCCTTGCCTTGCCTGGCTTTACGTTGCTTTACGTTGCCTTGATTTACGTTGCTTTACGTTGCCTTGCTTTACGTTGCCTTGCCTTGCCTTGCTTTCCGTTTCTTTACGTTGCCTTGCTTTACGTTGCCCCCTTTACGTTGCCTTGCCTTGCCTTGCTTTACGTGTCTTTACGTTGCCTTGCTTTATGTTGCCTTGCCTTGCCTTGCTTTACGTTGCTTTAAGTTGCCTTGCTTTACGTTGCTTTACGTTGCCTTGCTTTACGTTACCTTCCCTTGCCTTGCTTTAAGTTGCTTTACGTTGCCTTGCTTTACGTTGCTTTACGTTGTCTTGCTTTACGTTGCCTTGCCTTGCCTTGATTTATGTTGCTTTACGTTGTCTTGCTTTACGTTGCTTTACGTTGCCATTTTTTTACGTATCCTTGCCTTGCCTTGCTTTACGTTGCTTTTCGTTGCCTTGCTTTACGTTACTTTATGTTGCCTTGATTTACGTTTCCTTTCCTTGCCTTGCTTTACGTTGCTTTACGTTGCCTTGCTTAACGTTGCTTTACGTCATCTTGCTTTACGTTGCCTTTCCTTGCCTTGCTTTACGTTGCTTTCCGTTGCCTTGGTTTACGTTGCTTTACCTTGCCTTGCTTTACGTTGCTTTACGTTGCTTTACGTTGCCTTGCTTTACGTTGCTTTACCTTGCCTTGCTTTACGTTTCTTTACGTTGCCTCGCTTTACGTTGCTTTACGTTGCCTCGCTTTACGTTGCTTTACGTTCACTTATGTTGCCTTGCCTTGCTCTACGTTGCTTTTTGTTGCCTTGCTTTACGTTGCTTTACGTTGCCTTGCTTTACGATGCTTTATTTTGCCTTGATTTACGTTGCCTTGCTTTACGTTGCCTTGCTTTACATTGCTTTACGTTGCCTTACGTTGCCTTGCTTTACGTTGCCTTGCTTTACTTTGCCTTACGTTGCCTTGCTTTACGTTGCCTTGCTTTAGGTTATTTTAAGTTGCCTTCCTTTACCTTGCCTTGCTTTACTTTGCCTTACGTTGCCTTGCTTTACGTTGCCTTGCTTGACGTTGCTTTACGTTGCCTTGCTTTACGTTGCCTTTCTTTACGTTGCCTTACGTTGCCTTGCTTTACGTTGCCTTGCTTTACGTTGCTTTACGTTGCTTTGCTTTACGTTGCCATACGTTGCCTTACTTTACGTTGCCTTGCTTTACGTTGCTTTACGTTGCTTTGCTTTACGTTGCCTTACGTTGCCTTAGTTTACGTTGCCTTGCTTTACGTTACTTTACGTTGCCTTGCTTTATGTTGCCTTGCTTTACGTTGCTTTACGTTGCCTTGCTTTACGTTGCTTTACGTTACCTTGCTTTACGTTGCCTTGCTTTACGTTGCCTTACTTTACGTTGCTTTACGTTGCCTTACTTTACGTTGCCTTGCTTTACGTTGCCTTACGTTGCCTTGCTTTACGTTGCCTTACTTTATGTTGCTTTACGTTGCCTTGCCTTGCCTTACTTTACGTTCCTTTACGTTGCCTTGCTTTACGTTTCCTTGCTTTACGTTGCCTTGCTTTACGTTGCCTTGCTTTACATTGTTTACGTTGCCTTACGTTGCCTTGCTTTAAGTTGCCTTGCTTTACGTTGCTTTATGTTGCCTTGCTTTAAGTTGCTTTATTTGCCTTGCTTTACGTTGCTTTACGTTGCATTACGTTGCTTTACGTTGCCTTGCTTTACGATGGTTTACGTTGCCTTGCTTTACGATGCTTTACGTTGCATTACGTTGCTTTACGCTGCCTTGCTTTACGATGCTTTACGTTGCATTACGTTTCTTTACGTTGCCTTGCTTTACGATGCTTTACGTTGCATTACGTTGCTTTACGTTGCCTTGCTTTACGATGCTTTACGTTGCATTACGTTGCTTTACGTTGCCTTGCTTTACGATGCTTTACGTTGCATTACGTTGCTTTACGTTGCCTTGCTTTACGATGCTTTACGTTGCATTACGTTGCTTTACGTTGCCTTGCTTTACGATGCTTTATGTTGCATTACGTTGCTTTACGTTGCTTTACGTTGCCTTGCTTTACGATGCTTTACGTTGCATTACGTTGCTTTACGTTGCATTACGTTGCCTTGCTTTACGTTGCTTTACGTTGCATTACGTTGCTTTACGTTGCTTTACGTTGCCTTGCTTTACGATGCTTTACGTTGCCTTGCTTTACGATGCTTTACGTTGCATTACTTTGCTTTACGTTGATTTACGTTGCATTACGTTGCTTTAAGTTGCATTACGTAGTCTTGCTTTACGTTGCTTTACGTTGGATTACGTTGATTTAAGTTGCATTACGTTGCCTTCCTTTACGTTGCTTTACGTTGCATTCCGTTGCTTTACGTTGTATTAAGTTGCCTTGCTTTACGTTGCTTTACGTTGCTTTACGTTGAATTACGTTGCCTTGCTTTACGTTGCTTTACGTTGCATTACGTTGCTTTACGTTGCCTTGCTTTACGTTGCTTTACCTTGCCTTGCTGTACGTTGCATTACGTTGCATTACGTTGCCTTGCTTTACGTTGCATTACGTTGCCTTGCTTTACGTTGCCTTGCCTTGCCTTGCTTTACTTTGCCTTGCCTTGCCTTGCTTTACGTTGCTTTACGTTGCCTTGCTTTACGTTGCTTTATGTTGCCTTGCTTTACGTTGCCTTGCTTTACATTGCTTTACGTTGCCTTGCTTTACGTTGCCTTGCTTTATGTTGCCTTGCCTTGCCATGCTTTACGTTGTTTTACGTTGCCTTGCTTTACGTTGATTTAAGTTGCCTTGCTTTACGTTGCTTTACGTTGTCTTGCTTTACGTTGCCTTGCCTTGCCTTGCTTTACCTTGCTTTACGTTGCCTTGCTTTACGTTGCTTTACGTTGCCTTGCTTTACGTTGCTTTACATTGCCTTGCTTTACGTTGCCTTTCCTTGCCTTGCTTTACGTTTCTTTCCGTTGCCTTGCTTTACTTTGCCTTGCCTTGCCTTGCTTTACGTTTTTTTACGTTGCCTCGCTTTAGGTTGCTTTACGTTGCCTTGCTTTACGTTGCTTTAAGATGCCTTGATTTACGTTGCCTTGCCTTGCCTTGCTTTACGTTGCTTTACCTTGCCTTGCTATACGTTCCTTTACATTGCCTTGCTTTACGTTGCCTTAATTTAGGTTGCCTTGCTTTACGTTGCTTTACGTTGCCTTGCTTTACGATGCTTTTTGTTGCCTTGCTTTACGTTGATTTACGTTGCCTTGCTTTACGTTGCCTTGCTTTAAGTTGCCTTGCCTTGCCTTGCTTTACGTTATTTTACTTTGCCTTGATTTACGTTGCCTTGCCTTGCCTGGCTTTATGTTGCTTTACGTTGCCTTGATTTACGTTGCTTTACGTTGCCTTGCTTTACGTTGCCTTGCCTTGCCTTGCTTTCCGTTTCTTTACGTTGCCTTGCTTTACGTTGCCCCCTTTACGTTGCCTTGCCTTGCCTTGCTTTACGTGTCTTTACGTTGCCTTGCTTTATGTTGCCTTGCCTTGCCTTGCTTTACGTTGCTTTAAGTTGCCTTGCTTTACGTTGCTTTACGTTGCCTTGCTTTACGTTACCTTCCCTTGCCTTGCTTTAAGTTGCTTTACGTTGCCTTGCTTTACGTTGCTTTACGTTGTCTTGCTTTACGTTGCCTTGCCTTGCCTTGATTTATGTTGCTTTACGTTGTCTTGCTTTACGTTGCTTTACGTTGCCATTTTTTTATGTATCCTTGCCTTGCCTTGCTTTACGTTGCTTTTCGTTGCCTTGCTTTACGTTACTTTATGTTGCCTTGATTTACGTTTCCTTTCCTTGCCTTGCTTTACGTTGCTTTACGTTGCCTTGCTTAACGTTGCTTTACGTCATCTTGCTTTACGTTGCCTTTCCTTGCCTTGCTTTACGTTGCTTTCCGTTGCCTTGGTTTACGTTGCTTTACCTTGCCTTGCTTTACGTTGCTTTACGTTGCTTTACGTTGCCTTGCTTTACGTTGCTTTACCTTGCCTTGCTTTACGTTTCTTTACGTTGCCTCGCTTTACGTTGCTTTACGTTGCCTCGCTTTACGTTGCTTTACGTTCACTTATGTTGCCTTGCCTTGCTCTACGTTGCTTTTTGTTGCCTTGCTTTACGTTGCTTTACGTTGCCTTGCTTTACGATGCTTTATTTTGCCTTGATTTACGTTGCCTTGCTTTACGTTGCCTTGCTTTACATTGCTTTACGTTGCCTTACGTTGCCTTGCTTTACGTTGCCTTGCTTTACTTTGCCTTACGTTGCCTTGCTTTACGTTGCCTTGCTTTAGGTTATTTTAAGTTGCCTTCCTTTACCTTGCCTTGCTTTACTTTGCCTTACGTTGCCTTGCTTTACGTTGCCTTGCTTGACGTTGCTTTACGTTGCCTTGCTTTACGTTGCCTTTCTTTACGTTGCCTTACGTTGCCTTGCTTTACGTTGCCTTGCTTTACGTTGCTTTACTTTGCTTTGCTTTACGTTGCCATACGTTGCCTTACTTTACGTTGCCTTGCTTTACGTTGCTTTACGTTGCTTTGCTTTACGTTGCCTTACGTTGCCTTAGTTTACGTTGCCTTGCTTTACGTTACTTTACGTTGCCTTGATTTACGTTGCCTTCCGTTGCCTTGCTTTACGTTGCCTTGCTTTACTTTGCTTTACGTTGCCTTGCTTTATGTTGCCTTGCTTTACGTTGCTTTACGTTGCCTTGCTTTACGTTGCTTTACGTTACCTTGCTTTACGTTGCCTTGCTTTACGTTGCCTTACTTTACGTTGCTTTACGTTGCCTTACTTTACGTTGCCTTGCTTTACGTTGCCTTACGTTGCCTTGCTTTACGTTGCCTTACTTTACGTTGCTTTACGTTGCCTTGCCTTGCCTTACTTTACGTTCCTTTACGTTGCCTTGCTTTACGTTTCCTTGCTTTACGTTGCCTTGCTTTACGTTGCCTTGCTTTACATTGTTTACGTTGCCTTACGTTGCCTTTCTTTAAGTTGCCTTGCTTTACGTTGCTTTATGTTGCCTTGCTTTAAGTTGCTTTATTTGCCTTGCTTTACGTTGCTTTACGTTGCATTACGTTGCTTTACGTTGCCTTGCTTTACGATGGTTTACGTTGCCTTGCTTTACGATGCTTTACGTTGCATTACGTTGCTTTACGCTGCCTTGCTTTACGATGCTTTACGTTGCATTACGTTTCTTTACGTTGCCTTGCTTTACGATGCTTTACGTTGCATTACGTTGCTTTACGTTGCCTTGCTTTACGATGCTTTACGTTGCATTACGTTGCTTTACGTTGCCTTGCTTTACGATGCTTTACGTTGCATTACGTTGCTTTACGTTGCCTTGCTTTACGATGCTTTACGTTGCATTACGTTGCTTTACGTTGCCTTGCTTTACGATGCTTTATGTTGCATTACGTTGCTTTACGTTGCTTTACGTTGCCTTGCTTTACGATGCTTTACGTTGCATTACGTTGCTTTACGTTGCATTACGTTGCCTTGCTTTACGTTGCTTTACGTTGCATTACGTTGCTTTACGTTGCTTTACGTTGCCTTGCTTTACGATGCTTTACGTTGCCTTGCTTTACGATGCTTTACGTTGCATTACTTTGCTTTACGTTGATTTACGTTGCATTACGTTGCTTTAAGTTGCATTACGTAGTCTTGCTTTACGTTGCTTTACGTTGGATTACGTTGATTTAAGTTGCATTACGTTGCCTTCCTTTACGTTGCTTTACGTTGCATTCCGTTGCTTTACGTTGTATTAAGTTGCCTTGCTTTACGTTGCTTTACGTTGCTTTACGTTGCTTTACGTTGTATTACGTTGCCTTGCTTTACGTTGCTTTACGTTGCATTACGTTGCTTTACGTTGCCTTGCTTTACGTTGCTTTACCTTGCCTTGCTGTACGTTGCATTACGTTGCATTACGTTGCCTTGCTTTACGTTGCATTACGTTGCCTTGCTTTACGTTGCCTTGCCTTGCCTTGCTTTACTTTGCCTTGCCTTGCCTTGCTTTACGTTGCTTTACGTTGCCTTGCTTTACGTTGCTTTATGTTGCCTTGCTTTACGTTGCCTTGCTTTACATTGCTTTACGTTGCCTTGCTTTACGTTGCCTTGCTTTATGTTGCCTTGCCTTGCCATGCTTTACGTTGTTTTACGTTGCCTTGCTTTACGTTTATTTAAGTTGCCTTGCTTTACGTTGCTTTACGTTGTCTTGCTTTACGTTGCCTTACTTTGCATTGATTTACGTTTCTTTACGTTGCCTTGCTTTACGTTGCCTTGCCTTGCCTTGCTTTACCTTGCTTTACGTTGCCTTGCTTTACGTTGCTTTACGTTGCCTTGCTTAACGTTGCTTTACGTCATCTTGCTTTACGTTGCCTTTCCTTGCCTTGCTTTACGTTGCTTTCCGTTGCCTTGGTTTACGTTGCTTTACCTTGCCTTGCTTTACGTTGCTTTACGTTGCTTTACGTTGCCTTGCTTTACGTTGCTTTACCTTGCCTTGCTTTACGTTTCTTTACGTTGCCTCGCTTTACGTTGCTTTACGTTGCCTCGCTTTACGTTGCTTTACGTTCACTTATGTTGCCTTGCCTTGCTCTACGTTGCTTTTTGTTGCCTTGCTTTACGTTGCTTTACGTTGCCTTGCTTTACGATGCTTTATTTTGCCTTGATTTACGTTGCCTTGCTTTACGTTGCCTTGCTTTACATTGCTTTACGTTGCCTTACGTTGCCTTGCTTTACGTTGCCTTGCTTTACTTTGCCTTACGTTGCCTTGCTTTACGTTGCCTTGCTTTAGGTTATTTTAAGTTGCCTTCCTTTACCTTGCCTTGCTTTACTTTGCCTTACGTTGCCTTGCTTTACGTTGCCTTGCTTGACGTTGCTTTACGTTGCCTTGCTTTACGTTGCCTTTCTTTACGTTGCCTTACGTTGCCTTGCTTTACGTTGCCTTGCTTTACGTTGCTTTACGTTGCTTTGCTTTACGTTGCCATACGTTGCCTTACTTTACGTTGCCTTGCTTTACGTTGCTTTACGTTGCTTTGCTTTACGTTGCCTTACGTTGCCTTAGTTTACGTTGCCTTGCTTTACGTTACTTTACGTTGCCTTGCTTTATGTTGCCTTGCTTTACGTTGCTTTACGTTGCCTTGCTTTACGTTGCTTTACGTTACCTTGCTTTACGTTGCCTTGCTTTACGTTGCCTTACTTTACGTTGCTTTACGTTGCCTTACTTTACGTTGCCTTGCTTTACGTTGCCTTACGTTGCCTTGCTTTACGTTGCCTTACTTTATGTTGCTTTACGTTGCCTTGCCTTGCCTTACTTTACGTTCCTTTACGTTGCCTTGCTTTACGTTTCCTTGCTTTACGTTGCCTTGCTTTACGTTGCCTTGCTTTACATTGTTTACGTTGCCTTACGTTGCCTTGCTTTAAGTTGCCTTGCTTTACGTTGCTTTATGTTGCCTTGCTTTAAGTTGCTTTATTTGCCTTGCTTTACGTTGCTTTACGTTGCATTACGTTGCTTTACGTTGCCTTGCTTTACGATGGTTTACGTTGCCTTGCTTTACGATGCTTTACGTTGCATTACGTTGCTTTACGCTGCCTTGCTTTACGATGCTTTACGTTGCATTACGTTTCTTTACGTTGCCTTGCTTTACGATGCTTTACGTTGCATTACGTTGCTTTACGTTGCCTTGCTTTACGATGCTTTACGTTGCATTACGTTGCTTTACGTTGCCTTGCTTTACGATGCTTTACGTTGCATTACGTTGCTTTACGTTGCCTTGCTTTACGATGCTTTACGTTGCATTACGTTGCTTTACGTTGCCTTGCTTTACGATGCTTTATGTTGCATTACGTTGCTTTACGTTGCTTTACGTTGCCTTGCTTTACGATGCTTTACGTTGCATTACGTTGCTTTACGTTGCATTACGTTGCCTTGCTTTACGTTGCTTTACGTTGCATTACGTTGCTTTACGTTGCTTTACGTTGCCTTGCTTTACGATGCTTTACGTTGCCTTGCTTTACGATGCTTTACGTTGCATTACTTTGCTTTACGTTGATTTACGTTGCATTACGTTGCTTTAAGTTGCATTACGTAGTCTTGCTTTACGTTGCTTTACGTTGGATTACGTTGATTTAAGTTGCATTACGTTGCCTTCCTTTACGTTGCTTTACGTTGCATTCCGTTGCTTTACGTTGTATTAAGTTGCCTTGCTTTACGTTGCTTTACGTTGCTTTACGTTGAATTACGTTGCCTTGCTTTACGTTGCTTTACGTTGCATTACGTTGCTTTACGTTGCCTTGCTTTACGTTGCTTTACCTTGCCTTGCTGTACGTTGCATTACGTTGCATTACGTTGCCTTGCTTTACGTTGCATTACGTTGCCTTGCTTTACGTTGCCTTGCCTTGCCTTGCTTTACTTTGCCTTGCCTTGCCTTGCTTTACGTTGCTTTACGTTGCCTTGCTTTACGTTGCTTTATGTTGCCTTGCTTTACGTTGCCTTGCTTTACATTGCTTTACGTTGCCTTGCTTTACGTTGCCTTGCTTTATGTTGCCTTGCCTTGCCATGCTTTACGTTGTTTTACGTTGCCTTGCTTTACGTTGATTTAAGTTGCCTTGCTTTACGTTGCTTTACGTTGTCTTGCTTTACGTTGCCTTGCCTTGCCTTGCTTTACCTTGCTTTACGTTGCCTTGCTTTACGTTGCTTTACGTTGCCTTGCTTTACGTTGCTTTACATTGCCTTGCTTTACGTTGCCTTTCCTTGCCTTGCTTTACGTTTCTTTCCGTTGCCTTGCTTTACTTTGCCTTGCCTTGCCTTGCTTTACGTTTTTTTACGTTGCCTCGCTTTAGGTTGCTTTACGTTGCCTTGCTTTACGTTGCTTTAAGATGCCTTGATTTACGTTGCCTTGCCTTGCCTTGCTTTACGTTGCTTTACCTTGCCTTGCTATACGTTCCTTTACATTGCCTTGCTTTACGTTGCCTTAATTTAGGTTGCCTTGCTTTACGTTGCTTTACGTTGCCTTGCTTTACGATGCTTTTTGTTGCCTTGCTTTACGTTGATTTACGTTGCCTTGCTTTACGTTGCCTTGCTTTAAGTTGCCTTGCCTTGCCTTGCTTTACGTTATTTTACTTTGCCTTGATTTACGTTGCCTTGCCTTGCCTGGCTTTATGTTGCTTTACGTTGCCTTGATTTACGTTGCTTTACGTTGCCTTGCTTTACGTTGCCTTGCCTTGCCTTGCTTTCCGTTTCTTTACGTTGCCTTGCTTTACGTTGCCCCCTTTACGTTGCCTTGCCTTGCCTTGCTTTACGTGTCTTTACGTTGCCTTGCTTTATGTTGCCTTGCCTTGCCTTGCTTTACGTTGCTTTAAGTTGCCTTGCTTTACGTTGCTTTACGTTGCCTTGCTTTACGTTACCTTCCCTTGCCTTGCTTTAAGTTGATTTACGTTGCCTTGCTTTACGTTGCTTTACGTTGTCTTGCTTTACGTTGCCTTGCCTTGCCTTGATTTATGTTGCTTTACGTTGTCTTGCTTTACGTTGCTTTACGTTGCCATTTTTTTATGTATCCTTGCCTTGCCTTGCTTTACGTTGCTTTTCGTTGCCTTGCTTTACGTTACTTTATGTTGCCTTGATTTACGTTTCCTTTCCTTGCCTTGCTTTACGTTGCTTTACGTTGCCTTGCTTAACGTTGCTTTACGTCATCTTGCTTTACGTTGCCTTTCCTTGCCTTGCTTTACGTTGCTTTCCGTTGCCTTGGTTTACGTTGCTTTACCTTGCCTTGCTTTACGTTGCTTTACGTTGCTTTACGTTGCCTTGCTTTACGTTGCTTTACCTTGCCTTGCTTTACGTTTCTTTACGTTGCCTCGCTTTACGTTGCTTTACGTTGCCTCGCTTTACGTTGCTTTACGTTCACTTATGTTGCCTTGCCTTGCTCTACGTTGCTTTTTGTTGCCTTGCTTTACGTTGCTTTACGTTGCCTTGCTTTACGATGCTTTATTTTGCCTTGATTTACGTTGCCTTGCTTTACGTTGCCTTGCTTTACATTGCTTTACGTTGCCTTACGTTGCCTTGCTTTACGTTGCCTTGCTTTACTTTGCCTTACGTTGCCTTGCTTTACGTTGCCTTGCTTTAGGTTATTTTAAGTTGCCTTCCTTTACCTTGCCTTGCTTTACTTTGCCTTACGTTGCCTTGCTTTACGTTGCCTTGCTTGACGTTGCTTTACGTTGCCTTGCTTTACGTTGCCTTTCTTTACGTTGCCTTACGTTGCCTTGCTTTACGTTGCCTTGCTTTACGTTGCTTTACTTTGCTTTGCTTTACGTTGCCATACGTTGCCTTACTTTACGTTGCCTTGCTTTACGTTGCTTTACGTTGCTTTGCTTTACGTTGCCTTACGTTGCCTTAGTTTACGTTGCCTTGCTTTACGTTACTTTACGTTGCCTTGATTTACGTTGCCTTCCGTTGCCTTGCTTTACGTTGCCTTGCTTTACTTTGCTTTACGTTGCCTTGCTTTATGTTGCCTTGCTTTACGTTGCTTTACGTTGCCTTGCTTTACGTTGCTTTACGTTACCTTGCTTTACGTTGCCTTGCTTTACGTTGCCTTACTTTACGTTGCTTTACGTTGCCTTACTTTACGTTGCCTTGCTTTACGTTGCCTTACGTTGCCTTGCTTTACGTTGCCTTACTTTACGTTGCTTTACGTTGCCTTGCCTTGCCTTACTTTACGTTCCTTTACGTTGCCTTGCTTTACGTTTCCTTGCTTTACGTTGCCTTGCTTTACGTTGCCTTGCTTTACATTGTTTACGTTGCCTTACGTTGCCTTTCTTTAAGTTGCCTTGCTTTACGTTGCTTTATGTTGCCTTGCTTTAAGTTGCTTTATTTGCCTTGCTTTACGTTGCTTTACGTTGCATTACGTTGCTTTACGTTGCCTTGCTTTACGATGGTTTACGTTGCCTTGCTTTACGATGCTTTACGTTGCATTACGTTGCTTTACGCTGCCTTGCTTTACGATGCTTTACGTTGCATTACGTTTCTTTACGTTGCCTTGCTTTACGATGCTTTACGTTGCATTACGTTGCTTTACGTTGCCTTGCTTTACGATGCTTTACGTTGCATTACGTTGCTTTACGTTGCCTTGCTTTACGATGCTTTACGTTGCATTACGTTGCTTTACGTTGCCTTGCTTTACGATGCTTTACGTTGCATTACGTTGCTTTACGTTGCCTTGCTTTACGATGCTTTATGTTGCATTACGTTGCTTTACGTTGCTTTACGTTGCCTTGCTTTACGATGCTTTACGTTGCATTACGTTGCTTTACGTTGCATTACGTTGCCTTGCTTTACGTTGCTTTACGTTGCATTACGTTGCTTTACGTTGCTTTACGTTGCCTTGCTTTACGATGCTTTACGTTGCCTTGCTTTACGATGCTTTACGTTGCATTACTTTGCTTTACGTTGATTTACGTTGCATTACGTTGCTTTAAGTTGCATTACGTAGTCTTGCTTTACGTTGCTTTACGTTGGATTACGTTGATTTAAGTTGCATTACGTTGCCTTCCTTTACGTTGCTTTACGTTGCATTCCGTTGCTTTACGTTGTATTAAGTTGCCTTGCTTTACGTTGCTTTACGTTGCTTTACGTTGCTTTACGTTGTATTACGTTGCCTTGCTTTACGTTGCTTTACGTTGCATTACGTTGCTTTACGTTGCCTTGCTTTACGTTGCTTTACCTTGCCTTGCTGTACGTTGCATTACGTTGCATTACGTTGCCTTGCTTTACGTTGCATTACGTTGCCTTGCTTTACGTTGCCTTGCCTTGCCTTGCTTTACTTTGCCTTGCCTTGCCTTGCTTTACGTTGCTTTACGTTGCCTTGCTTTACGTTGCTTTATGTTGCCTTGCTTTACGTTGCCTTGCTTTACATTGCTTTACGTTGCCTTGCTTTACGTTGCCTTGCTTTATGTTGCCTTGCCTTGCCATGCTTTACGTTTTTTTACGTTGCCTTGCTTTACGTTGATTTAAGTTGCCTTGCTTTACGTTGCTTTACGTTGTCTTGCTTTACGTTGCCTTACTTTGCATTGATTTACGTTTCTTTACGTTGCCTTGCTTTCCGTTGCCTTGCCTTGCCTTGCTTTACCTTGCTTTACGTTGCCTTGCTTTACGTTGCTTTACGTTGCCTTGCTTTACGTTGCTTTACATTGCCTTGCTTTACGTTGCCTTTCCTTGCCTTGCTTTACGTTTCTTTCCGTTGCCTTGCTTTACTTTGCCTTGCCTTGCCTTGCTTTACGTTTTTTTACGTTGCCTCGCTTTAGGTTGCTTTACGTTGCCTTGCTTTACGTTGCTTTAAGATGCCTTGATTTACGTTGCCTTGCCTTGCCTTGCTTTACGTTGCTTTACCTTGCCTTGCTATACGTTCCTTTACATTGCCTTGCTTTACGTTGCCTTAATTTAGGTTGCCTTGCTTTACGTTGCTTTACGTTGCCTTGCTTTACGATGCTTTTTGTTGCCTTGCTTTACGTTGATTTACGTTGCCTTGCTTTACGTTGCCTTGCTTTAAGTTGCCTTGCCTTGCCTTGCTTTACGTTATTTTACTTTGCCTTGATTTACGTTGCCTTGCCTTGCCTGGCTTTACGTTGCTTTACGTTGCCTTGATTTACGTTGCTTTACGTTGCCTCGATTTACGTTGCCTTGCCTTGCCTTGCTTTCCGTTTCTTTACGTTGCCTTGCTTTACGTTGCCTCCTTTACGTTGCCTTGCCTTGCCTTGCTTTACGTGTCTTTATGTTGCCTTGCTTTATGTTGCCTTGCCTTGCCTTGCTTTACGTTGCTTTAAGTTGCCTTGCTTTACGTTGCTTTACGTTGCCTTGCTTTACGTTACCTTCCCTTGCCTTGCTTTAAGTTGCTTTACGTTGCCTTGCTTTACGTTGCTTTACGTTGTCTTGCTTTACGTTGCCTTGCCTTGCCTTGATTTATGTTGCTTTACGTTGTCTTGCTTTACGTTGCTTTACGTTGCCATTTTTTTACGTTGCCTTGCCTTGCCTTGCTTTACGTTGCTTTTCGTTGCCTTGCTTTACGTTACTTTATGTTGCCTTGATTTACGTTTCCTTTCCTTGCCTTGCTTTACGTTGCTTTACGTTGCCTTGCTTTACGTTGCTTTACGTCGTCTTGCTTTACGTTGCCTTTCCTTGCCTTGCTTTACGTTGCTTTCCGTTGCCTTGGTTTACGTTGCTTTACCTTGCCTTGCTTTACGTTGCTTTATGTTGCTTTACGTTGCCTTGCTTTACGTTGCTTTACTTTGCCTTGCTTTACGTTTCTTTACGTTGCCTCGCTTTACGTTGCTTTACCTTGCCTTGCTTAACGTTGCTTTACGTTCACTTATGTTGCCTTGCCTTGCTCTACGTTGCTTTTTGTTGCCTTGCTTTACGTTGCTTTACGTTGCCTTGCTTTACGATGCTTTATTTTGCCTTGATTTACGTTGCCTTGCTTTACGTTGCCTTGCTTTACATTGCTTTACATTGCCTTACGTTGCCTTGCTTTACGTTGCCTTGCTTTACTTTGCCTTACGTTGCCTTGCTTTACGTTGCCTTGCTTTAGGTTATTTTAAGTTGCCTTCCTTTACCTTGCCTTGCTTTACTTTGCCTTACGTTGCCTTGCTTTACGTTGCCTTTCTTTACGTTGCCTTACGTTGCCTTGCTTTACGTTGCCTTTCTTTACGTTGCTTTACGTTGCTTTGCTTTACGTTGCCATACGTTGCCTTACTTTACGTTGCCTTGCTTTACGTTGCTTTACGTTGCTTTGCTTTACGTTGCCTTACGTTGCCTTAGTTTACGTTGCCTTGCTTTACGTTACTTTACGTTGCCTTGATTTACGTTGCCTTACGTTGCCTTGCTTTACGTTGCCTTGCTTTACTTTGCTTTACGTTGCCTTGCTTTATGTTGCCTTGCTTTACGTTGCTTTACGTTGCCTTGCTTTACGTTGCTTTACGTTACCTTGCTTTACGTTGCCTTGCTTTACGTTGCCTTACTTTACGTTGCTTTACGTTGCCTTACTTTACGTTGCCTTGCTTTACGTTGCCTTACGTTGCCTTGCTTTACGTTGCCTTACTTTACGTTGCTTTACGTTGCCTTGCCTTGCCTTACTTTACGTTCCTTTACGTTGCCTTGCTTTACGTTTCCTTGCTTTACGTTGCCTTGCTTTACGTTGCCTTGCTTTACATTGTTTACGTTGCCTTACGTTGCCTTGCTTTAAGTTGCCTTGCTTTACGTTGCTTTATGTTGCCTTGCTTTAAGTTGCTTTATTTGCCTTGCTTTACGTTGCTTTACGTTGCATTACGTTGCTTTACGTTGCCTTGCTTTACGATGGTTTACGTTGCCTTGCTTTACGATGCTTTACGTTGCATTACGTTGCTTTACGCTGCCTTGCTTTACGATGCTTTACGTTGCATTACGTTTCTTTACGTTGCCTTGCTTTACGATGCTTTACGTTGCATTACGTTGCTTTACGTTGCCTTGCTTTACGATGCTTTACGTTGCATTACGTTGCTTTACGTTGCCTTGCTTTACGATGCTTTACGTTGCATTACGTTGCTTTACGTTGCCTTGCTTTACGATGCTTTACGTTGCATTACGTTGCTTTACGTTGCCTTGCTTTACGATGCTTTATGTTGCATTACGTTGCTTTACGTTGCTTTACGTTGCCTTGCTTTACGATGCTTTACGTTGCATTACGTTGCTTTACGTTGCATTACGTTGCCTTGCTTTACGTTGCTTTACGTTGCATTACGTTGCTTTACGTTGCTTTACGTTGCCTTGCTTTACGATGCTTTACGTTGCCTTGCTTTACGATGCTTTACGTTGCATTACTTTGCTTTACGTTGATTTACGTTGCATTACGTTGCTTTAAGTTGCATTACGTAGTCTTGCTTTACGTTGCTTTACGTTGGATTACGTTGATTTAAGTTGCATTACGTTGCCTTCCTTTACGTTGCTTTACGTTGCATTCCGTTGCTTTACGTTGTATTACGTTGCCTTCCTTTACGTTGCTTTACGTTGCTTTACGTTGTATTACGTTGCCTTGCTTTACGTTGCTTTACGTTGCATTACGTTACTTTACGTTGCCTTGCTTTACGTTGCTTTACCTTGCCTTGCTGTACGTTGCCTTGCCTTGCCTTGCTTTACGTTGCCTTGCCTTGCCTTGCTTTACGTTGCTTTACGTTGCCTTGCTTTACGTTGCTTTATGTTGCCTTGCTTTACGTTGCCTTGCTTTACATTGCTTTACGTTGCCTTGCTTTACGTTGCCTTGCTTTATGTTGCCTTGCCTTGCCATGCTTTACGTTGTTTTACGTTGCCTTGCTTTACGTTGATTTAAGTTGCCTTGCTTTACGTTGCTTTACGTTGTCTTGCTTTACGTTGCCTTACTTTGCATTGATTTACGTTTCTTTACGTTGCCTTGCTTTCCGTTGCCTTGCCTTGCCTTGCTTTACCTTGCTTTACGTTGCCTTGCTTTACGTTGCTTTACGTTGCCTTGCTTTACGTTGCTTTACATTGCCTTGCTTTACGTTGCCTTTCCTTGCCTTGCTTTACGTTTCTTTCCGTTGCCTTGCTTTACTTTGCCTTGCCTTGCCTTGCTTTACGTTTTTTTACGTTGCCTCGCTTTAGGTTGCTTTACGTTGCCTTGCTTTACGTTGCTTTAAGATGCCTTGATTTACGTTGCCTTGCCTTGCCTTGCTTTACGTTGCTTTACCTTGCCTTGCTATACGTTCCTTTACATTGCCTTGCTTTACGTTGCCTTAATTTAGGTTGCCTTGCTTTACGTTGCTTTACGTTGCCTTGCTTTACGATGCTTTTTGTTGCCTTGCTTTACGTTGATTTACGTTGCCTTGCTTTACGTTGCCTTGCTTTAAGTTGCCTTGCCTTGCCTTGCTTTACGTTATTTTACTTTGCCTTGATTTACGTTGCCTTGCCTTGCCTGGCTTTACGTTGCTTTACGTTGCCTTGATTTACGTTGCTTTACGTTGCCTTGCTTTACGTTGCCTTGCCTTGCCTTGCTTTCCGTTTCTTTACGTTGCCTTGCTTTACGTTGCCCCCTTTACGTTGCCTTGCCTTGCCTTGCTTTACGTGTCTTTACGTTGCCTTGCTTTATGTTGCCTTGCCTTGCCTTGCTTTACGTTGCTTTAAGTTGCCTTGCTTTACGTTGCTTTACGTTGCCTTGCTTTACGTTACCTTCCCTTGCCTTGCTTTAAGTTGCTTTACGTTGCCTTGCTTTACGTTGCTTTACGTTGTCTTGCTTTACGTTGCCTTGCCTTGCCTTGATTTATGTTGCTTTACGTTGTCTTGCTTTACGTTGCTTTACGTTGCCATTTTTTTACGTTGCCTTGCCTTGCCTTGCTTTACGTTGCTTTTCGTTGCCTTGCTTTACGTTACTTTATGTTGCCTTGATTTACGTTTCCTTTCCTTGCCTTGCTTTACGTTGCTTTACGTTGCCTTGCTTTACGTTGCTTTACGTCGTCTTGCTTTACGTTGCCTTTCCTTGCCTTGCTTTACGTTGCTTTCCGTTGCCTTGGTTTACGTTGCTTTACCTTGCCTTGCTTTACGTTGCTTTACGTTGCTTTACGTTGCCTTGCTTTACGTTGCTTTACCTTGCCTTGCTTTACGTTTCTTTACGTTGCCTCGCTTTACGTTGCTTTACCTTGCCTTGCTTAACGTTGCTTTACGTTCACTTATGTCGCCTTGCCTTGCTCTACGTTGCTTTTTGTTGCCTTGCTTTACGTTGCTTTACGTTGCCTTGCTTTACGATGCTTTATTTTGCCTTGATTTACGTTGCCTTGCTTTACGTTGCCTTGCTTTACATTGCTTTATGTTGCCTTACGTTGCCTTGCTTTACGTTGCCTTGCTTTACTTTGCCTTACGTTGCCTTGCTTTACGTTGCCTTGATTTAGGTTATTTTAAGTTGCCTTCCTTTACCTTGCCTTGCTTTACTTTGCCTTACGTTGCCTTGCTTTACGTTGCCTTGCTTGACGTTGCTTTACGTTGCCTTGCTTTACGTTGCCTTTCTTTACGTTGCCTTACGTTGCCTTGCTTTACGTTGCCTTGCTTTACGTTGCTTTACGTTGCTTTGCTTTACGTTGCCATACGTTGCCTTACTTTACGTTGCCTTGCTTTACGTTGCTTTACGTTGCTTTGCTTTACGTTGCCTTACGTTGCCTTAGTTTACGTTGCCTTAATTTACGTTGCCTTGCTTTACGTTACTTTACGTTGCCTTGATTTACATTGCCTTACGTTGCCTTGCTTTACGTTGCCTTGCTTTACTTTGCTTTACGTTGCCTTGCTTTATGTTGCCTTGCTTTACGTTGCTTTACGTTGCCTTGCTTTACGTTGCTTTACGTTACCTTGCTTTACGTTGCCTTGCTTTACGTTGCCTTACTTTACGTTGCTTTACGTTGCCTTACTTTACGTTGCCTTGCTTTACGTTGCCTTACGTTGCCTTGCTTTACGTTGCCTTACTTTACGTTGCTTTACGTTGCCTTGCCTTGCCTTACTTTACGTTCCTTTACGTTGCCTTGCTTTACGTTTCCTTGCTTTACGTTGCCTTGCTTTACGTTGCCTTGCTTTACATTGTTTACGTTGCCTTACGTTGCCTTGCTTTAAGTTGCCTTGCTTTACGTTGCTTTATGTTGCCTTGCTTTAAGTTGCTTTATTTGCCTTGCTTTACGTTGCTTTACGTTGCATTACGTTGCTTTACGTTGCCTTGCTTTACGATGGTTTACGTTGCCTTGCTTTACGATGCTTTACGTTGCATTACGTTGCTTTACGCTGCCTTGCTTTACGATGCTTTACGTTGCATTACGTTTCTTTACGTTGCCTTGCTTTACGATGCTTTACGTTGCATTACGTTGCTTTACGTTGCCTTGCTTTACGATGCTTTACGTTGCATTACGTTGCTTTACGTTGCCTTGCTTTACGATGCTTTACGTTGCATTACGTTGCTTTACGTTGCCTTGCTTTACGATGCTTTACGTTGCATTACGTTGCTTTACGTTGCCTTGCTTTACGATGCTTTACGTTGCATTACGTTGCTTTACGTTGCTTTACGTTGCCTTGCTTTACGATGCTTTACGTTGCATTACGTTGCTTTACGTTGCATTACGTTGCCTTGCTTTACGTTGCTTTACGTTGCATTACGTTGCTTTACGTTGCTTTACGTTGCCTTGCTTTACGATGCTTTACGTTGCCTTGCTTTACGATGCTTTACGTTGCATTACTTTGCTTTACGTTGATTTACGTTGCATTACGTTGCTTTAAGTTGCATTACGTAGTCTTGCTTTACGTTGCTTTACGTTGGATTACGTTGATTTAAGTTGCATTACGTTGCCTTCCTTTACGTTGCTTTACGTTGCATTCCGTTGCTTTACGTTGTATTACGTTGCCTTGCTTTACGTTGCTTTACGTTGCTTTCCGTTGTATTACGTTGCCTTGCTTTACGTTGCTTTACGTTGCATTACGTTACTTTACGTTGCCTTGCTTTACGTTGCTTTACCTTGCCTTGCTGTACGTTGCATTACTTTGCATTACGTTGCCTTGCTTTACGTTGCATTACGTTGCCTTGCTTTACGTTGCCTTGCCTTGCCTTGCTTTACTTTGCCTTGCCTTGCCTTGCTTTACGTTGCTTTACGTTGCCTTGCTTTACGTTGCTTTATGTTGCCTTGCTTTACGTTGCCTTGCTTTACATTGCTTTACGTTGCCTTGCTTTACGTTGCCTTGCTTTATGTTGCCTTGCCTTGCCATGCTTTACGTTGTTTTACGTTGCCTTGCTTTACGTTGATTTAAGTTGCCTTGCTTTACGTTGCTTTACGTTGTCTTGCTTTACGTTGCCTTACTTTGCATTGATTTACGTTTCTTTACGTTGCCTTGCTTTCCGTTGCCTTGCCTTGCTTTACCTTGCTTTACGTTGCCTTGCTTTACGTTGCTTTACGTTGCCTTGCTTTACGTTGCTTTACATTGCCTTGCTTTACGTTGCCTTTCCTTGCCTTGCTTTACGTTTCTTTCCGTTGCCTTGCTTTACTTTGCCTTGCCTTGCCTTGCTTTACGTTTTTTTACGTTGCCTCGCTTTAGGTTGCTTTACGTTGCCTTGCTTTACGTTGCTTTAAGATGCCTTGATTTACGTTGCCTTGCCTTGCCTTGCTTTACGTTGCTTTACCTTGCCTTGCTATACGTTCCTTTACATTGCCTTGCTTTACGTTGCCTTAATTTAGGTTGCCTTGCTTTACGTTGCTTTACGTTGCCTTGCTTTACGATGCTTTTTTTGCCTTGCTTTACGTTGATTTACGTAGCCTTGCTTTACGTTGCCTTGCTTTAAGTTGCCTTCCCTTGCCTTGCTTTACGTTATTTTACTTTGCCTTGATTTACGTTGCCTTGCCTTGCCTGGCTTTACGTTGCTTTACGTTGCCTTGATTTACGTTGCTTTACGTTGCCTTGCTTTACGTTGCCTTGCCTTGCCTTGCTTTCCGTTTCTTTACGTTGCCTTGCTTTACGTTGCCCCCTTTACGTTGCCTTGCCTTGCCTTGCTTTACGTGTCTTTACGTTGCCTTGCTTTATGTTGCCTTGCCTTGCCTTGCTTTACGTTGCTTTAAGTTGCCTTGCTTTACGTTGCTTTACGTTGCCTTGCTTTACGTTACCTTCCCTTGCCTTGCTTTAAGTTGCTTTACGTTGCCTTGCTTTACGTTGCTTTACGTTGTCTTGCTTTACGTTGCCTTGCCTTGCCTTGATTTATGTTGCTTTACGTTGTCTTGCTTTACGTTGCTTTACGTTGCCATTTTTTACGTTGCCTTGCCTTGCCTTGCTTTACGTTGCTTTTCGTTGCTTTGCTTTACGTTACTTTATGTTGCCTTGATTTACGTTTCCTTTCCTTGCCTTGCTTTACGTTGCTTTACGTTGCCTTGCTTTACGTTGCTTTACGTCGTCTTGCTTTACGTTGCCTTTCCTTGCCTTGCTTTACGTTGCTTTCCGTTGCCTTGGTTTACGTTGCTTTACCTTGCCTTGCTTTACGTTGCTTTACGTTGCTTTACGTTGCCTTGCTTTACGTTGCTTTACCTTGCCTTGCTTTACGTTTCTTTACGTTGCCTCGCTTTACGTTGCTTTACCTTGCCTTGCTTAACGTTGCTTTACGTTCACTTATGTTGCCTTGCCTTGCTCTACGTTGCTTTTTGTTGCCTTGCTTTACGTTGCTTTACGTTGCCTTGCTTTACGATGCTTTATTTTGCCTTGATTTACGTTGCCTTCGTTTACGTTGCCTTGCTTTATGTTGCTTTACCTTGCCTTACGTTGCCTTGCTTTAAGTTTCCTTGCTTTACGTTCCTTTACGTTGCCTTGCTTTACGTTGCTTTACATTGCCTTGCTTTACGTTGCCTTGCTTTACGTTGCTTTACCTTGCCTTACGTTGCCTTGTTTTACGTTACCTTGCTTTACGTTGATTTACGTAGCCTTACTTTACGTTGCCTTCCTTTACATTACTTTAAGTTTCCTTGCTTTACGTTGCCTTGCTTTACTTGGCCTTACTGTGCCTTACTTTGATTTGCCTTGCTTTACGTTGCTTTACGTTGCGTTGCTTAACGTTTCATTGCTTTACGTTGCCTTACGTTGCCTTGCTTTACGTTGCCTTACGTTACCTTACTTTACGTTGCCTTGCTTTACGTTGCCTTGCTTTACGTTGCTTTGCTTTACGTTGCCTTACGTTGCCTTACTTTACGTTGCCTTGCTTTACGTTGCTTTACGTTGCCTTGATTTACGTTGCCTTACGTTGCCTTTCTTTACGTTGCCTTGCTTTACTTTGCTTTACGTTGCCTTGCTTTATGTTGCCTTGCTTTACGTTGCTTTACGTTGCCTTGCTTTACGTTGCTTTACGTTGCCTTTCTTTACGTTGCCTTGCTTTACGTTGCCTTACTTTACGTTGCTTTACGTTGCCTTACTTTACGTTGCCTTGCTTTACGTTGCCTTATGTTGCCTTGATTTACGTTTCCTTGCTTTACGTTGCTTTACGTTGCCTTGCTTTACGATGCTTTACGTTGCCTTGCTTTACGATGCTTTACGTTGCATTACTTTGCTTTACGTTGATTTACGTTGCATTACGTTGCTTTAAGTTGCATTACGTAGTCTTGCTTTACGTTGCTTTACGTTGGATTACGTTGATTTAAGTTGCATTACGTTGCCTTCCTTTACGTTGCTTTACGTTGCATTCCGTTGCTTTACGTTGTATTACGTTGCCTTGCTTTACGTTGCTTTACGTTGCTTTCCGTTGTATTACGTTGCCTTGCTTTACGTTGCTTTACGTTGCATTACGTTACTTTACGTTGCCTTGCTTTACGTTGCTTTACCTTGCCTTGCTGTACGTTGCATTACTTTGCATTACGTTGCCTTGCTTTACGTTGCATTACGTTGCCTTGCTTTACGTTGCCTTGCCTTGCCTTGCTTTACTTTGCCTTGCCTTGCCTTGCTTTACGTTGCTTTACGTTGCCTTGCTTTACGTTGCTTTATGTTGCCTTGCTTTACGTTGCCTTGCTTTACATTGCTTTACGTTGCCTTGCTTTACGTTGCCTTGCTTTATGTTGCCTTGCCTTGCCATGCTTTACGTTGTTTTACGTTGCCTTGCTTTACGTTGATTTAAGTTGCCTTGCTTTACGTTGCTTTACGTTTTCTTGCTTTACGTTGCCTTACTTTGCATTGATTTACGTTTCTTTACGTTGCCTTGCTTTCCGTTGCCTTGCCTTGCTTTACCTTGCTTTACGTTGCCTTGCTTTACGTTGCTTTACGTTGCCTTGCTTTACGTTGCTTTACATTGCCTTGCTTTACGTTGCCTTTCCTTGCCTTGCTTTACGTTTCTTTCCGTTGCCTTGCTTTACTTTGCCTTGCCTTGCCTTGCTTTACGTTTTTTTACGTTGCCTCGCTTTAGGTTGCTTTACGTTGCCTTGCTTTACGTTGCTTTAAGATGCCTTGATTTACGTTGCCTTGCCTTGCCTTGCTTTACGTTGCTTTACCTTGCCTTGCTATACGTTCCTTTACATTGCCTTGCTTTACGTTGCCTTAATTTAGGTTGCCTTGCTTTACGTTGCTTTACGTTGCCTTGCTTTACGATGCTTTTTTTGCCTTGCTTTACGTTGATTTACGTAGCCTTGCTTTACGTTGCCTTGCTTTAAGTTGCCTTGCCTTGCCTTGCTTTACGTTATTTTACTTTGCCTTGATTTACGTTGCCTTGCCTTGCCTGGCTTTACGTTGCTTTACGTTGCCTTGATTTACGTTGCTTTACGTTGCCTTGCTTTACGTTGCCTTGCCTTGCCTTGCTTTCCGTTTCTTTACGTTGCCTTGCTTTACGTTGCCCCCTTTACGTTGCCTTGCCTTGCCTTGCTTTACGTGTCTTTACGTTGCCTTGCTTTATGTTGCCTTGCCTTGCCTTGCTTTACGTTGCTTTAAGTTGCCTTGCTTTACGTTGCTTTACGTTGCCTTGCTTTACGTTACCTTCCCTTGCCTTGCTTTAAGTTGCTTTACGTTGCCTTGCTTTACGTTGCTTTACGTTGTCTTGCTTTACGTTGCCTTGCCTTGCCTTGATTTATGTTGCTTTACGTTGTCTTGCTTTACGTTGCTTTACGTTGCCATTTTTTACGTTGCCTTGCCTTGCCTTGCTTTACGTTGCTTTTCGTTGCTTTGCTTTACGTTACTTTATGTTGCCTTGATTTACGTTTCCTTTCCTTGCCTTGCTTTACGTTGCTTTACGTTGCCTTGCTTTACGTTGCTTTACGTCGTCTTGCTTTACGTTGCCTTTCCTTGCCTTGCTTTACGTTGCTTTCCGTTGCCTTGGTTTACGTTGCTTTACCTTGCCTTGCTTTACGTTGCTTTACGTTGCTTTACGTTGCCTTGCTTTACGTTGCTTTACCTTGCCTTGCTTTACGTTTCTTTACGTTGCCTCGCTTTACGTTGCTTTACCTTGCCTTGCTTAACGTTGCTTTACGTTCACTTATGTTGCCTTGCCTTGCTCTACGTTGCTTTTTGTTGCCTTGCTTTACGTTGCTTTACGTTGCCTTGCTTTACGATGCTTTATTTTGCCTTGATTTACGTTGCCTTCGTTTACGTTGCCTTGCTTTATGTTGCTTTACCTTGCCTTACGTTGCCTTGCTTTAAGTTTCCTTGCTTTACGTTCCTTTACGTTGCCTTGCTTTACGTTGCTTTACATTGCCTTGCTTTACGTTGCCTTGCTTTACGTTGCTTTACCTTGCCTTACGTTGCCTTGTTTTACGTTACCTTGCTTTACGTTGATTTACGTAGCCTTACTTTACGTTGCCTTCCTTTACATTACTTTAAGTTTCCTTGCTTTACGTTGCCTTGCTTTACTTGGCCTTACTGTGCCGTACTTTGATTTGCCTTGCTTTACGTTGCTTTACGTTGCGTTGCTTAACGTTTCATTGCTTTACGTTGCCTTACGTTGCCTTGCTTTACGTTGCCTTACGTTACCTTACTTTACGTTGCCTTGCTTTACGTTGCCTTGCTTTACGTTGCTTTGCTTTACGTTGCCTTACGTTGCCTTACTTTACGTTGCCTTGCTTTACGTTGCTTTACGTTGCCTTGATTTACGTTGCCTTACGTTGCCTTTCTTTACGTTGCCTTGCTTTACTTTGCTTTACGTTGCCTTGCTTTATGTTGCCTTGCTTTACGTTGCTTTACGTTGCCTTGCTTTACGTTGCTTTACGTTGCCTTTCTTTACGTTGCCTTGCTTTACGTTGCCTTACTTTACGTTGCTTTACGTTGCCTTACTTTACGTTGCCTTGCTTTACGTTGCCTTATGTTGCCTTGATTTACGTTTCCTTGCTTTACGTTGCTTTACGTTGCCTTGCTTTACGTTGCCTTGCTTTACGTTGCATTACTTTATGTTGCTTTACGTTGCCTTAATTTACGTTGCCTTGCTTTACGTTGCCTTACTTTACGTTGCTTTACGTTGCCTTGCCTTGCCTTACTTTACGTTCCTTTACGTTGCCTTGCTTTACGTTTCCTTGCTTTACATTGCCTTGCTTTACGTTGCCTTGCTTTACATTGTTTATGTTGCCTTACGTTGCCTTGCTTTAGGTTGCCTTACTTTACGTTGCTTTACGTTGCCTTGCTTTACGTTGCTTTATGTTGCCTTGCTTTAAGTTGCTTTATTTGCCTTGATTTACGTTGCTTTACGTTGCATTACGTTGCTTTACGTTGCCTTGCTTTACGATGGTTTACGTTGCCTTGCTTTACGATGCTTTACGTTGCATTACTTTGCTTTACGCTGCCTTGCTTTACGATGCTTTACGTTGCATTACGTTTCTTTACGTTGCCTTGCTTTACGATGCTTTACGTTGCATTACGTTGCTTTACGTTGCCTTGCTTTACGATGCTTTCCATTGCATTACGTTGCGTTACGTTGCCTTGCTTTACGATGCTTTACGTTGCATTACGTTGCTTTACGTTGCCTTGCTTTACGATGCTTTACGTTGCATTACGTTGCTTTACGTTGCCTTGCTTTACGATGCTTTACGTTGCATTACGTTGCTTTACGTTGCTTTACGTTGCCTTGCTTTACGATGCTTTACGTTGCGTTACGTTGCTTCACGTTGCATTACATTGCCTTGCTTTACGTTGCTTTACGTTGCATTACGTTGCTTTACGTTGCATTACGTTGCCTTGCTTTACGTTGCTTTACGTTGCATTACGTTGCTTTACGTTGCTTTACGTTGCCTTGCTTTACGATGCTTTACGTTGCATTACGTTGCTTTACGTTGCCTTGCTTTACGATGCTTTACGTTGCATTACGTTGCTTTACGTTGCCTTGCTTTACGATGCTTTACGTTGCATTACGTTGCTTTACGTTGCCTTGCTTTACGATGCTTTATGTTGCATTACGTTGCTTTACGTTGCTTTACGTTGCCTTGCTTTACGATGCTTTACGTTGCATTACGTTGCTTTACGTTGCATTACGTTGCCTTGCTTTACGTTGCTTTACGTTGCATTACGTTGCTTTACGTTGCTTTACGTTGCCTTGCTTTACGATGCTTTACGTTGCCTTGCTTTACGATGCTTTACGTTGCATTACTTTGCTTTACGTTGATTTACGTTGCATTACGTTGCTTTAGGTTGCATTACGTAGTCTTGCTTTACGTTGCTTTACGTTGGATTACGTTGATTTAAGTTGCATTACGTTGCCTTCCTTTACGTTGCTTTACGTTGCATTCCGTTGCTTTACGTTGTATTACGTTGCCTTGCTTTACGTTGCTTTACGTTGCTTTACGTTGTATTACGTTGCCTTGCTTTACGTTGCTTTACGTTGCATTACGTTACTTTACGTTGCCTTGCTTTACGTTGCTTTACCTTGCCTTGCTGTACGTTGCATTACTTTGCATTACGTTGCCTTGCTTTACGTTGCATTACGTTGCCTTGCTTTACGTTGCCTTGCCTTGCCTTGCTTTACTTTGCCTTGCCTTGCCTTGCTTTACGTTGCTTTACGTTGCCTTGCTTTACGTTGCTTTATGTTGCCTTGCTTTACGTTGCCTTGCTTTACATTGCTTTACGTTGCCTTGCTTTACGTTGCCTTGCTTTATGTTGCCTTGCCTTGCCATGCTTTACGTTGTTTTACGTTGCCTTGCTTTACGTTGATTTAAGTTGCATTGCTTTACGTTGCTTTACGTTGTCTTGCTTTACGTTGCCTTACTTTGCATTGATTTACGTTTCTTTACGTTGCCTTGCTTTCCGTTGCCTTGCCTTGCCTTGCTTTAACTTGCTTTACGTTGCCTTGCTTTACGTTGCTTTACGTTGCCTTGCTTTACGTTGCTTTACATTGCCTTGCTTTACGTTGCCTTTCCTTGCCTTGCTTTACGTTTCTTTCCGTTGCCTTGCTTTACTTTGCCTTGCCTTGCCTTGCTTTACGTTTTTTTACGTTGCCTCGCTTTAGGTTGCTTTACGTTGCCTTGCTTTACGTTGCTTTAAGATGCCTTGATTTACGTTGCCTTGCCTTGCCTTGCTTTACGTTATTTTACTTTGCCTTGATTTACGTTGCCTTGCCTTGCCTGGCTTTACGTTGCTTTACGTTGCCTTGATTTACGTTGCTTTACGTTGCCTTGCTTTACGTTGCCTTGCCTTGCCTTGCTTTCCGTTTCTTTACGTTGCCTTGCTTTACGTTGCCCCCTTTACGTTGCCTTGCCTTGCCTTGCTTTATGTGTCTTTACGTTGCCTTGCTTTATGTTGCCTTGCCTTGCCTTGCTTTACGTTGCTTTAAGTTGCCTTGCTTTACGTTGCTTTACGTTGCCTTGCTTTACGTTACCTTCCCTTGCCTTGCTTTAAGTTGCTTTACGTTGCCTTGCTTTACGTTGCTTTACGTTGTCTTGCTTTACGTTGCCTTGCCTTGCCTTGATTTATGTTGCTTTACGTTGTCTTGCTTTACGTTGCTTTACGTTGCCATTTTTTTACTTTGCCTTGCCTTGCCTTGCTTTACGTTGCTTTTCGTTGCCTTGCTTTACGTTACTTTATGTTGCCTTGATTTACGTTTCCTTTCCTTGCCTTGCTTTACGTTGCTTTACGTTGCCTTGCTTTACGTTGCTTTACGTCGTCTTGCTTTACGTTGCCTTTCCTTGCCTTGCTTTACGTTGCTTTCCGTTGCCTTGGTTTACGTTGCTTTACCTTGCCTTGCTTTACGTTGCTTTACGTTGCTTTACGTTGCCTTGCTTTACGTTGCTTTACCTTGCCTTGCTTTACGTTTCTTTACGTTGCCTCGCTTTACGTTGCTTTACCTTGACTTGCTTAACGTTGCTTTACGTTCACTTATGTTGCCTTGCCTTGCTCTACGTTGCTTTTTGTTGCCTTGCTTTACGTTGCTTTACGTTGCCTTGCTTTACGATGCTTTATTTTGCCTTGATTTACGTTGCCTTGCTTTACGTTGCCTTGCTTTACATTGCTTTACGTTGCCTTACGTTGCCTTGCTTTACGTTGCCTTGCTTTACTTTGCCTTACGTTGCCTTGCTTTACGTTGCCTTGCTTTAGGTTATTTTAAGTTGCCTTCCTTTACCTTGCCTTGCTTTACTTTGCCTTACGTTGCCTTTCTTTACGTTGCCTTGCTTGACGTTGCTTTACGTTGCCTTGCTTTACGTTGCCTTTCTTTACGTTGCCTTACGTTGCCTTGCTTTACGTTGCCTTGCTTTAGGTTGCTTTACGTTGCTTTGCTTTACGTTGCCATACGTTGCCTTACTTTACGTTGCCTTGCTTTACGTTGCTTTACGTTGCTTTGCTTTACGTTGCCTTACGTTGCCTTAGTTTACGTTGCCTTGCTTTACGTTACTTTATGTTGCCTTGATTTACGTTGCCTTACGTTGCCTTGCTTTACGTTGCCTTGCTTTACTTTGCTTTACGTTGCCTTGCTTTATGTTGCCTTGCTGTACGTTGCTTTACGTTGCCTTGCTTTACGTTGCTTTACGTTGCCTTGCTTTACGTTGCTTTACGTTACCTTGCTTTACGTTGCCTTGCTTTACGTTGCCTTACTTTACGTTGCTTTACGTTGCCTTACTTTACGTTGCCTTGCTTTACGTTGCCTTACGTTGCCTTGCTTTACGTTGCCTTACTTTACGTTGCTTTACGTTGCCTTGCCTTACTTTACGTTCCTTTACGTTGCCTTGCTTTACGTTGCCTTGCTTTACGTTGCCTTGCTTTACATTGTTTACGTTGCCTTACGTTGCCTTGCTTTAAGTTGCCTTGCTTTACGTTGCTTTATGTTGCCTTGCTTTAAGTTGCTTTATTTGCCTTGCTTTACGTTGCTTTACGTTGCATTACGTTGCTTTACGTTGCCTTGCTTTACGATGGTTTACGTTGCCTTGCTTTACGATGCTTTACGTTGCATTACGTTGCTTTACGCTGCCTTGCTTTACGATGCTTTACGTTGCATTACGTTTCTTTACGTTGCCTTGCTTTACGATGCTTTACGTTGCATTACTTTGCTTTACGCTGCCTTGCTTTACGATGCTTTACGTTGCATTACGTTGCTTTACGTTGCCTTGCTTTACGATGCTTTACGTTGCATTACGTTGCTTTACGTTGCCTTGCTTTACGATGCTTTACGTTGCATTACGTTGCTTTACGTTGCCTTGCTTTACGATGCTTTATGTTGCATTACGTTGCTTTACGTTGCTTTACGTTGTCTTGCTTTACGATGCTTTACGTTGCATTACGTTGATTTACGTTGCATTACGTTGCCTTGCTTTACGTTGCTTTACGTTGCATTAAGTTGCTTTACGTTGCTTTACGTTGCCTTGCTTTACGATGCTTTACGTTGCCTTGCTTTACGATGCTATACGTTGCATTACTTTGCTTTACGTTGATTTACGTTGCATTACGTTGCTTTAAGTTGCATTACGTAGTCTTGCTTTACGTTGCTTTACGTTGGATTACGTTGATTTAAGTTGCATTACGTTGCCTTCCTTTACGTTGCTTTACGTTGCATTCCGTTGCTTTACGTTGTATTACGTTGCCTTGCTTTACGTTGCTTTACGTTGCTTTCCGTTGTATTACGTTGCCTTGCTTTACGTTGCTTTACGTTGCATTACGTTACTTTACGTTGCCTTGCTTTACGTTGCTTTACCTTGCCTTGCTGTACGTTGCATTACTTTGCATTACGTTGCCTTGCTTTACGTTGCATTACGTTGCCTTGCTTTACGTTGCCTTGCCTTGCCTTGCTTTACTTTGCCTTGCCTTGCCTTGCTTTACGTTGCTTTACGTTGCCTTGCTTTACGTTGCTTTATGTTGCCTTGCTTTACGTTGCCTTGCTTTACATTGCTTTACGTTGCCTTGCTTTACGTTGCCTTGCTTTATGTTGCCTTGCCTTGCCATGCTTTACGTTGTTTTACGTTGCCTTGCTTTACGTTGATTTAAGTTGCCTTGCTTTACGTTGCTTTACGTTGTCTTGCTTTACGTTGCCTTACTTTGCATTGATTTACGTTTCTTTACGTTGCCTTGCTTTCCGTTGCCTTGCCTTGCCTTGCTTTACCTTGCTTTACGTTGCCTTGCTTTACGTTGCTTTACGTTGCCTTGCTTTACGTTGCTTTACATTGCCTTGCTTTACGTTGCCTTTCCTTGCCTTGCTTTACGTTTCTTTCCGTTGCCTTGCTTTACTTTGCCTTGCCTTGCCTTGCTTTACGTTTTTTTACGTTGCCTCGCTTTAGGTTGCTTTACGTTGCCTTGCTTTACGTTGCTTTAAGATGCCTTGATTTACGTTGCCTTGCCTTGCCTTGCTTTACGTTGCTTTACCTTGCCTTGCTATACGTTCCTTTACATTGCCTTGCTTTACGTTGCCTTAATTTAGGTTGCCTTGCTTTACGTTGCTTTACGTTGCCTTGCTTTACGATGCTTTTTTTGCCTTGCTTTACGTTGATTTACGTTGCCTTGCTTTACGTTGCCTTGCTTTAAGTTGCCTTGCCTTGCCTTGCTTTACGTTATTTTACTTTGCCTTGATTTACGTTGCCTTGCCTTGCCTGGCTTTACGTTGCTTTACGTTGCCTTGATTTACGTTGCTTTACGTTGCCTTGCTTTACGTTGCCTTGCCTTGCCTTGCTTTCCGTTTCTTTACGTTGCCTTGCTTTACGTTGCCCCCTTTACGTTGCCTTGCCTTGCCTTGCTTTACGTGTCTTTACGTTGCCTTGCTTTATGTTGCCTTGCCTTGCCTTGCTTTACGTTGCTTTAAGTTGCCTTGCTTTACGTTGCTTTACGTTGCCTTGCTTTACGTTACCTTCCCTTGCCTTGCTTTAAGTTGCTTTACGTTGCCTTGCTTTACGTTGCTTTACGTTGTCTTGCTTTACGTTGCCTTGCCTTGCCTTGATTTATGTTGCTTTACGTTGTCTTGCTTTACGTTGCTTTACGTTGTCATTTTTTTACGTTGCCTTGCCTTGCCTTGCTTTACGTTGCTTTTCGTTGCCTTGCTTTACGTTACTTTATGTTGCCTTGATTTACGTTTCCTTTCCTTGCCTTGCTTTACGTTGCTTTACGTTGCCTTGCTTTACGTTGCTTTACGTCGTCTTGCTTTACGTTGCCTTTCCTTGCCTTGCTTTACGTTGCTTTCCGTTGCCTTGGTTTACGTTGCTTTACCTTGCCTTGCTTTACGTTGCTTTACGTTGCTTTACGTTGCCTTGCTTTACGTTGCTTTACCTTGCCTTGCTTTACGTTTCTTTACGTTGCCTCGCTTTACGTTGCTTTACCTTGCCTTGCTTAACGTTGCTTTACGTTCACTTATGTTGCCTTGCCTTGCTCTACGTTGCTTTTTGTTGCCTTGCTTTACGTTGCTTTACGTTGCCTTGCTTTACGATGCTTTATTTTGCCTTGATTTACGTTGCCTTCGTTTACGTTGCCTTGCTTTATGTTGCTTTACCTTGCCTTACGTTGCCTTGCTTTAAGTTTCCTTGCTTTACGTTCCTTTACGTTGCCTTGCTTTACGTTGCTTTACATTGCCTTGCTTTACGTTGCCTTGCTTTACGTTGCCTTACCTTGCCTTACGTTGCCTTGTTTTACGTTACCTTGCTTTACGTTGATTTACGTAGCCTTACTTTACGTTGCCTTCCTTTACATTACTTTAAGTTTCCTTGCTTTACGTTGCCTTGCTTTACTTGGCCTTACTGTGCCGTACTTTGATTTGCCTTGCTTTACGTTGCTTTACGTTGCGTTGCTTAACGTTTCATTGCTTTACGTTGCCTTACGTTGCCTTGCTTTACGTTGCCTTACGTTACCTTACTTTACGTTGCCTTGCTTTACGTTGCCTTGCTTTACGTTGCTTTGCTTTACGTTGCCTTACGTTGCCTTACTTTACGTTGCCTTGCTTTACGTTGCTTTACGTTGCCTTGATTTACGTTGCCTTACGTTGCCTTGCTTTACGTTGCCTTGCTTTACTTTGCTTTACGTTGCCTTGCTTTATGTTGCCTTGCTTTACGTTGCTTTACGTTGCATTGCTTTACGTTGCTTTACGTTGCCTTTCTTTACGTCACCTTGCTTTACGTTGCCTTACTTTACGTTGCTTTACGTTGCCTTACTTTACGTTGCCTTGCTTTACGTTGCCTTATGTTGCCTTGATTTACGTTTCCTTGCTTTACGTTGCTTTACGTTGCCTTGCTTTACGTTGCCTTGCTTTACGTTGCATTACTTTATGTTGCTTTACGTTGCCTTAATTTACGTTGCCTTGCTTTACGTTGCCTTACTTTACGTTGCTTTACGTTGCCTTGCCTTGCCTTACTTTACGTTCCTTTACGTTGCCTTGCTTTACGTTTCCTTGCTTTACATTGCCTTGCTTTACGTTGCCTTGCTTTACATTGTTTATGTTGCCTTACGTTGCCTTGCTTTAGGTTGCCTTGCTTTACGTTGCTTTACGTTGCCTTGCTTTACGTTGCTTTATGTTGCCTTGCTTTAAGTTGCTTTATTTGCCTTGCTTTACGTTGCTTTACGTTGCATTACGTTGCTTTACGTTGCCTTGCTTTACGATGGTTTACGTTGCCTTGCTTTACGATGCTTTACGTTGCATTACGTTGCTTTACGTTGCCTTGCTTTACGATGCTTTACGTTGCATTACGTTGCTTTACGTTGCCTTGCTTTACGATGCTTTCCGTTGCATTACGTTGCGTTACGTTGCCTTGCTTTACGATGCTTTACGTTGCATTACGTTGCTTTACGTTGCCTTGCTTTACGATGCTTTACGTTGCATTACGTTGCTTTACGTTGCCTTGCTTTACGATGCTTTACGTTGCATTACGTTGCTTTACGTTGCTTTACGTTGCCTTGCTTTACGATGCTTTACGTTGCGTTACGTTGCTTCACGTTGCATTACATTGCCTTGCTTTACGTTGCTTTACGTTGCATTACGTTGCTTTACGTTGCTTTACGTTGCCTTGCTTTACGATGCTTTACGTTGCCTTGGTTTACGATGCTTTACGTTGCATTACGTTGCTTTACGTTGCTTTACGTTGCATTACGTTACTTTACGTTGCTTTACGTTGCATTACGTTGCTTTAAGTTGCATTACGTTGTCTTGCTTTACGTTGCTTTACGTTGGATTACGTTGCTTTAAGTTGCATTACGTTGCCTTGCTTTACGTTGCTTTACGTTGCATTACGTTGCTTTACGTTGTATTACGTTGCCTTGCTTTACGTTGCTTTACGTTGCATTCCGTTGCTTTACGTTGTATTACGTTGCCTTGCTTTACGTTGCTTTACGTTGCATTATGTTGCTTTACGTTGCCTTGCTTTACGTTGCCTTGCTGTACGTTGCATTACGTTGCATTACGTTGCCTTGCTTTACGTTGCATTACGTTGCATTGATTTACGTTTCTTTACGTTGCCTTGCTTTCCGTTGCCTTGCCTTTCCTTGCTTTACGTTGCTTTACGTTGCCTTGCTTTACGTTGCTTTATGTTGCCTTGCTTTACGTTGCCTTGCTTTACGTTGCCTTACTTTACATTGCTTTACGTTGCCTTGCTTTACGTTGCCTTGCTTTATGTTGCCTTGCCTTGCCATGCTTTACGTTGTTTTACGTTGCCTTGATTTACGTTGATTTACGTTGCCTTGCTTTACGTTGTCTTGCTTTACGTTGCCTTATTTTGCATTGATTTACGTTTCTTTACGTTGCCTTGCTTTCCGTTGCCTTGCCTTGCCTTGCTTTACGTTGCCTTGCCTTGCTTTACGTTGTTTTATGTTGCCTTGCTTTACGTTATTTTACGTTGCCTTGCTTTACGTTCCTTTACGTTGTCTTGCTTTACGTTGCCTTGCCTTCCCTTGCTTTATGTTGCTTTACGTTGCCTTGCTTTATGTTGCTTTACGTTGCCTTGCCTTGCCTTGATTTACGTTGCTTTATGTTCCCTTGCTCTACGTCGCTTTACGTTGCCTTGCTATACGTTGCTTTACGTTGCCTTGCTCTACGTTGCCTTGACTTGCCTTGCTTTACGTTGCCTTTCCTTACCTTGCTTTATGTTGCTTTACGTTGCCTTGCGTTACGTTGCTTTACATTGCCTTGCTTTACGTTGCCTTGCCTTGCCTTCCTTTACGTTGCTTTACCTTGCCTTGCTTACGTTGATTTACGTTGCCTTGCTTTATGTTGCCTTGCTTTACGTTGCTTTAAGTTGCCTTGCTTTACGATGCTTTATTTTGCCTTCCTTTACGATGCCTTGCTTTACGTTTCCTTGCTTTATGTTGCTTTACGTTGCCTTACGTTGCCTTGCCTTGCTTTACGTTGCTTTAAGTAGCCTTGCTTTACGTTGCCTTGCTATACGTTGCCTTGCTTTACGTTGCTTTACGTTGACTTACGTTGCCTTGCTTTAAGTTGCCTTGCTTTACGTTGCTTTACGTTGCCTTGCTTTACGTTGCCTTGCTTTACGTTGCCTTGCTTTACGTTGCCTTGCTTTACATTGCTTTAAGTTGCCTTACGTTGCCTTGCTTTACGTTGCCTTGCTTGACGTTGCTTTACGGTGCCTTGCTTTACGTTGCCTTTCTTTACGTTGCCTTACGTTGCCTTGTTTTACGTTGCCTTGCTTTACGTTGCTTTACGTTGCTTTGCTTTACGTTGCCTTGCTTTACGTTGCATTACTTTATGTTGCTTTACGTTGCCTTAATTTACGTTGCCTTGCTTTACGTTGCCTTACTTTACGTTGCTTTACGTTGCCTTGCCTTGCCTTATTTACGTTCGTTTACGTTGCCTTGCTTTACGTTTCCTTGCTTTACATTGCCTTGCTTTACGTTGCCTTGCTTTACATTGTTTATGTTGCCTTACGTTGCCTTGCTTTAGGTTGCCTTGCTTTACGTTGCTTTACGTTGCCTTGCTTTACGTTGCTTTATGTTGCCTTGCTTTAAGTTGCTTTATTTGCCTTGCTTTACGTTGCTTTACGTTGCATTACGTTGCTTTACGTTGCCTTGCTTTACGATGGTTTACGTTGCCTTGCTTTACGATGCTTTACGTTGCATTACTTTGCTTTACGCTGCCTTGCTTTACGATGCTTTACGTTGCATTACGTTTCTTTACGTTGCCTTGCTTTACGATGCTTTACGTTGCATTACGTTGCTTTACGTTGCCTTGCTTTACGATGCTTTCCGTTGCATTACGTTGCGTTACGTTGCCTTGCTTTACGATGCTTTACGTTGCATTACGTTGCTTTACGTTGCCTTGCTTTACGATGCTTTACGTTGCATTACGTTGCTTTACGTTGCCTTGCTTTACGATGCTTTACGTTGCATTACGTTGCTTTAAGTTGCTTTACGTTGCCTTGCTTTACGATGCTTTACGTTGCGTTACGTTGCTTCACGTTGCATTACATTGCCTTGCTTTACTTTGCTTTACGTTGCATTACGTTGCTTTACGTTGCTTTACGTTGCCTTGCTTTACGATGCTTTACGTTGCCTTGGTTTACGATGCTTTACGTTGCATTACGTTGCTTTACGTTGCTTTACGTTGCATTACGTTACTTTACGTTGCTTTACGTTGCATTACGTTGCTTTAAGTTGCATTACGTTGTCTTGCTTTACGTTGCTTTACGTTGGATTACGTTGCTTTAAGTTGCATTACGTTGCCTTGCTTTACGTTGCTTTACGTTGCATTACGTTGCTTTACGTTGTATTACGTTGCCTTGCTTTACGTTGCTTTACGTTGCATTCCGTTGCTTTACGTTGTATTACGTTGCCTTGCTTTACGTTGCTTTACGTTGCATTATGTTGCTTTACGTTGCCTTGCTTTACGTTGCCTTGCTGTACGTTGCATTACGTTGCATTACGTTGCCTTGCTTTACGTTGCATTACGTTGCATTGATTTACGTTTCTTTACGTTGCCTTGCTTTCCGTTGCCTTGCCTTTCCTTGCTTTACGTTGCTTTACGTTGCCTTGCTTTACGTTGCTTTATGTTGCCTTGCTTTACGTTGCCTTGCTTTACGTTGCCTTACTTTACATTGCTTTACGTTGCCTTGCTTTACGTTGCCTTGCTTTATGTTGCCTTGCCTTGCCATGCTTTACGTTGTTTTACGTTGCCTTGATTTACGTTGATTTACGTTGCCTTGCTTTACGTTGTCTTGCTTTACGTTGCCTTATTTTGCATTGATTTACGTTTCTTTACGTTGCCTTGCTTTCCGTTGCCTTGCCTTGCCTTGCTTTACGTTGCCTTGCCTTGCTTTACGTTGTTTTATGTTGCCTTGCTTTACGTTATTTTACGTTGCCTTGCTTTACGTTCCTTTACGTTGTCTTGCTTTACGTTGCCTTGCCTTCCCTTGCTTTATGTTGCTTTACGTTGCCTTGCTTTATGTTGCTTTACGTTGCCTTGCCTTGCCTTGATTTACGTTGCTTTATGTTCCCTTGCTCTACGTCGCTTTACGTTGCCTTGCTTTACGTTGCTTTACGTTGCCTTGCTCTACGTTGCCTTGACTTGCCTTGCTTTACGTTGCCTTTCCTTACCTTGCTTTATGTTGCTTTACGTTGCCTTGCGTTACGTTGCTTTACATTGCCTTGCTTTACGTTGCCTTGCCTTGCCTTCCTTTACGTTGCTTTACCTTGCCTTGCTTACGTTGATTTACGTTGCCTTGCTTTATGTTGCCTTGCTTTACGTTGCTTTAAGTTGCCTTGCTTTACGATGCTTTATTTTGCCTTCCTTTACGATGCCTTGCTTTACGTTTCCTTGCTTTATGTTGCTTTACGTTGCCTTACGTTGCCTTGCCTTGCTTTACGTTGCTTTAAGTAGCCTTGCTTTACGTTGCCTTGCTATACGTTGCCTTGCTTTACGTTGCTTTACGTTGACTTACGTTGCCTTGCTTTAAGTTGCCTTGCTTTACGTTGCTTTACGTTGCCTTGCTTTACGTTGCCTTGCTTTACGTTGCCTTGCTTTACGTTGCCTTGCTTTACATTGCTTTAAGTTGCCTTACGTTGCCTTGCTTTACGTTGCCTTGCTTGACGTTGCTTTACGGTGCCTTGCTTTACGTTGCCTTTCTTTACGTTGCCTTACGTTGCCTTGTTTTACGTTGCCTTGCTTTACGTTGCTTTACGTTGCTTTGCTTTACGTTGCCTTACGTTGCCTTACTTTACGTTGCCTTGCTTTACGTTGCTTTACGTTGCCTTGATTTACGTTGCCTTACGTTGCCTTGCTTTACGTTGCCTTGCTTTACTTTGCTTTACGTTGCCTTCTTTATGTTGCCTTGCTTTACGTTGCTTTACGTTGCCTTGCTTTACGTTGCTTTACGTTGCCTTGCTTTACGTTGCCTTGTTTTACGTTGCCTTGCTTTACGTTGCCTTACGTTGCCTTGCTTTATGTTTCCTTGCTTTACATTGTTTTACGTTGCCTTGCTTTACGTTGCCTTGCTTTACGTTGCATTACTTTATGATGCTTTACGTTGCCTTAATTTATGTTGCCTTGCTTTACGTTGCTTTACGTTGCCTTGCTTTACGTTGCCTTGCTTTACATTGCCTTGCTTTACGTTGCCTTGCTTTACATTGTTTACGTTGCCTTACGTTGCATTGCTTATGTTGCCTTGCTTTACGTTGCTTTACGTTGCCTTGCTTTACGTTGCTTTATGTTGCCTTGCTTTAAGTTGCTTTATTTGCCTTGCTTTACGTTGCTTTACGTTGCATTACGTTGCTTTACGTTGCCTTGCTTTACGATGGTTTACGTTGCCTTGTTTTACCATGCTTTACGTTGCATTACTTTTCTTTACGCTGCCTTGCTTTACGATACTTTACGTTGCATTACGTTTCTTTACGTTGCCTTGCTTTACGATGCTTTACGTTGCATTACGTTGCTTTACGTTGCCTTGCTTTACGATGCTTTACGTTGCATTACGTTGCTTTACGTTGCCTTGCTTTACGATGCTTTACGTTGCATTACGTTGCTTTACGTTGCCTTGTTTTACGATGCTTTACGTTGCATTACGTTGCTTTACGTTGCCTTGCTTTACGATGCTTTACGTTGCATTACGTTGCTTTACGTTGCTTTACGTTGCCTTGCTTTACGATGCTTTACGTTGCATTACTTTGCTTTACGTTGCTTTACGTTGCATTACGTTGCTTTAAGTTGCATTACGTAGTCTTCCTTTACGTTGCTTTACGTTGCATTCCGTTGCTTTACGTTGTATTACGTTGCCTTGCTTTACGTTGCTTTACGTTGCATTACGTTGCTTTACGTTGAATTACGTTGCCTTGCTTAAATTTGCTTTACGTTGCATTACGTTGCTTTACGATGCCTTGCTTTACGTTGCCTTGCTGTACGTTGCATTACGTTGCATTACGTTGCCTTGCTTTACGTTGCATTACGTTGCCTTGCTTTATGTTGCCTTGCCTTGCCTTACTTTACTTTGCCTTGCCTTGCCTTGCTTTACGTTGCTTTACGTTACCTTGATTTACGTTGCATTGCTTTACGTTGCTTTTTGTTGCCTTGCTTTACGTTGCCTTGCTTTACATTGCTTTACGTTGTCTTGCTTTACGTTGCCTTACTTTGCATTGATTTACGTTTCTTTACGTTGCCTTGCTTTCCGTTGCCTTGCCTTGCCTTGCTTTACCTTGCTTTACGTTGCCTTGCTTTACAGAATCACAGAATCACAGAATAACCAGGTTGGAAGAGACCCACCGGATCACCGAGTCCAACCGTTCCTACCAAACACTAAACCATATCCCTCAGCACCTCGTCCACCCGTGCCTTAAACACCTCCAGGGAAGGTGACTCAAAAAAGGGGTTCCCTGACCGGGAATCGAACCCGGGCCGCGGCGGTGAGAGCGCCGAATCCTTACGTTGCTTTACGTTGCCTTGCTTTACGTTGCTTTACGTTGCCTTGCTTTACGTTGCCTTTCTTTGCCTTGCTTTACGTTTCTTTCCGTTGCCTTGCTTTACTTTGCCTTGCCTTGCCTTGCTTTACGTTTTTTTACGTTGCCTCACTTTAGGTTGCTTTACGTTGCCTTGCTTTACGTTGCTTTACATTGCCTTGCTTTACGTTGCCTTGCTTTACGTTGCTTTACCTTGCCTTACGTTGCCTTGCTTTACGTTGATTTACGTAGCCTTACTTTACGTTGCCTTGCTTTACATTACTTTAAGTTGCCTTGCTTTACGTTGCCTTGCTTTTCTTGGCCTTACTGTGCCGTACTTTGCTTTGCCTTGCTTTACGTTGCTTTACGTTGCGTTGCTTTACGTTTCATTGCTTTACGTTGCCTTACGTTGCCTTGATTTACGTTGCCTTACGTTGCCTTACTTTACGTTGCCTTGCTTTACGTTGCTTTACGTTGCCTTACGTTGCCTTGCTTTACGTTGCCTTGCTTTACGTTGCCCTTCCTTACTTAACCTTGCCTTGCTTTACGTTGCCTTGCCTTGCCTTGCTTTACGTTGCCTTGCTTACCTTGCTTTACGTTGCTTTACAATGCCTTGCTTTACGTTGCTTGACGTTGCCTTGCTTTACGTTGCCTTGCCTTACCTTGCTTTCCGTTGCCTTGCCTTGCTTTACGTTGATTTATGTTGCCTTCCTTTACATTATTTTACGTTGCCTTGCTTTACGTTGCTTTACGTTGTCTTGCTTTACGTTGCCTTGCCTTCCCTTGCTTTATGTTGCTTTACGTTGCCTTGCTTTATGTTGCTTTACGTTGCCTTGCCTTGCCTTGATTTACGTTGCTTTAAGTTCCCTTGCTCTACGTCGCTTTACGTTGCCTTGCTTTACGTTTCTTTACGTTGCCTTGCTCTACGTTGCCTTGACTTGCCTTGCTTTACGTTGCCTTGCCTTGCCTTGCTTTATTTTGCTTTACGTTGCCTTGCTTTACGTTGCTTTACATTGCCTTGCTTTACGTTGCCTTGCCTTGCCTTCCTTTACGTTGCTTTACCTTGCCTTGCTTACGTTGATTTACGTTGCCTTGCTTTACGTTTCCTTACTTTATGTTGCCTTGCTTTACGTTGCTTTAAGTTGCCTTGCTTTACGATGCTTTATGTTACCTTCCTTTACGATTCCTTGCTTTACGTTTCCTTGCTTTATGTTGCTTTACGTTGCCTTACGTTGCCTTGCCTTGCTTTACGTTGCTTTAAGTAGCCTTGCTTTACGTTGCCTTGCTATACGTTGCCTTGATTTACGTTGCTTTACGTTACCTTACGTTGCCTTGCTTTACGTTGATTTACGTTGCCTTGCTTTACGTTGCCTTGCTTTTCGTTGCCTTGCTTTACGTTGCCTTGCTTTACATTGCTTTACGTTGCATTACGTTGCCTTGCTTTACGTTGCCTTGCTTTACATTGCTTTACGTTTCCTTGCTTTACGTTGCCCTGCTTTACGTTATTTTAAGTTGCCTTGATTTACCTTGCCTTGCTTTACTTTGCCTTACGTTGCCTTGCTTTACGTTGCCTTGCTTGACCTTGCTTTACGTTGCCTTGCTTTACGTTGCCTTTCTTTACGTTTCCTTACTTTGCCTTGCTTTACGTTGCCTTGCTTTACGTTGCTTTACGTTGCTTTGCTTTACGTTGCCTTACGTTGCCTTACTTTACGTTGCCTTGCTTTACGTTGCCTTGCTTTACTTTGCTTTACGTTGCCTTGATTTATGTTGCCTTGCTTTACGTTGCCTTGCCTTGCCTTGCTTTACGTTGCCTTGCTTTATGTTGCCTTGCTTTACGTTGCCTTGCCTTGCCTTGCTTTACGTTGCTTTACGTTGCCTTGCTTTACGTTGCCTTGCTTTACGTTGCCTTACTTTACGTTGCTTTACGTTGCCTTACTTTACGTTGCCTTGCTTTACGATGCTTTTTGTTGCCTTGCTTTACGTTGATTTACGTTGCCTTGCTTTACGTTGCCTTGCTTTAAGTTGCCTTGCCTTGCCTTGCTTTACGTTATTTTACTTTGCCTTGATTTACGTTGCCTTGCCTTGCCTGGCTTTACGTTGCTTTACGTTGCCTTGATTTACGTTGCTTTACGTTGCCTTGCTTTACGTTGCCTTGCCTTGCCTTGCTTTCCGTTTCTTTACGTTGCCTTGCTTTACGTTGCCTCCTTTACGTTGCCTTGCCTTGCCTTGCTTTACGTGTCTTTACGTTGCCTTGCTTTAAGTTGCCTTGCCTTGCCTTGCTTTACGTTGCTTTAAGTTGCCTTGCTTTACGTTGCTTTACGTTGCCTTGCTTTACGTTACCTTCCCTTGCCTTGCTATAAGTTCCTTTACGTTGCCTTGCTTTACGTTGCTTTACGTTGTCTTGCTTTACGTTGCCTTGCCTTGCCTTGATTTATGTTGCTTTACGTTGTCTTGCTTTACGTTGCTTTACGTTGCCATTTTTTTACGTTGCCTTGCCTTGCCTTGCCTTGCTTTACGTTGCTTTTCGTTGCCTTGCTTTACGGTACTTTATGTTGCCTTGATTTACGTTTCCTTTCCTTGCCTTGCTTTACGTTGCTTTACGTTGCCTTGCTTTACGTTGCTTTACGTCGTCTTGCTTTACGTTGCCTTTCCTTGCCTTGCTTTACGTTGCTTTCCGTTGCCTTGGTTTACGTTGCTTTACCTTGCCTTGCTTTACGTTGCTTTACGTTGCTTTACGTTACCTTGCTTTACGTTGCTTTACCTTGCCTTGCTTTACGTTTCTTTACGTTGCCTCGCTTTACGTTGCTTTACCTAGCCTTGCTTAACGTTGCTTTACGTTCACTTATGTTGCCTTGCCTTGCTCTACGTTGCTTTTTGTTGCCTTGCTTTACGTTGCTTTACGTTGCCTTGCTTTACGATGCTTTATTTTGCCTTGATTTACGTTGCCTTGCTTTATGTTGCCTTGCTTTACATTGCTTTATGTTGCCTTACGTTGCCTTGCTTTACGTTGCCTTGCTTTACTTTGCCTTACGTTGCCTTGCTTTACGTTGCCTTGCTTTAGGTTATTTTAAGTTGCCTTCCTTTACCTTGCCTTGCTTTACTTTGCCTTACGTTGCCTTGCTTTACGTTGCCTTGCTTGACGTTGCTTTACGTTGCCTTGCTTTACGTTGCCTTTCTTTACGTTGCCTTACGTTGCCTTGCTTTACGTTGACTTGCTTTACGTTGCTTTACGTTGCTTTGCTTTACGTTGCCATACGTTGCCTTACTTTACGTTGCCTTGCTTTACGTTGCTTTACGTTGCTTTGCTTTACGTTGCCTTACGTTGCCTTAGTTTACGTTGCCTTAATTTACGTTGCCTTGCTTTACGTTACTTTACGTTGCCTTGATTTACGTTGCCTTACGTTGCCTTGCTTTACGTTGCCTTGCTTTACTTTGCTTTACGTTGCCTTGCTTTATGTTGCCTTGCTTTACGTTGCTTTACGTTGCCTTGCTTTACGTTGCTTTACGTTACCTTGCTTTACGTTGCCTTGCTTTACGTTGCCTTACTTTACGTTGCTTTACGTTGCCTTACTTTACGTTGCCTTGCTTTACGTTGCCTTACGTTGCCTTGCTTTACGTTGCCTTACTTTACGTTGCTTTACGTTGCCTTGCCTTGCCTTACTTTACGTTCCTTTACGTTGCCTTGCTTTACGTTTCCTTGCTTTACGTTGCCTTGCTTTACGTTGCCTTGCTTTACATTGTTTACGTTGCCTTACGTTGCCTTGCTTTAAGTTGCCTTGCTTTACGTTGCTTTATGTTGCCTTGCTTTAAGTTGCTTTATTTGCCTTGCTTTACGTTGCTTTACGTTGCATTACGTTGCTTTACGTTGCCTTGCTTTACGATGGTTTACGTTGCCTTGCTTTACGATGCTTTACGTTGCATTACGTTGCTTTACGCTGCCTTGCTTTACGATGCTTTACGTTGCATTACGTTTCTTTACGTTGCCTTGCTTTACGATGCTTTACGTTGCATTACGTTGCTTTACGTTGCCTTGCTTTACGATGCTTTACGTTGCATTACGTTGCTTTACGTTGCCTTGCTTTACGATGCTTTACGTTGCATTACGTTGCTTTACGTTGCCTTGCTTTACGATGCTTTACGTTGCATTACGTTGCTTTACGTTGCCTTGCTTTACGATGCTTTATGTTGCATTACGTTGCTTTACGTTGCTTTACGTTGCCTTGCTTTACGATGCTTTACGTTGCATTACGTTGCTTTACGTTGCATTACGTTGCCTTGCTTTACGTTGCTTTACGTTGCATTACGTTGCTTTACGTTGCTTTACGTTGCCTTGCTTTACGATGCTTTACGTTGCCTTGCTTTACGATGCTTTACGTTGCATTACTTTGCTTTACGTTGATTTACGTTGCATTACGTTGCTTTAAGTTGCATTACGTAGTCTTGCTTTACGTTGCTTTACGTTGGATTACGTTGATTTAAGTTGCATTACGTTGCCTTCCTTTACGTTGCTTTACGTTGCATTCCGTTGCTTTACGTTGTATTACGTTGCCTTGCTTTACGTTGCTTTACGTTGCTTTCCGTTGTATTACGTTGCCTTGCTTTACGTTGCTTTACGTTGCATTACGTTACTTTACGTTGCCTTGCTTTACGTTGCTTTACCTTGCCTTGCTGTACGTTGCATTACTTTGCATTACGTTGCCTTGCTTTACGTTGCATTACGTTGCCTTGCTTTACGTTGCCTTGCCTTGCCTTGCTTTACTTTGCCTTGCCTTGCCTTGCTTTACGTTGCTTTACGTTGCCTTGCTTTACGTTGCTTTATGTTGCCTTGCTTTACGTTGCCTTGCTTTACATTGCTTTACGTTGCCTTGCTTTACGTTGCCTTGCTTTATGTTGCCTTGCCTTGCCATGCTTTACGTTGTTTTACGTTGCCTTGCTTTACGTTGATTTAAGTTGCCTTGCTTTACGTTGCTTTACGTTGTCTTGCTTTACGTTGCCTTACTTTGCATTGATTTACGTTTCTTTACGTTGCCTTGCTTTCCGTTGCCTTGCCTTGCTTTACCTTGCTTTACGTTGCCTTGCTTTACGTTGCTTTACGTTGCCTTGCTTTACGTTGCTTTACATTGCCTTGCTTTACGTTGCCTTTCCTTGCCTTGCTTTACGTTTCTTTCCGTTGCCTTGCTTTACTTTGCCTTGCCTTGCCTTGCTTTACGTTTTTTTACGTTGCCTCGCTTTAGGTTGCTTTACGTTGCCTTGCTTTACGTTGCTTTAAGATGCCTTGATTTACGTTGCCTTGCCTTGCCTTGCTTTACGTTGCTTTACCTTGCCTTGCTATACGTTCCTTTACATTGCCTTGCTTTACGTTGCCTTAATTTAGGTTGCCTTGCTTTACGTTGCTTTACGTTGCCTTGCTTTACGATGCTTTTTTTGCCTTGCTTTACGTTGATTTACGTAGCCTTGCTTTACGTTGCCTTGCTTTAAGTTGCCTTGCCTTGCCTTGCTTTACGTTATTTTACTTTGCCTTGATTTACGTTGCCTTGCCTTGCCTGGCTTTACGTTGCTTTACGTTGCCTTGATTTACGTTGCTTTACGTTGCCTTGCTTTACGTTGCCTTGCCTTGCCTTGCTTTCCGTTTCTTTACGTTGCCTTGCTTTACGTTGCCCCCTTTACGTTGCCTTGCCTTGCCTTGCTTTACGTGTCTTTACGTTGCCTTGCTTTATGTTGCCTTGCCTTGCCTTGCTTTACGTTGCTTTAAGTTGCCTTGCTTTACGTTGCTTTACGTTGCCTTGCTTTACGTTACCTTCCCTTGCCTTGCTTTAAGTTGCTTTACGTTGCCTTGCTTTACGTTGCTTTACGTTGTCTTGCTTTACGTTGCCTTGCCTTGCCTTGATTTATGTTGCTTTACGTTGTCTTGCTTTACGTTGCTTTACGTTGCCATTTTTTACGTTGCCTTGCCTTGCCTTGCTTTACGTTGCTTTTCGTTGCTTTGCTTTACGTTACTTTATGTTGCCTTGATTTACGTTTCCTTTCCTTGCCTTGCTTTACGTTGCTTTACGTTGCCTTGCTTTACGTTGCTTTACGTCGTCTTGCTTTACGTTGCCTTTCCTTGCCTTGCTTTACGTTGCTTTCCGTTGCCTTGGTTTACGTTGCTTTACCTTGCCTTGCTTTACGTTGCTTTACGTTGCTTTACGTTGCCTTGCTTTACGTTGCTTTACCTTGCCTTGCTTTACGTTTCTTTACGTTGCCTCGCTTTACGTTGCTTTACCTTGCCTTGCTTAACGTTGCTTTACGTTCACTTATGTTGCCTTGCCTTGCTCTACGTTGCTTTTTGTTGCCTTGCTTTACGTTGCTTTACGTTGCCTTGCTTTACGATGCTTTATTTTGCCTTGATTTACGTTGCCTTCGTTTACGTTGCCTTGCTTTATGTTGCTTTACCTTGCCTTACGTTGCCTTGCTTTAAGTTTCCTTGCTTTACGTTCCTTTACGTTGCCTTGCTTTACGTTGCTTTACATTGCCTTGCTTTACGTTGCCTTGCTTTACGTTGCTTTACCTTGCCTTACGTTGCCTTGTTTTACGTTACCTTGCTTTACGTTGATTTACGTAGCCTTACTTTACGTTGCCTTCCTTTACATTACTTTAAGTTTCCTTGCTTTACGTTGCCTTGCTTTACTTGGCCTTACTGTGCCTTACTTTGATTTGCCTTGCTTTACGTTGCTTTACGTTGCGTTGCTTAACGTTTCATTGCTTTACGTTGCCTTACGTTGCCTTGCTTTACGTTGCCTTACGTTACCTTACTTTACGTTGCCTTGCTTTACGTTGCCTTGCTTTACGTTGCTTTGCTTTACGTTGCCTTACGTTGCCTTACTTTACGTTGCCTTGCTTTACGTTGCTTTACGTTGCCTTGATTTACGTTGCCTTACGTTGCCTTTCTTTACGTTGCCTTGCTTTACTTTGCTTTACGTTGCCTTGCTTTATGTTGCCTTGATTTACGTTGCTTTACGTTGCCTTGCTTTACGTTGCTTTACGTTGCCTTTCTTTACGTTGCCTTGCTTTACGTTGCCTTACTTTACGTTGCTTTACGTTGCCTTACTTTACGTTGCCTTGCTTTACGTTGCCTTATGTTGCCTTGATTTACGTTTCCTTGCTTTACGTTGCTTTACGTTGCCTTGCTTTACGATGCTTTACGTTGCCTTGCTTTACGATGCTTTACGTTGCATTACTTTGCTTTACGTTGATTTACGTTGCATTACGTTGCTTTAAGTTGCATTACGTAGTCTTGCTTTACGTTGCTTTACGTTGGATTACGTTGATTTAAGTTGCATTACGTTGCCTTCCTTTACGTTGCTTTACGTTGCATTCCGTTGCTTTACGTTGTATTACGTTGCCTTGCTTTACGTTGCTTTACGTTGCTTTCCGTTGTATTACGTTGCCTTGCTTTACGTTGCTTTACGTTGCATTACGTTACTTTACGTTGCCTTGCTTTACGTTGCTTTACCTTGCCTTGCTGTACGTTGCATTACTTTGCATTACGTTGCCTTGCTTTACGTTGCATTACGTTGCCTTGCTTTACGTTGCCTTGCCTTGCCTTGCTTTACTTTGCCTTGCCTTGCCTTGCTTTACGTTGCTTTACGTTGCCTTGCTTTACGTTGCTTTATGTTGCCTTGCTTTACGTTGCCTTGCTTTACATTGCTTTACGTTGCCTTGCTTTACGTTGCCTTGCTTTATGTTGCCTTGCCTTGCCATGCTTTACGTTGTTTTACGTTGCCTTGCTTTACGTTGATTTAAGTTGCCTTGCTTTACGTTGCTTTACGTTTTCTTGCTTTACGTTGCCTTACTTTGCATTGATTTACGTTTCTTTACGTTGCCTTGCTTTCCGTTGCCTTGCCTTGCTTTACCTTGCTTTACGTTGCCTTGCTTTACGTTGCTTTACGTTGCCTTGCTTTACGTTGCTTTACATTGCCTTGCTTTACGTTGCCTTTCCTTGCCTTGCTTTACGTTTCTTTCCGTTGCCTTGCTTTACTTTGCCTTGCCTTGCCTTGCTTTACGTTTTTTTACGTTGCCTCGCTTTAGGTTGCTTTACGTTGCCTTGCTTTACGTTGCTTTAAGATGCCTTGATTTACGTTGCCTTGCCTTGCCTTGCTTTACGTTGCTTTACCTTGCCTTGCTATACGTTCCTTTACATTGCCTTGCTTTACGTTGCCTTAATTTAGGTTGCCTTGCTTTACGTTGCTTTACGTTGCCTTGCTTTACGATGCTTTTTTTGCCTTGCTTTACGTTGATTTACGTAGCCTTGCTTTACGTTGCCTTGCTTTAAGTTGCCTTGCCTTGCCTTGCTTTACGTTATTTTACTTTGCCTTGATTTACGTTGCCTTGCCTTGCCTGGCTTTACGTTGCTTTACGTTGCCTTGATTTACGTTGCTTTACGTTGCCTTGCTTTACGTTGCCTTGCCTTGCCTTGCTTTCCGTTTCTTTACGTTGCCTTGCTTTACGTTGCCCCCTTTACGTTGCCTTGCCTTGCCTTGCTTTACGTGTCTTTACGTTGCCTTGCTTTATGTTGCCTTGCCTTGCCTTGCTTTACGTTGCTTTAAGTTGCCTTGCTTTACGTTGCTTTACGTTGCCTTGCTTTACGTTACCTTCCCTTGCCTTGCTTTAAGTTGCTTTACGTTGCCTTGCTTTACGTTGCTTTACGTTGTCTTGCTTTACGTTGCCTTGCCTTGCCTTGATTTATGTTGCTTTACGTTGTCTTGCTTTACGTTGCTTTACGTTGCCATTTTTTACGTTGCCTTGCCTTGCCTTGCTTTACGTTGCTTTTCGTTGCTTTGCTTTACGTTACTTTATGTTGCCTTGATTTACGTTTCCTTTCCTTGCCTTGCTTTACGTTGCTTTACGTTGCCTTGCTTTACGTTGCTTTACGTCGTCTTGCTTTACGTTGCCTTTCCTTGCCTTGCTTTACGTTGCTTTCCGTTGCCTTGGTTTACGTTGCTTTACCTTGCCTTGCTTTACGTTGCTTTACGTTGCTTTACGTTGCCTTGCTTTACGTTGCTTTACCTTGCCTTGCTTTACGTTTCTTTACGTTGCCTCGCTTTACGTTGCTTTACCTTGCCTTGCTTAACGTTGCTTTACGTTCACTTATGTTGCCTTGCCTTGCTCTACGTTGCTTTTTGTTGCCTTGCTTTACGTTGCTTTACGTTGCCTTGCTTTACGATGCTTTATTTTGCCTTGATTTACGTTGCCTTCGTTTACGTTGCCTTGCTTTATGTTGCTTTACCTTGCCTTACGTTGCCTTGCTTTAAGTTTCCTTGCTTTACGTTCCTTTACGTTGCCTTGCTTTACGTTGCTTTACATTGCCTTGCTTTACGTTGCCTTGCTTTACGTTGCTTTACCTTGCCTTATGTTGCCTTGTTTTACGTTACCTTGCTTTACGTTGATTTACGTAGCCTTACTTTACGTTGCCTTCCTTTACATTACTTTAAGTTTCCTTGCTTTACGTTGCCTTGCTTTACTTGGCCTTACTGTGCCGTACTTTGATTTGCCTTGCTTTACGTTGCTTTACGTTGCGTTGCTTAACGTTTCATTGCTTTACGTTGCCTTACGTTGCCTTGCTTTACGTTGCCTTACGTTACCTTACTTTACGTTGCCTTGCTTTACGTTGCCTTGCTTTACGTTGCTTTGCTTTACGTTGCCTTACGTTGCCTTACTTTACGTTGCCTTGCTTTACGTTGCTTTACGTTGCCTTGATTTACGTTGCCTTACGTTGCCTTTCTTTACGTTGCCTTGCTTTACTTTGCTTTACGTTGCCTTGCTTTATGTTGCCTTGCTTTACGTTGCTTTACGTTGCCTTGCTTTACGTTGCTTTACGTTGCCTTTCTTTACGTTGCCTTGCTTTACGTTGCCTTACTTTACGTTGCTTTACGTTGCCTTACTTTACGTTGCCTTGCTTTACGTTGCCTTATGTTGCCTTGATTTACGTTTCCTTGCTTTACGTTGCTTTACGTTGCCTTGCTTTACGTTGCCTTGCTTTACGTTGCATTACTTTATGTTGCTTTACGTTGCCTTAATTTACGTTGCCTTGCTTTACGTTGCCTTACTTTACGTTGCTTTACGTTGCCTTGCCTTGCCTTACTTTACGTTCCTTTACGTTGCCTTGCTTTACGTTTCCTTGCTTTACATTGCCTTGCTTTACGTTGCCTTGCTTTACATTGTTTATGTTGCCTTACGTTGCCTTGCTTTAGGTTGCCTTACTTTACGTTGCTTTACGTTGCCTTGCTTTACGTTGCTTTATGTTGCCTTGCTTTAAGTTGCTTTATTTGCCTTGATTTACGTTGCTTTACGTTGCATTACGTTGCTTTACGTTGCCTTGCTTTACGATGGTTTACGTTGCCTTGCTTTACGATGCTTTACGTTGCATTACTTTGCTTTACGCTGCCTTGCTTTACGATGCTTTACGTTGCATTACGTTTCTTTACGTTGCCTTGCTTTACGATGCTTTACGTTGCATTACGTTGCTTTACGTTGCCTTGCTTTACGATGCTTTCCATTGCATTACGTTGCGTTACGTTGCCTTGCTTTACGATGCTTTACGTTGCATTACGTTGCTTTACGTTGCCTTGCTTTACGATGCTTTACGTTGCATTACGTTGCTTTACGTTGCCTTGCTTTACGATGCTTTACGTTGCATTACGTTGCTTTACGTTGCTTTACGTTGCCTTGCTTTACGATGCTTTACGTTGCGTTACGTTGCTTCACGTTGCATTACATTGCCTTGCTTTACGTTGCTTTACGTTGCATTACGTTGCTTTACGTTGCATTACGTTGCCTTGCTTTACGTTGCTTTACGTTGCATTACGTTGCTTTACGTTGCTTTACGTTGCCTTGCTTTACGATGCTTTACGTTGCATTACGTTGCTTTACGTTGCCTTGCTTTACGATGCTTTACGTTGCATTACGTTGCTTTACGTTGCCTTGCTTTACGATGCTTTACGTTGCATTACGTTGCTTTACGTTGCCTTGCTTTACGATGCTTTATGTTGCATTACGTTGCTTTACGTTGCTTTACGTTGCCTTGCTTTACGATGCTTTACGTTGCATTACGTTGCTTTACGTTGCATTACGTTGCCTTGCTTTACGTTGCTTTACGTTGCATTACGTTGCTTTACGTTGCTTTACGTTGCCTTGCTTTACGATGCTTTACGTTGCCTTGCTTTACGATGCTTTACGTTGCATTACTTTGCTTTACGTTGATTTACGTTGCATTACGTTGCTTTAAGTTGCATTACGTAGTCTTGCTTTACGTTGCTTTACGTTGGATTACGTTGATTTAAGTTGCATTACGTTGCCTTCCTTTACGTTGCTTTACGTTGCATTCCGTTGCTTTACGTTGTATTACGTTGCCTTGCTTTACGTTGCTTTACGTTGCTTTACGTTGTATTACGTTGCCTTGCTTTACGTTGCTTTACGTTGCATTACGTTACTTTACGTTGCCTTGCTTTACGTTGCTTTACCTTGCCTTGCTGTACGTTGCATTACTTTGCATTACGTTGCCTTGCTTTACGTTGCATTACGTTGCCTTGCTTTACGTTGCCTTGCCTTGCCTTGCTTTACTTTGCCTTGCCTTGCCTTGCTTTACGTTGCTTTACGTTGCCTTGCTTTACGTTGCTTTATGTTGCCTTGCTTTACGTTGCCTTGCTTTACATTGCTTTACGTTGCCTTGCTTTACGTTGCCTTGCTTTATGTTGCCTTGCCTTGCCATGCTTTACGTTGTTTTACGTTGCCTTGCTTTACGTTGATTTAAGTTGCATTGCTTTACGTTGCTTTACGTTGTCTTGCTTTACGTTGCCTTACTTTGCATTGATTTACGTTTCTTTACGTTGCCTTGCTTTCCGTTGCCTTGCCTTGCCTTGCTTTAACTTGCTTTACGTTGCCTTGCTTTACGTTGCTTTACGTTGCCTTGCTTTACGTTGCTTTACATTGCCTTGCTTTACGTTGCCTTTCCTTGCCTTGCTTTACGTTTCTTTCCGTTGCCTTGCTTTACTTTGCCTTGCCTTGCCTTGCTTTACGTTTTTTTACGTTGCCTCGCTTTAGGTTGCTTTACGTTGCCTTGCTTTACGTTGCTTTAAGATGCCTTGATTTACGTTGCCTTGCCTTGCCTTGCTTTACGTTATTTTACTTTGCCTTGATTTACGTTGCCTTGCCTTGCCTGGCTTTACGTTGCTTTACGTTGCCTTGATTTACGTTGCTTTACGTTGCCTTGCTTTACGTTGCCTTGCCTTGCCTTGCTTTCCGTTTCTTTACGTTGCCTTGCTTTACGTTGCCCCCTTTACGTTGCCTTGCCTTGCCTTGCTTTATGTGTCTTTACGTTGCCTTGCTTTATGTTGCCTTGCCTTGCCTTGCTTTACGTTGCTTTAAGTTGCCTTGCTTTACGTTGCTTTACGTTGCCTTGCTTTACGTTACCTTCCCTTGCCTTGCTTTAAGTTGCTTTACGTTGCCTTGCTTTACGTTGCTTTACGTTGTCTTGCTTTACGTTGCCTTGCCTTGCCTTGATTTATGTTGCTTTACGTTGTCTTGCTTTACGTTGCTTTACGTTGCCATTTTTTTACGTTGCCTTGCCTTGCCTTGCTTTACGTTGCTTTTCGTTGCCTTGCTTTACGTTACTTTATGTTGCCTTGATTTACGTTTCCTTTCCTTGCCTTGCTTTACGTTGCTTTACGTTGCCTTGCTCTACGTTGCTTTACGTCGTCTTGCTTTACGTTGCCTTTCCTTGCCTTGCTTTACGTTGCTTTCCGTTGCCTTGGTTTACGTTGCTTTACCTTGCCTTGCTTTACGTTGCTTTACGTTGCTTTACGTTGCCTTGCTTTACGTTGCTTTACCTTGCCTTGCTTTACGTTTCTTTACGTTGCCTCGCTTTACGTTGCTTTACCTTGACTTGCTTAACGTTGCTTTACGTTCACTTATGTTGCCTTGCCTTGCTCTACGTTGCTTTTTGTTGCCTTGCTTTACGTTGCTTTACGTTGCCTTGCTTTACGATGCTTTATTTTGCCTTGATTTACGTTGCCTTGCTTTACGTTGCCTTGCTTTACATTGCTTTACGTTGCCTTACGTTGCCTTGCTTTACGTTGCCTTGCTTTACTTTGCCTTACGTTGCCTTGCTTTACGTTGCCTTGCTTTAGGTTATTTTAAGTTGCCTTCCTTTACCTTGCCTTGCTTTACTTTGCCTTACGTTGCCTTGCTTTACGTTGCCTTGCTTGACGTTGCTTTACGTTGCCTTGCTTTACGTTGCCTTTCTTTACGTTGCCTTACGTTGCCTTGCTTTACGTTGCCTTGCTTTAGGTTGCTTTACGTTGCTTTGCTTTACGTTGCCATACGTTGCCTTACTTTACGTTGCCTTGCTTTACGTTGCTTTACGTTGCTTTGCTTTACGTTGCCTTACGTTGCCTTAGTTTACGTTGCCTTGCTTTACGTTACTTTATGTTGCCTTGATTTACGTTGCCTTACGTTGCCTTGCTTTACGTTGCCTTGCTTTACTTTGCTTTACGTTGCCTTGCTTTATGTTGCCTTGCTGTACGTTGCTTTACGTTGCCTTGCTTTACGTTGCTTTACGTTGCCTTGCTTTACGTTGCTTTACGTTACCTTGCTTTACGTTGCCTTGCTTTACGTTGCCTTACTTTACGTTGCTTTACGTTGCCTTACTTTACGTTGCCTTGCTTTACGTTGCCTTACGTTGCCTTGCTTTACGTTGCCTTACTTTACGTTGCTTTACGTTGCCTTGCCTTGCCTTACTTTACGTTCCTTTACGTTGCCTTGCTTTACGTTGCCTTGCTTTACGTTGCCTTGCTTTACATTGTTTACGTTGCCTTACGTTGCCTTGCTTTAAGTTGCCTTGCTTTACGTTGCTTTATGTTGCCTTGCTTTAAGTTGCTTTATTTGCCTTGCTTTACGTTGCTTTACGTTGCATTACGTTGCTTTACGTTGCCTTGCTTTACGATGGTTTACGTTGCCTTGCTTTACGATGCTTTACGTTGCATTACGTTGCTTTACGCTGCCTTGCTTTACGATGCTTTACGTTGCATTACGTTTCTTTACGTTGCCTTGCTTTACGATGCTTTACGTTGCATTACTTTGCTTTACGCTGCCTTGCTTTACGATGCTTTACGTTGCATTACGTTGCTTTACGTTGCCTTGCTTTACGATGCTTTACGTTGCATTACGTTGCTTTACGTTGCCTTGCTTTACGATGCTTTACGTTGCATTACGTTGCTTTACGTTGCCTTGCTTTACGATGCTTTATGTTGCATTACGTTGCTTTACGTTGCTTTACGTTGTCTTGCTTTACGATGCTTTACGTTGCATTACGTTGATTTACGTTGCATTACGTTGCCTTGCTTTACGTTGCTTTACGTTGCATTAAGTTGCTTTACGTTGCTTTACGTTGCCTTGCTTTACGATGCTTTACGTTGCCTTGCTTTACGATGCTATACGTTGCATTACTTTGCTTTACGTTGATTTACGTTGCATTACGTTGCTTTAAGTTGCATTACGTAGTCTTGCTTTACGTTGCTTTACGTTGGATTACGTTGATTTAAGTTGCATTACGTTGCCTTCCTTTACGTTGCTTTACGTTGCATTCCGTTGCTTTACGTTGTATTACGTTGCCTTGCTTTACGTTGCTTTACGTTGCTTTCCGTTGTATTACGTTGCCTTGCTTTACGTTGCTTTACGTTGCATTACGTTACTTTACGTTGCCTTGCTTTACGTTGCTTTACCTTGCCTTGCTGTACGTTGCATTACTTTGCATTACGTTGCCTTGCTTTACGTTGCATTACGTTGCCTTGCTTTACGTTGCCTTGCCTTGCCTTGCTTTACTTTGCCTTGCCTTGCCTTGCTTTACGTTGCTTTACGTTGCCTTGCTTTACGTTGCTTTATGTTGCCTTGCTTTACGTTGCCTTGCTTTACATTGCTTTACGTTGCCTTGCTTTACGTTGCCTTGCTTTATGTTGCCTTGCCTTGCCATGCTTTACGTTGTTTTACGTTGCCTTGCTTTACGTTGATTTAAGTTGCCTTGCTTTACGTTGCTTTACGTTGTCTTGCTTTACGTTGCCTTACTTTGCATTGATTTACGTTTCTTTACGTTGCCTTGCTTTCCGTTGCCTTGCCTTGCCTTGCTTTACCTTGCTTTACGTTGCCTTGCTTTACGTTGCTTTACGTTGCCTTGCTTTACGTTGCTTTACATTGCCTTGCTTTACGTTGCCTTTCCTTGCCTTGCTTTACGTTTCTTTCCGTTGCCTTGCTTTACTTTGCCTTGCCTTGCCTTGCTTTACGTTTTTTTACGTTGCCTCGCTTTAGGTTGCTTTACGTTGCCTTGCTTTACGTTGCTTTAAGATGCCTTGATTTACGTTGCCTTGCCTTGCCTTGCTTTACGTTGCTTTACCTTGCCTTGCTATACGTTCCTTTACATTGCCTTGCTTTACGTTGCCTTAATTTAGGTTGCCTTGCTTTACGTTGCTTTACGTTGCCTTGCTTTACGATGCTTTTTTTGCCTTGCTTTACGTTGATTTACGTTGCCTTGCTTTACGTTGCCTTGCTTTAAGTTGCCTTGCCTTGCCTTGCTTTACGTTATTTTACTTTGCCTTGATTTACGTTGCCTTGCCTTGCCTGGCTTTACGTTGCTTTACGTTGCCTTGATTTACGTTGCTTTACGTTGCCTTGCTTTACGTTGCCTTGCCTTGCCTTGCTTTCCGTTTCTTTACGTTGCCTTGCTTTACGTTGCCCCCTTTACGTTGCCTTGCCTTGCCTTGCTTTACGTGTCTTTACGTTGCCTTGCTTTATGTTGCCTTGCCTTGCCTTGCTTTACGTTGCTTTAAGTTGCCTTGCTTTACGTTGCTTTACGTTGCCTTGCTTTACGTTACCTTCCCTTGCCTTGCTTTAAGTTGCTTTACGTTGCCTTGCTTTACGTTGCTTTACGTTGTCTTGCTTTACGTTGCCTTGCCTTGCCTTGATTTATGTTGCTTTACGTTGTCTTGCTTTACGTTGCTTTACGTTGTCATTTTTTTACGTTGCCTTGCCTTGCCTTGCTTTACGTTGCTTTTCGTTGCCTTGCTTTACGTTACTTTATGTTGCCTTGATTTACGTTTCCTTTCCTTGCCTTGCTTTACGTTGCTTTACGTTGCCTTGCTTTACGTTGCTTTACGTCGTCTTGCTTTACGTTGCCTTTCCTTGCCTTGCTTTACGTTGCTTTCCGTTGCCTTGGTTTACGTTGCTTTACCTTGCCTTGCTTTACGTTGCTTTACGTTCACTTATGTTGCCTTGCCTTGCTCTACGTTGCTTTTTGTTGCCTTGCTTTACGTTGCTTTTCGTTGCCTTGCTTTACGATGCTTTATTTTGCCTTGATTTACGTTGCCTTGCTTTACGTTGCCTTGCTTTATGTTGCTTTACCTTGCCTTACGTTGCCTTGCTTTAAGTTTCCTTGCTTTACGTTCCTTTACGTTGCCTTGCTTTACGTTGCTTTACATTGCCTTGCTTTACGTTGCCTTGCTTTACGTTGCTTTACCTTGCCTTACGTTGCCTTGTTTTACGTTACCTTGCTTTACGTTGATTTACGTAGCCTTACTTTACGTTGCCTTCCTTTACATTACTTTAAGTTTCCTTGCTTTACGTTGCCTTGCTTTACTTGGCCTTACTGTGCCGTACTTTGATTTGCCTTGCTTTACGTTGCTTTACGTTGCGTTGCTTAACGTTTCATTGCTTTACGTTGCCTTACGTTGCCTTGCTTTACGTTGCCTTACGTTACCTTACTTTACGTTGCCTTGCTTTACGTTGCCTTGCTTTACGTTGCTTTGCTTTACGTTGCCTTACGTTGCCTTACTTTACGTTGCCTTGCTTTACGTTGCTTTACGTTGCCTTGATTTACGTTGCCTTACGTTGCCTTGCTTTACGTTGCCTTGCTTTACTTTGCTTTACGTTGCCTTGCTTTATGTTGCCTTGCTTTACGTTGCTTTACGTTGCATTGCTTTACGTTGCTTTACGTTGCCTTTCTTTACGTCACCTTGCTTTACGTTGCCTTACTTTACGTTGCTTTACGTTGCCTTACTTTACGTTGCCTTGCTTTACGTTGCCTTATGTTGCCTTGATTTACGTTTCCTTGCTTTACGTTGCTTTACGTTGCCTTGCTTTACGTTGCCTTGCTTTACGTTGCATTACTTTATGTTGCTTTACGTTGCCTTAATTTACGTTGCCTTGCTTTACGTTGCCTTACTTTACGTTGCTTTACGTTGCCTTGCCTTGCCTTACTTTACGCTCCTTTACGTTGCCTTGCTTTACGTTTCCTTGCTTTACATTGCCTTGCTTTACGTTGCCTTGCTTTACATTGTTTATGTTGCCTTACGTTGCCTTGCTTTAGGTTGCCTTGCTTTACGTTGCTTTACGTTGCCTTGCTTTACGTTGCTTTATGTTGCCTTGCTTTAAGTTGCTTTATTTGCCTTGCTTTACGTTGCTTTACGTTGCATTACGTTGCTTTACGTTGCCTTGCTTTACGATGGTTTACGTTGCCTTGCTTTACGATGCTTTACGTTGCATTACTTTGCTTTACGCTGCCTTGCTTTACGATGCTTTACGTTGCATTACGTTGCTTTACGTTGCCTTGCTTTACGATGCTTTACGTTGCATTACGTTGCTTTACGTTGCCTTGCTTTACGATGCTTTCCGTTGCATTACGTTGCGTTACGTTGCCTTGCTTTACGATGCTTTACGTTGCATTACGTTGCTTTACGTTGCCTTGCTTTACGATGCTTTACGTTGCATTACGTTGCTTTACGTTGCCTTGCTTTACGATGCTTTACGTTGCATTACGTTGCTTTACGTTGCTTTACGTTGCCTTGCTTTACGATGCTTTACGTTGCGTTACGTTGCTTCACGTTGCATTACATTGCCTTGCTTTACGTTGCTTTACGTTGCATTACGTTGCTTTACGTTGCTTTACGTTGCCTTGCTTTACGATGCTTTACGTTGCCTTGGTTTACGATGCTTTACGTTGCATTACGTTGCTTTACGTTGCTTTACGTTGCATTACGTTACTTTACGTTGCTTTACGTTGCATTACGTTGCTTTAAGTTGCATTACGTTGTCTTGCTTTACGTTGCTTTACGTTGGATTACGTTGCTTTAAGTTGCATTACGTTGCCTTGCTTTACGTTGCTTTACGTTGCATTACGTTGCTTTACGTTGTATTACGTTGCCTTGCTTTACGTTGCTTTACGTTGCATTCCGTTGCTTTACGTTGTATTACGTTGCCTTGCTTTACGTTGCTTTACGTTGCATTATGTTGCTTTACGTTGCCTTGCTTTACGTTGCCTTGCTGTACGTTGCATTACGTTTCATTACGTTGCCTTGCTTTACGTTGCATTACGTTGCATTGATTTACGTTTCTTTACGTTGCCTTGCTTTCCGTTGCCTTGCCTTTCCTTGCTTTACGTTGCTTTACGTTGCCTTGCTTTACGTTGCTTTATGTTGCCTTGCTTTACGTTGCCTTGCTTTACGTTGCCTTACTTTACATTGCTTTACGTTGCCTTGCTTTACGTTGCCTTGCTTTATGTTGCCTTGCCTTGCCATGCTTTACGTTGTTTTACGTTGCCTTGATTTACGTTGATTTACGTTGCCTTGCTTTACGTTGTCTTGCTTTACGTTGCCTTATTTTGCATTGATTTACGTTTCTTTACGTTGCCTTGCTTTCCGTTGCCTTGCCTTGCCTTGCTTTACGTTGCCTTGCCTTGCTTTACGTTGTTTTATGTTGCCTTGCTTTACGTTATTTTACGTTGCCTTGCTTTACGTTCCTTTACGTTGTCTTGCTTTACGTTGCCTTGCCTTCCCTTGCTTTATGTTGCTTTACGTTGCCTTGCTTTATGTTGCTTTACGTTGCCTTGCCTTGCCTTGATTTACGTTGCTTTATGTTCCCTTGCTCTACGTCGCTTTACGTTGCCTTGCTATACGTTGCTTTACGTTGCCTTGCTCTACGTTGCCTTGACTTGCCTTGCTTTACGTTGCCTTTCCTTACCTTGCTTTATGTTGCTTTACGTTGCCTTGCGTTACGTTGCTTTACATTGCCTTGCTTTACGTTGCCTTGCCTTGCCTTCCTTTACGTTGCTTTACCTTGCCTTGCTTACGTTGATTTACGTTGCCTTGCTTTATGTTGCCTTGCTTTACGTTGCTTTAAGTTGCCTTGCTTTACGATGCTTTATTTTGCCTTCCTTTACGATGCCTTGCTTTACGTTTCCTTGCTTTATGTTGCTTTACGTTGCCTTACGTTGCCTTGCCTTGCTTTACGTTGCTTTAAGTAGCCTTGCTTTACGTTGCCTTGCTATACGTTGCCTTGCTTTACGTTGCTTTACGTTGACTTACGTTGCCTTGCTTTAAGTTGCCTTGCTTTACGTTGCTTTACGTTGCCTTGCTTTACGTTGCCTTGCTTTACGTTGCCTTGCTTTACGTTGCCTTGCTTTACATTGCTTTAAGTTGCCTTACGTTGCCTTGCTTTACGTTGCCTTGCTTGACGTTGCTTTACGGTGCCTTGCTTTACGTTGCCTTTCTTTACGTTGCCTTACGTTGCCTTGTTTTACGTTGCCTTGCTTTACGTTGCTTTACGTTGCTTTGCTTTACGTTGCCTTGCTTTACGTTGCATTACTTTATGTTGCTTTACGTTGCCTTAATTTACGTTGCCTTGCTTTACGTTGCCTTACTTTACGTTGCTTTACGTTGCCTTGCCTTGCCTTATTTACGTTCCTTTACGTTGCCTTGCTTTACGTTTCCTTGCTTTACATTGCCTTGCTTTACGTTGCCTTGCTTTACATTGTTTATGTTGCCTTACGTTGCCTTGCTTTAGGTTGCCTTGCTTTACGTTGCTTTACGTTGCCTTGCTTTACGTTGCTTTATGTTGCCTTGCTTTAAGTTGCTTTATTTGCCTTGCTTTACGTTGCTTTACGTTGCATTACGTTGCTTTACGTTGCCTTGCTTTACGATGGTTTACGTTGCCTTGCTTTACGATGCTTTACGTTGCATTACTTTGCTTTACGCTGCCTTGCTTTACGATGCTTTACGTTGCATTACGTTTCTTTACGTTGCCTTGCTTTACGATGCTTTACGTTGCATTACGTTGCTTTACGTTGCCTTGCTTTACGATGCTTTCCGTTGCATTACGTTGCGTTACGTTGCCTTGCTTTACGATGCTTTACGTTGCATTACGTTGCTTTACGTTGCCTTGCTTTACGATGCTTTACGTTGCATTACGTTGCTTTACGTTGCCTTGCTTTACGATGCTTTACGTTGCATTACGTTGCTTTAAGTTGCTTTACGTTGCCTTGCTTTACGATGCTTTACGTTGCGTTACGTTGCTTCACGTTGCATTACATTGCCTTGCTTTACTTTGCTTTACGTTGCATTACGTTGCTTTACGTTGCTTTACGTTGCCTTGCTTTACGATGCTTTACGTTGCCTTGGTTTACGATGCTTTACGTTGCATTACGTTGCTTTACGTTGCTTTACGTTGCATTACGTTACTTTACGTTGCTTTACGTTGCATTACGTTGCTTTAAGTTGCATTACGTTGTCTTGCTTTACGTTGCTTTACGTTGGATTACGTTGCTTTAAGTTGCATTACGTTGCCTTGCTTTACGTTGCTTTACGTTGCATTACGTTGCTTTACGTTGTATTACGTTGCCTTGCTTTACGTTGCTTTACGTTGCATTCCGTTGCTTTACGTTGTATTACGTTGCCTTGCTTTACGTTGCTTTACGTTGCATTATGTTGCTTTACGTTGCCTTGCTTTACGTTGCCTTGCTGTACGTTGCATTACGTTGCATTACGTTGCCTTGCTTTACGTTGCATTACGTTGCATTGATTTACGTTTCTTTACGTTGCCTTGCTTTCCGTTGCCTTGCCTTTCCTTGCTTTACGTTGCTTTACGTTGCCTTGCTTTACGTTGCTTTATGTTGCCTTGCTTTACGTTGCCTTGCTTTACGTTGCCTTACTTTACATTGCTTTACGTTGCCTTGCTTTACGTTGCCTTGCTTTATGTTGCCTTGCCTTGCCATGCTTTACGTTGTTTTACGTTGCCTTGATTTACGTTGATTTACGTTGCCTTGCTTTACGTTGTCTTGCTTTACGTTGCCTTATTTTGCATTGATTTACGTTTCTTTACGTTGCCTTGCTTTCCGTTGCCTTGCCTTGCCTTGCTTTACGTTGCCTTGCCTTGCTTTACGTTGTTTTATGTTGCCTTGCTTTACGTTATTTTACGTTGCCTTGCTTTACGTTCCTTTACGTTGTCTTGCTTTACGTTGCCTTGCCTTCCCTTGCTTTATGTTGCTTTACGTTGCCTTGCTTTATGTTGCTTTACGTTGCCTTGCCTTGCCTTGATTTACGTTGCTTTATGTTCCCTTGCTCTACGTCGCTTTACGTTGCCTTGCTTTACGTTGCTTTACGTTGCCTTGCTCTACGTTGCCTTGACTTGCCTTGCTTTACGTTGCCTTTCCTTACCTTGCTTTATGTTGCTTTACGTTGCCTTGCGTTACGTTGCTTTACATTGCCTTGCTTTACGTTGCCTTGCCTTGCCTTCCTTTACGTTGCTTTACCTTGCCTTGCTTACGTTGATTTACGTTGCCTTGCTTTATGTTGCCTTGCTTTACGTTGCTTTAAGTTGCCTTGCTTTACGATGCTTTATTTTGCCTTCCTTTACGATGCCTTGCTTTACGTTTCCTTGCTTTATGTTGCTTTACGTTGCCTTACGTTGCCTTGCCTTGCTTTACGTTGCTTTAAGTAGCCTTGCTTTACGTTGCCTTGCTATACGTTGCCTTGCTTTACGTTGCTTTACGTTGACTTACGTTGCCTTGCTTTAAGTTGCCTTGCTTTACGTTGCTTTACGTTGCCTTGCTTTACGTTGCCTTGCTTTACGTTGCCTTGCTTTACGTTGCCTTGCTTTACATTGCTTTAAGTTGCCTTACGTTGCCTTGCTTTACGTTGCCTTGCTTGACGTTGCTTTACGGTGCCTTGCTTTACGTTGCCTTTCTTTACGTTGCCTTACGTTGCCTTGTTTTACGTTGCCTTGCTTTACGTTGCTTTACGTTGCTTTGCTTTACGTTGCCTTACGTTGCCTTACTTTACGTTGCCTTGCTTTACGTTGCTTTACGTTGCCTTGATTTACGTTGCCTTACGTTGCCTTGCTTTACGTTGCCTTGCTTTACTTTGCTTTACGTTGCCTTCTTTATGTTGCCTTGCTTTACGTTGCTTTACGTTGCCTTGCTTTACGTTGCTTTACGTTGCCTTGCTTTACGTTGCCTTGTTTTACGTTGCCTTACTTTACGTTGCTTTACGTTGCCTTACTTTACGTTGCCTTGCTTTACGTTGCCTTACGTTGCCTTGCTTTATGTTTCCTTGCTTTACATTGTTTTACGTTGCCTTGCTTTACGTTGCCTTGCTTTACGTTGCATTACTTTATGATGCTTTACGTTGCCTTAATTTATGTTGCCTTGCTTTACGTTGCTTTACGTTGCCTTGCTTTACGTTGCCTTGCTTTACATTGCCTTGCTTTACGTTGCCTTGCTTTACATTGTTTACGTTGCCTTACGTTGCATTGCTTATGTTGCCTTGCTTTACGTTGCTTTACGTTGCCTTGCTTTACGTTGCTTTATGTTGCCTTGCTTTAAGTTGCTTTATTTGCCTTGCTTTACGTTGCTTTACGTTGCATTACGTTGCTTTACGTTGCCTTGCTTTACGATGGTTTACGTTGCCTTGTTTTACCATGCTTTACGTTGCATTACTTTTCTTTACGCTGCCTTGCTTTACGATACTTTACGTTGCATTACGTTTCTTTACGTTGCCTTGCTTTACGATGCTTTACGTTGCATTACGTTGCTTTACGTTGCCTTGCTTTACGATGCTTTACGTTGCATTACGTTGCTTTACGTTGCCTTGCTTTACGATGCTTTACGTTGCATTACGTTGCTTTACGTTGCCTTGTTTTACGATGCTTTACGTTGCATTACGTTGCTTTACGTTGCCTTGCTTTACGATGCTTTACGTTGCATTACGTTGCTTTACGTTGCTTTACGTTGCCTTGCTTTACGATGCTTTACGTTGCATTACTTTGCTTTACGTTGCTTTACGTTGCATTACGTTGCTTTAAGTTGCATTACGTAGTCTTCCTTTACGTTGCTTTACGTTGCATTCCGTTGCTTTACGTTGTATTACGTTGCCTTGCTTTACGTTGCTTTACGTTGCATTACGTTGCTTTACGTTGAATTACGTTGCCTTGCTTAAATTTGCTTTACGTTGCATTACGTTGCTTTACGACGCCTTGCTTTACGTTGCCTTGCTGTACGTTGCATTACGTTGCATTACGTTGCCTTGCTTTACGTTGCATTACGTTGCCTTGCTTTATGTTGCCTTGCCTTGCCTTACTTTACTTTGCCTTGCCTTGCCTTGCTTTACGTTGCTTTACGTTACCTTGATTTACGTTGCATTGCTTTACGTTGCTTTTTGTTGCCTTGCTTTACGTTGCCTTGCTTTACATTGCTTTACGTTGTCTTGCTTTACGTTGCCTTACTTTGCATTGATTTACGTTTCTTTACGTTGCCTTGCCTTCCGTTGCCTTGCCTTGCCTTGCTTTACCTTGCTTTACGTTGCCTTGCTTTACAGAATCACAGAATCACAGAATAACCAGGTTGGAAGAGACCCACCGGATCACCGAGTCCAACCGTTCCTACCAAACACTAAACCATATCCCTCAGCACCTCGTCCACCCGTGCCTTAAACACCTCCAGGGAAGGTGACTCAAAAAAGGGGTTCCCTGACCGGGAATCGAACCCGGGCCGCGGCGGTGAGAGCGCCGAATCCTTACGTTGCTTTACGTTGCCTTGCTTTACGTTGCTTTACGTTGCCTTGCTTTACGTTGCCTTTCTTTGCCTTGCTTTACGTTTCTTTCCGTTGCCTTGCTTTACTTTGCCTTGCCTTGCCTTGCTTTACGTTTTTTTACGTTGCCTCACTTTAGGTTGCTTTACGTTGCCTTGCTTTACGTTGCTTTACATTGCCTTGCTTTACGTTGCCTTGCTTTACGTTGCTTTACCTTGCCTTACGTTGCCTTGCTTTACGTTGATTTACGTAGCCTTACTTTACGTTGCCTTGCTTTACATTACTTTAAGTTGCCTTGCTTTACGTTGCCTTGCTTTTCTTGGCCTTACTGTGCCGTACTTTGCTTTGCCTTGCTTTACGTTGCTTTACGTTGCGTTGCTTTACGTTTCATTGCTTTACGTTGCCTTACGTTGCCTTGATTTACGTTGCCTTACGTTGCCTTACTTTACGTTGCCTTGCTTTACGTTGCTTTACGTTGCCTTACGTTGCCTTGCTTTACGTTGCCTTGCTTTACGTTGCCCTTCCTTACTTAACCTTGCCTTGCTTTACGTTGCCTTGCCTTGCCTTGCTTTACGTTGCCTTGCTTACCTTGCTTTACGTTGCTTTACAATGCCTTGCTTTACGTTGCTTGACGTTGCCTTGCTTTACGTTGCCTTGCCTTACCTTGCTTTCCGTTGCCTTGCCTTGCTTTACGTTGATTTATGTTGCCTTCCTTTACATTATTTTACGTTGCCTTGCTTTACGTTGCTTTACGTTGTCTTGCTTTACGTTGCCTTGCCTTCCCTTGCTTTATGTTGCTTTACGTTGCCTTGCTTTATGTTGCTTTACGTTGCCTTGCCTTGCCTTGATTTACGTTGCTTTAAGTTCCCTTGCTCTACGTCGCTTTACGTTGCCTTGCTTTACGTTTCTTTACGTTGCCTTGCTCTACGTTGCCTTGACTTGCCTTGCTTTACGTTGCCTTGCCTTGCCTTGCTTTATTTTGCTTTACGTTGCCTTGCTTTACGTTGCTTTACATTGCCTTGCTTTACGTTGCCTTGCCTTGCCTTCCTTTACGTTGCTTTACCTTGCCTTGCTTACGTTGATTTACGTTGCCTTGCTTTACGTTTCCTTACTTTATGTTGCCTTGCTTTACGTTGCTTTAAGTTGCCTTGCTTTACGATGCTTTATGTTACCTTCCTTTACGATTCCTTGCTTTACGTTTCCTTGCTTTATGTTGCTTTACGTTGCCTTACGTTGCCTTGCCTTGCTTTACGTTGCTTTAAGTAGCCTTGCTTTACGTTGCCTTGCTATACGTTGCCTTGATTTACGTTGCTTTACGTTACCTTACGTTGCCTTGCTTTACGTTGATTTACGTTGCCTTGCTTTACGTTGCCTTGCTTTTCGTTGCCTTGCTTTACGTTGCCTTGCTTTACATTGCTTTACGTTGCATTACGTTGCCTTGCTTTACGTTGCCTTGCTTTACATTGCTTTACGTTTCCTTGCTTTACGTTGCCCTGCTTTACGTTATTTTAAGTTGCCTTGATTTACCTTGCCTTGCTTTACTTTGCCTTACGTTGCCTTGCTTTACGTTGCCTTGCTTGACCTTGCTTTACGTTGCCTTGCTTTACGTTGCCTTTCTTTACGTTTCCTTACTTTGCCTTGCTTTACGTTGCCTTGCTTTACGTTGCTTTACGTTGCTTTGCTTTACGTTGCCTTACGTTGCCTTACTTTACGTTGCCTTGCTTTACGTTGCTTTACGTTGCCTTGATTTACGTTGCCTTACGTTGCCTTGCTTTACGTTGCCTTGCTTTACTTTGCTTTACGTTGCCTTGCTTTATGTTGCCTTGCTTTACGTTGCCTTGCCTTGCCTTGCTTTACGTTGCTTTACGTTGCCTTGCTTTACGTTGCCTTGCTTTACGTTGCCTTACTTTACGTTGCTTTACGTTGCCTTACTTTACGTTGCCTTGCTTTACGATGCTTTTTGTTGCCTTGCTTTACGTTGATTTACGTTGCCTTGCTTTACGTTGCCTTGCTTTAAGTTGCCTTGCCTTGCCTTGCTTTACGTTATTTTACTTTGCCTTGATTTACGTTGCCTTGCCTTGCCTGGCTTTACGTTGCTTTACGTTGCCTTGATTTACGTTGCTTTACGTTGCCTTGCTTTACGTTGCCTTGCCTTGCCTTGCTTTCCGTTTCTTTACGTTGCCTTGCTTTACGTTGCCTCCTTTACGTTGCCTTGCCTTGCCTTGCTTTACGTGTCTTTACGTTGCCTTGCTTTATGTTGCCTTGCCTTGCCTTGCTTTACGTTGCTTTAAGTTGCCTTGCTTTACGTTGCTTTACGTTGCCTTGCTTTACGTTACCTTCCCTTGCCTTGCTTTAAGTTGCTTTACGTTGCCTTGCTTTACGTTGCTTTACGTTGCTTTGCTTTACGTTGCCTTACGTTGCCTTACTTTACGTTGCCTTGCTTTACGTTGCTTTACGTTGCCTTGATTTACGTTGCCTTACGTTGCCTTGCTTTACGTTGCCTTGCTTTACTTTGCTTTACGTTGCCTTGCTTTATGTTGCCTTGCTTTACGTTGCCTTGCCTTGCCTTGCTTTACGTTGCTTTACGTTGCCTTGCTTTACGTTGCCTTGCTTTACGTTGCCTTACTTTACGTTGCTTTACGTTGCCTTACTTTACGTTGCCTTGCTTTACGATGCTTTTTGTTGCCTTGCTTTACGTTGATTTACGTTGCCTTGCTTTACGTTGCCTTGCTTTAAGTTGCCTTGCCTTGCCTTGCTTTACGTTATTTTACTTTGCCTTGATTTACGTTGCCTTGCCTTGCCTGGCTTTACGTTGCTTTACGTTGCCTTGATTTACGTTGCTTTACGTTGCCTTGCTTTACGTTGCCTTGCCTTGCCTTGCTTTCCGTTTCTTTACGTTGCCTTGCTTTACGTTGCCTCCTTTACGTTGCCTTGCCTTGCCTTGCTTTACGTGTCTTTACGTTGCCTTGCTTTATGTTGCCTTGCCTTGCCTTGCTTTACGTTGCTTTAAGTTGCCTTGCTTTACGTTGCTTTACGTTGCCTTGCTTTACGTTACCTTCCCTTGCCTTGCTTTAAGTTGCTTTACGTTGCCTTGCTTTACGTTGCTTTACGTTGTCTTGCTTTACGTTGCCTTGCCTTGCCTTGATTTATGTTGCTTTACGTTGTCTTGCTTTACGTTGCTTTACGTTGCCATTTTTTTACGTTGCCTTGCCTTGCCTTGCTTTACGTTGCTTTTCGTTGCCTTGCTTTACGTTACTTTATGTTGCCTTGATTTACGTTTCCTTTCCTTGCCTTGCTTTACGTTGCTTTACGTTGCCTTGCTTTACGTTGCTTTACGTCGTCTTGCTTTACGTTGCCTTTCCTTGCCTTGCTTTACGTTGCTTTCCGTTGCCTTGGTTTACGTTGCTTTACCTTGCCTTGCTTTACGTTGCTTTACGTTGCTTTACGTTGCCTTGCTTTACGTTGCTTTACCTTGCCTTGCTTTACGTTTCTTTACGTTGCCTCGCTTTACGTTGCTTTACCTAGCCTTGCTTAACGTTGCTTTACGTTCACTTATGTTGCCTTGCCTTGCTCTACGTTGCTTTTTGTTGCCTTGCTTTACGTTGCTTTACGTTGCCTTGCTTTACGATGCTTTATTTTGCCTTGATTTACGTTGCCTTGCTTTACGTTGCCTTGCTTTACATTGCTTTATGTTGCCTTACGTTGCCTTGCTTTACGTTGCCTTGCTTTACTTTGCCTTACGTTGCCTTGCTTTACGTTGCCTTGCTTTAGGTTATTTTAAGTTGCCTTCCTTTACCTTGCCTTGCTTTACTTTGCCTTACGTTGCCTTGCTTTACGTTGCCTTGCTTGACGTTGCTTTACGTTGCCTTGCTTTACGTTGCCTTTCTTTACGTTGCCTTACGTTGCCTTGCTTTACGTTGCTTTACGTTGCTTTGCTTTACGTTGCCATACGTTTCCTTACTTTACGTTGCCTTGCTTTATGTTGCTTTACGTTGCTTTGCTTTACGTTGCCTTACGTTGCCTTAGTTTACGTTGCCTTGCTTTACGTTACTTTACGTTGCCTTGATTTACGTTGCCTTACGTTGCCTTGCTTTACGTTGCCTTGCTTTACTTTGCTTTACGTTGCCTTGCTTTATGTTGCCTTGCTTTACGTTGCTTTACGTTGCCTTGCTTTACGTTGTTTACGTTACCTTGCTTTACGTTGCCTTGCTTTACGTTGCCTTACTTTACGTTGCTTTACGTTGCCTTACTTTACGTTGCCTTGCTTTACGTTGCCTTACGTTGCCTTGCTTTACGTTGCCTTTCTTTACGTTGCCTTACGTTGCCTTGTTTTACGTTGCCTTGCTTTACGTTGCTTTACGTTGCTTTGCTTTGCGTTGCCTTGCTTTACGTTGCATTACTTTATGTTGCTTTACGTTGCCTTAATTTACGTTGCCTTGCTTTACGTTGCCTTACTTTACGTTGCTTTACGTTGCCTTGCCTTGCCTTATTTACGTTCCTTTACGTTGCCTTGCTTTACGTTTCCTTGCTTTACATTGCCTTGCTTTACGTTGCCTTGCTTTACATTGTTTATGTTGCCTTACGTTGCCTTGCTTTAGGTTGCCTTGCTTTACGTTGCTTTACGTTGCCTTGCTTTACGTTGCTTTATGTTGCCTTGCTTTAAGTTGCTTTATTTGCCTTGCTTTACGTTGCTTTACGTTGCATTACGTTGCTTTACGTTGCCTTGCTTTACGATGGTTTACGTTGCCTTGCTTTACGATGCTTTACGTTGCATTACTTTGCTTTACGCTGCCTTGCTTTACGATGCTTTACGTTGCATTACGTTTCTTTACGTTGCCTTGCTTTACGATGCTTTACGTTGCATTACGTTGCTTTACGTTGCCTTGCTTTACGATGCTTTCCGTTGCATTACGTTGCGTTACGTTGCCTTGCTTTACGATGCTTTACGTTGCATTACGTTGCTTTACGTTGCCTTGCTTTACGATGCTTTACGTTGCATTACGTTGCTTTACGTTGCCTTGCTTTACGATGCTTTACGTTGCATTACGTTGCTTTAAGTTGCTTTACGTTGCCTTGCTTTACGATGCTTTACGTTGCGTTACGTTGCTTCACGTTGCATTACATTGCCTTGCTTTACTTTGCTTTACGTTGCATTACGTTGCTTTACGTTGCTTTACGTTGCCTTGCTTTACGATGCTTTACGTTGCCTTGGTTTACGATGCTTTACGTTGCATTACGTTGCTTTACGTTGCTTTACGTTGCATTACGTTACTTTACGTTGCTTTACGTTGCATTACGTTGCTTTAAGTTGCATTACGTTGTCTTGCTTTACGTTGCTTTACGTTGGATTACGTTGCTTTAAGTTGCATTACGTTGCCTTGCTTTACGTTGCTTTACGTTGCATTACGTTGCTTTACGTTGTATTACGTTGCCTTGCTTTACGTTGCTTTACGTTGCATTCCGTTGCTTTACGTTGTATTACGTTGCCTTGCTTTACGTTGCTTTACGTTGCATTCCGTTGCTTTACGTTGCCTTGCTTTACGTTGCCTTGCTGTACGTTGCATTACGTTGCATTACGTTGCCTTGCTTTACGTTGCATTACGTTGCATTGATTTACGTTTCTTTACGTTGCCTTGCTTTCCGTTGCCTTGCCTTTCCTTGCTTTACGTTGCTTTACGTTGCCTTGCTTTACGTTGCTTTATGTTGCCTTGCTTTACGTTGCCTTGCTTTACGTTGCCTTACTTTACATTGCTTTACGTTGCCTTGCTTTACGTTGCCTTGCTTTATGTTGCCTTGCCTTGCCATGCTTTACGTTGTTTTACGTTGCCTTGATTTACGTTGATTTACGTTGCCTTGCTTTACGTTGTCTTGCTTTACGTTGCCTTATTTTGCATTGATTTACGTTTCTTTACGTTGCCTTGCTTTCCGTTGCCTTGCCTTGCCTTGCTTTACGTTGCCTTGCCTTGCTTTACGTTGTTTTATGTTGCCTTGCTTTACGTTATTTTACGTTGCCTTGCTTTACGTTGCTTTACGTTGTCTTGCTTTACGTTGCCTTGCCTTCCCTTGCTTTATGTTGCTTTACGTTGCCTTGCTTTATGTTGCTTTACGTTGCCTTGCCTTGCCTTGATTTACGTTGCTTTATGTTCCCTTGCTCTACGTCGCTTTACGTTGCCTTGCTTTACGTTGCTTTACGTTGCCTTGCTCTACGTTGCCTTGACTTGCCTTGCTTTACGTTGCCTTTCCTTACCTTGCTTTATGTTGCTTTACGTTGCCTTGCGTTACGTTGCTTTACATTGCCTTGCTTTACGTTGCCTTGCCTTGCCTTCCTTTACGTTGCTTTACCTTGCCTTGCTTACGTTGATTTACGTTGCCTTGCTTTATGTTGCCTTGCTTTACGTTGCTTTAAGTTGCCTTGCTTTACGATGCTTTATTTTGCCTTCCTTTACGATGCCTTGCTTTACGTTTCCTTGCTTTATGTTGCTTTACGTTGCCTTACGTTGCCTTGCCTTGCTTTACGTTGCTTTAAGTAGCCTTGCTTTACGTTGCCTTGCTATACGTTGCCTTGCTTTACGTTGCTTTACGTTGACTTACGTTGCCTTGCTTTAAGTTGCCTTGCTTTACGTTGCTTTACGTTGCCTTGCTTTACGTTGCCTTGCTTTACGTTGCCTTGCTTTACGTTGCCTTGCTTTACGTTGCTTTACGTTGCTTTGCTTTACGTTGCCTTACGTTGCCTTACTTTACGTTGCCTTGCTTTACGTTGCTTTACGTTGCCTTGATTTACGTTGCCTTACGTTGCCTTGCTTTACGTTGCCTTGCTTTACTTTGCTTTACGTTGCCTTCTTTATGTTGCCTTGCTTTACGTTGCTTTACGTTGCCTTGCTTTACGTTGCTTTACGTTGCCTTGCTTTACGTTGCCTTGTTTTACGTTGCCTTACTTTACGTTGCTTTACGTTGCCTTACTTTACGTTGCCTTGCTTTACGTTGCCTTACGTTGCCTTGCTTTACGTTTCCTTGCTTTACATTGTTTTACGTTGCCTTGCTTTACGTTGCCTTGCTTTACGTTGCATTACTTTATGATGCTTTACGTTGCCTTAATTTATGTTGCCTTGCTTTACGTTGCTTTACGTTGCCTTGCTTTACGTTGCCTTGCTTTACATTGCCTTGCTTTACGTTGCCTTGCTTTACATTGTTTACGTTGCCTTACGTTGCATTGCTTTAAGTTGCCTTGCTTTACGTTGCTTTACGTTGCCTTGCTTTACGTTGCTTTATGTTGCCTTGCTTTAAGTTGCTTTATTTGCCTTGCTTTACGTTGCTTTACGTTGCATTACGTTGCTTTACGTTGCCTTGCTTTACGATGGTTTACGTTGCCTTGCTTTACGATGCTTTACGTTGCATTACTTTGCTTTACGCTGCCTTGCTTTACGATACTTTACGTTGCATTACGTTTCTTTACGTTGCCTTGCTTTACGATGCTTTACGTTGCATTACGTTGCTTTACGTTGCCTTGCTTTACGATGCTTTACGTTGCATTACGTTGCTTTACGTTGCCTTGCTTTACGATGCTTTACGTTGCATTACGTTGCTTTACGTTGCCTTGTTTTACGATGCTTTACGTTGCATTACGTTGCTTTACGTTGCCTTGCTTTACGATGCTTTACGTTGCATTACTTTGCTTTACGTTGCTTTACGTTGCATTACGTTGCTTTAAGTTGCATTACGTAGTCTTCCTTTACGTTGCTTTACGTTGCATTCCGTTGCTTTACGTTGTATTACGTTGCCTTGCTTTACGTTGCTTTACGTTGCATTACGTTGCTTTACGTTGAATTACGTTGCCTTGCTTAAAGTTGCTTTACGTTGCATTACGTTGCTTTACGATGCCTTGCTTTACGTTGCCTTGCTGTACGTTGCATTACGTTGCATTACGTTGCCTTGCTTTACGTTGCATTACGTTGCCTTGCTTTATGTTGCCTTGCCTTGCCTTACTTTACTTTGCCTTGCCTTGCCTTGCTTTACGTTGCTTTACGTTACCTTGATTTACGTTGCATTGCTTTACGTTGCTTTTTGTTGCCTTGCTTTACGTTTCCTTGCTTTACATTGCTTTACGTTGTCTTGCTTTACGTTGCCTTACTTTGCATTGATTTACATTTCTTTACGTTGCCTTGCTTTCCGTTGCCTTGCCTTGCCTTGCTTTACCTTGCTTTACGTTGCCTTGCTTTACAGAATCACAGAATCACAGAATAACCATGTTGGAAGAGACCCACCGGATCACCGAGTCCAACCGTTCCTACCAAACACTAAACCATATCCCTCAGCACCTCGTCCACCCGTGCCTTAAACACCTCCAGGGAAGGTGACTCAAAAAAAAGGGGTTCCCTGACCGGGAATCGAACCCGGGCCGCGGCGGTGAGAGCGCCGAATCCTTACGTTGCTTTACGTTGCCTTGCTTTACGTTGCTTTACGTTGCCTTGCTTTACGTTGCCTTTCTTTGCCTTGCTTTACGTTTCTTTCCGTTGCCTTGCTTTACTTTGCCTTGCCTTGCCTTGCTTTACGTTTTTTTACGTTGCCTCACTTTAGGTTGCTTTACGTTGCCTTGCTTTACGTTGCTTTACATTGCCTTGCTTTACGTTGCCTTGCTTTACGTTGCTTTACCTTGCCTTACGTTGCCTTGCTTTACGTTGATTTACGTAGCCTTACTTTACGTTGCCTTGCTTTACATTACTTTAAGTTGCCTTGCTTTACGTTGCCTTGCTTTTCTTGGCCTTACTGTGCCGTACTTTGCTTTGCCTTGCTTTACGTTGCTTTACGTTGCGTTGCTTTACGTTTCATTGCTTTACGTTGCCTTACGTTGCCTTGATTTACGTTGCCTTACGTTGCCTTACTTTACGTTGCCTTGCTTTACGTTGCTTTACGTTGCCTTACGTTGCCTTGCTTTACGTTGCCTTGCTTTACGTTGCCCTTCCTTACTTAACCTTGCCTTGCTTTACGTTGCCTTGCCTTGCCTTGCTTTACGTTGCCTTGCTTACCTTGCTTTACGTTGCTTTACAATGCCTTGCTTTACGTTGCTTGACGTTGCCTTGCTTTACGTTGCGTTGCCTTACCTTGCTTTCCGTTGCCTTGCCTTGCTTTACGTTGATTTATGTTGCCTTCCTTTACGTTATTTTACGTTGCCTTGCTTTACGTTGCTTTACGTTGTCTTGCTTTACGTTGCCTTGCCTTCCCTTGCTTTATGTTGCTTTACGTTGCCTTGCTTTATGTTGCTTTACGTTGCCTTGCCTTGCCTTGATTTACGTTGCTTTAAGTTCCCTTGCTCTACGTCGCTTTACGTTGCCTTGCTTTACGTTTCTTTACGTTGCCTTGCTCTACGTTGCCTTGACTTGCCTTGCTTTACGTTGCCTTGCCTTGCCTTGCTTTATTTTGCTTTACGTTGCCTTGCTTTACGTTGCTTTACATTGCCTTGCTTTACGTTGCCTTGCCTTGCCTTCCTTTACGTTGCTTTACCTTGCCTTGCTTACGTTGATTTACGTTGCCTTGCTTTACGTTTCCTTACTTTATGTTGCCTTGCTTTACGTTGCTTTAAGTTGCCTTGCTTTACGATGCTTTATGTTACCTTCTTTACGATTCCTTGCTTTACGTTTCCTTGCTTTATGTTGCTTTACGTTGCCTTACGTTGCCTTGCCTTGCTTTACGTTGCTTTAAGTAGCCTTGCTTTACGTTGCCTTGCTATACGTTGCCTTGATTTACGTTGTTTTACGTTACCTTACGTTGCCTTGCTTTACGTTGATTTACGTTGCCTTGCTTTACGTTGCCTTGCTTTTCGTTGCCTTGCTTTACGTTGCCTTGCTTTACATTGCTTTACGTTGCATTACGTTGCCTTGCTTTACGTTGCCTTGCTTTACATTGCTTTACGTTTCCTTGCTTTACGTTGCCCTGCTTTACGTTATTTTAAGTTGCCTTGATTTACCTTGCCTTGCTTTACTTTGCCTTACGTTGCCTTGCTTTACGTTGCCTTGCTTGACCTTGCTTTACGTTGCCTTGCTTTACGTTGCCTTTCTTTACGTTTCCTTACTTTGCCTTGCTTTACGTTGCCTTGCTTTACGTTGCTTTACGTTGCTTTGCTTTACGTTGCCTTACGTTGCCTTACTTTACGTTGCCTTGCTTTACGTTGCCTTGCTTTACTTTGCTTTACGTTGCCTTGCTTTATGTTGCCTTGCTTTACGTTGCCTTGCCTTGCCTTGCTTTACGTTGCCTTGCTTTATGTTGCCTTGCTTTACGTTGCCTTGCCTTGCCTTGCTTTACGTTGCTTTACGTTGCCTTGCTTTACGTTGCCTTGCTTTACGTTGCCTTACTTTACGTTGCTTTACGTTGCCTTACTTTACGTTGCCTTGCTTTACGATGCTTTTTGTTGCCTTGCTTTACGTTGATTTACGTTGCCTTGCTTTACGTTGCCTTGCTTTAAGTTGCCTTGCCTTGCCTTGCTTTACGTTATTTTACTTTGCCTTGATTTACGTTGCCTTGCCTTGCCTGGCTTTACGTTGCTTTACGTTGCCTTGATTTACGTTGCTTTACATTGCCTTGCTTTACGTTGCCTTGCCTTGCCTTGCTTTCCGTTTCTTTACGTTGCCTTGCTTTACGTTGCCTCCTTTACGTTGCCTTGCCTTGCCTTTCTTTACGTGTATTTACGTTGCCTTGCTTTATGTTGCCTTGCCTTGCCTTGCTTTACGTTGCTTTAAGTTGCCTTGCTTTACGTTGCTTTACGTTGTCTTGCCTTACGTTACCTTCCCTTGCCTTGCTATAAGTTCCTTTACGTTGCCTTGCTTTACGTTGCTTTACGTTGTCTTGCTTTACGTTGCCTTTCCTTGCCTTGATTTATGTTGCTTTACGTTGTCTTGCTTTACGTTGCTTTACGTTGCCATTTTTTTACGTTGCCTTGCCTTGCCTTGCTTTACGTTGCTTTTCGTTGCCTTGCTATACGTTACTTTATGTTGCCTTGATTTACGTTTCCTTTCCTTGCCTTGCTTTACGTTGCTTTACGTTGCCTTGCTTTACGTTGCTTTACGTCGTCTTGCTTTACGTTGCCTTTCCTTCCCTTGCTTTACGTTGCTTTCCGTTGCCTTGGTTTACGTTGCTTTACCTTGCCTTGCTTTACGTTGCTTTACGTTGCTTTACGTTGCCTTGCTTTACGTTGCTTTACCTTGCCTTGCTTTACGTTTCTTTACGTTGCCTCGCTTTACGTTGCTTTACCTTGCCTTGCTTAACGTTGCTTTACGTTCACTTATGTTGCCTTGCCTTGCTCTACGTTGCTTTTTGTTGCCTTGCTTTACGTTGCTTTACGTTGCCTTGCTTTACGATGCTTTATTTTGCCTTGATTTACGTTGCCTTTGTTTACGTTGCCTTGCTTTATGTTGCTTTACCTTGCCTTACGTTGCCTTGCTTTAAGTTTCCTTGCTTTACGTTCCTTTACGTTGCCTTGCTTTACGTTGCTTTACATTGCCTTGCTTTACGTTGCCTTGCTTTACGTTGCTTTACCTTGCCTTACGTTGCCTTGTTTTACGTTACCTTGCTTTACGTTGATTTACGTAGCCTTACTTTACGTTGCCTTCCTTTACATTACTTTAAGTTTCCTTGCTTTACGTTGCCTTGCTTTACTTGGCCTTACTGTGCCGTACTTTGATTTGCCTTGCTTTACGTTGCTTTACGTTTCATTGCTTTACGTTGCCTTACGTTGCCTTGCTTTACGTTGCCTTACGTTACCTTACTTTACGTTGCCTTGCTTTACGTTGCTTTACGTTGCTTTGCTTTACGTTGCCTTACGTTGCCTTACTTTACGTTGCCTTGCTTTACGTTGCTTTACGTTGCCTTGATTTACGTTGCCTTACGTTGCCTTGCTTTAGGTTGCCTTGCTTTACGTTGCTTTACGTTGCCTTGCTTTACGTTGCTTTACGTTGCCTTTCTTTACGTTGCCTTGCTTTACGTTGCCTTACTTTACGTTGCTTTACGTTGCCTTACTTTACGTTGCCTTGCTTTACGTTGCCTTATGTTGCCTTGCTTTACGTTTCCTTGCTTTACGTTGCTTTACGTTGCCTTGCTTTACGTTGCCTTGCTTTACGTTGCATTACTTTATGTTGCTTTACGTTGCCTTAATTTACGTTGCCTTGCTTTACGTTGCCTTAATTTACGTTGCTTTACGTTGCCTTGCCTTGCCTTACTTTACGTTCCTTTACGTTGCCTTGCTTTACGTTTCCTTGCTTTACATTGCCTTGCTTTACGTTGCCTTGCTTTACATTGTTTATGTTGCCTTACGTTGCCTTGCTTTAGGTTGCCTTGCTTTACGTTGCTTTACGTTGCCTTGCTTTACGTTGCTTTATGTTGCCTTGCTTTAAGTTGCTTTATTTGCCTTGCTTTACGTTGCTTTACGTTGCATTACGTTGCTTTACGTTGCCTTGCTTTACGATGGTTTACGTTGCCTTGCTTTACGATGCTTTACGTTGCATTACTTTGCTTTACGCTGCCTTGCTTTACGATGCTTTACGTTGCATTACGTTTCTTTACGTTGCCTTGCTTTACGATGCTTTACGTTGCATTACGTTGCTTTACGTTGCCTTGCTTTACGATGCTTTCCGTTGCATTACGTTGCGTTACGTTGCCTTGCTTTACGATGCTTTACGTTGCATTACGTTGCTTTACGTTGCCTTGCTTTACGATGCTTTACGATGCTTTACGTTGCATTACGTTGCCTTGCTTTACGATGCTTTACGTTGCATTACGTTGCTTTACGTTGCTTTACGTTGCCTTGCTTTACGATGCTTTACGTTGCGTTACGTTGCTTCACGTTGCATTACGTTGCCTTGCTTTACGTTGCTTTACGTTGCATTACGTTGCTTTACGTTGCTTTACGTTGCCTTGCTTTACGATGCTTTACGTTGCCTTGGTTTACGATGCTTTACGTTGCATTACGTTGCTTTACGTTGCTTTACGTTGCATTACGTTGCTTTACGTTGCTTTACGTTGCATTACGTTGCTTTAAGTTGCATTACGTTGTCTTGCTTTACGTTGCTTTACGTTGGATTACGTTGCTTTAAGTTGCATTACGTTGCCTTGCTTTACGTTGCTTTACGTTGCATTACGTTGCTTTACGTTGTATTACGTTGCCTTGCTTTACGTTGCTTTACGTTGCATTCCGTTGCTTTACGTTGCCTTGCTTTACGTTGCCTTGCTGTACGTTGCATTACGTTGCATTACGTTGCCTTGCTGTACGTTGCATTACGTTGCATTGATTTACGTTTCTTTACGTTGCCTTGCTTTCCGTTGCCTTGCCTTGCCTTGCTTTACGTTGCTTTACGTTGCCTTGCTTTACGTTGCTTTATGTTGCCTTGCTTTACGTTGCCTTGCTTTACATTTCTTTACGTTGCCTTGCTTTACGTTGCCTTGCTTTATGTTGCCTTGCCTTGCCATGCTTTACGTTGTTTTACGTTGCCTTGATTTACGTTGATTTACGTTGCCTTGCTTTACGTTGTCTTGCTTTACGTTGCCTTATTTTGCATTGATTTATGTTTCTTTACGTTGCCTTGCTTTCCGTTGCCTTGCCTTGCCTTGCTTTACGTTGCCTTGCCTTGCTTTACGTTGATTTATGTTGCCTTGCTTTACGTTATTTTACGTTGCCTTGCTTTACGTTCCTTTACGTTGTCTTGCTTTACGTTGCCTTGCCTTCCCTTGCTTTATGTTGCTTTACGTTGCCTTGCTTTATGTTGCTTTACGTTGCCTTGCCTTGCCTTGATTTACGTTGCTTTAAGTTCCCTTGCTCTACGTCGCTTTACGTTGCCTTGCTTTACGTTGCTTTACGTTGCCTTGCTCTACGTTGCCTTGACTTGCCTTGCTTTACGTTGCCTTTCCTTACCTTGCTTTATGTTGCTTTACGTTGCCTTGCGTTATGTTGCTTTACATTGCCTTTCTTTACGTTGCCTTGCCTTGCCTTCCTTTACGTTGCTTTACCTTGCCTTGCTTACGTTGATTTAAGTTGCCTTGCTTTATGTTGCCTTGCTTTACGTTGCTTTAAGTTGCCTTGCTTTACGATGCTTTATTTTGCCTTCCTTTACGATGCCTTGCTTTACGTTTCCTTGCTTTATGTTGCTTTACGTTGCCTTACGTTTCCTTGCCTTGCTTTACGTTGCTTTAAGTAGCCTTGCTTTACGTTGCCTTGCTATACGTTGCCTTGCTTTACGTTGCCTTACGTTGCCTTGCTTTAAGTTGCCTTGCTTTACGTTGCTTTACGTTGCCTTGCTTTACGTTGCCTTGCTTTACGTTGCCTTGCTTTACGTTGCCTTGCTTTACATTGCTTTAAGTTGCCTTACGTTGCCTTGCTTTACGTTGCCTTGCTTGACGTTGCTTTACGGTGCCTTGCTTTACGTTGCCTTCCTTTACGTTGCCTTACGTTGCCTTGCTTTACGTTGCCTTGCTTTACGTTGCTTTACGTTGCTTTGCTTTACGTTGCCTTACGTTGCCTTACTTTACGTTGCCTTGCTTTACGTTGCTTTACGTTGCCTTGATTTACGTTGCCTTACCTTGCCTTGCTTTACGTTGCCTTGCTTTACTTAGCTTTACGTTGCCTTGCTTTATGTTGCCTTGCTTTACGTTGCTTTACGTTGCCTTGCTTTACGTTGCTTTACGTAGCCTTACTTTACGTTGCCTTGTTTTACGTTGCCTTACTTTACGTTGCTTTACGTTGCCTTACTTTACGTTGCCTTGCTTTACGTTGCCTTACGTTGCCTTGCTTTACGTTGCCTTGCTTTACATTGTTTTACGTTGCCTTGCTTTACGTTGCCTTGCTTTACGTTGCATTACTTTATGATGCTTTACGTTGCCTTAATTTATGTTGCCTTGCTTTACGTTGCTTTACGTTGCCTTGCCTTGCCTTACTTTATGTTCCTTTACGTTGCCTTGCTTTACGTTTCCTTGCTTTACGTTGCCTTGCTTTACGTTGCCTTGCTTTACATTGTTTACGTTGCCTTACGTTGCATTGCTTTAAGTTGCCTTGCTTTACGTTGCTTTACGTTGCCTTGCTTTACGTTGCTTTATGTTGCCTTGCTTTAAGTTGCTTTATTTGCCTTGCTTTACGTTGCTTTACGTTGCATTACGTTGCTTTACGTTGCCTTGCTTTACGATGCTTTACGTTGCATTACTTTGCTTTAAGCTGCCTTGGTTTACAATACTTTACGTTGCATTACGTTTCTTTACGTTGCCTTGCTTTACGATGCTTTACGTTGCATTACGTTGCTTTACGTTGCCTTGCTTTACGATGCTTTACGTTGCATTACGTTGCTTTACGTTGCCTTGCTTTACGATGCTTTACGTTGCATTACGTTGCTTTACGTTGCCTTGTTTTACGATGCTTTACGTTGCATTACGTTGCTTTACGTTGCCTTGCTTTACGATGCTTTACGTTGCATTACGTTGCTTTACGTTGCTTTACGTTGCCTTGCTTTACGATGCTTTACGTTGCATTACGTTGCTTTACGTTGCATTACGTTGCCTTGCTTTACGTTGCTTTACGTTGCATTACGTTGCTTTACGTTGCTTTACGTTGCATTATGTTGCCTTGCTTTACGTTGCTTTACGTTGCATTCCGTTGCTTTACGTTGTATTACGTTGCCTTGCTTTACGTTGCTTTACGTTGCATTACGTTGCTTTACGTTGTATTACGTTGCCTTGCTTAAAGTTGCTTTACGTTGCATTACGTTGCTTTACGATGCCTTGCTTTACGTTGCCTTGCTGTACGTTGCATTACGTTGCATTACGTTGCCTTGCTTTACGTTGCATTACGTTGCCTTGCTTTATGTTTCCTTGCCTTGCCTTGCTTTACTTTGCCTTGCCTTGCCTTGCTTTACGTTGCTTTACGTTACCTTGATTTACGTTGCATTGCTTTACGTTGCTTTTTGTTGCCTTGCTTTACGTTGCCTTGCTTTACATTGCTTTACGTTGTCTTGCTTTACGTTGCCTTACTTTGCATTGATTTACGTTTCTTTACGTTGCCTTGCTTTCCGTTGCCTTGCCTTGCCTTGCTTTACCTTGCTTTACGTTGCCTTGCTTACGTTGCTTTACGTTGCCTTGCTTTACGTTGCTTTACGTTGCCTTGCTTTACGTTGCCTTTCCTTGCCTTGCTTTACGTTTCTTTCCGTTGCCTTGCTTTACTTTGCCTTGCCTTGCCTTGCTTTACGTTTTTTTACGTTGCCTCACTTTAGGTTGCTTTACGTTGCCTTGCTTTACGTTGCTTTACATTGCCTTGCTTTACGTTGCCTTGCTTTACGTTGCTTTACCTTGCCTTACGTTGCCTTGCTTTACGTTGATTTACGTAGCCTTACTTTACGTTGCCTTGCTTTACATTACTTTAAGTTGCCTTGCTTTACGTTGCCTTGCTTTTCTTGGCCTTACTGTGCCGTACTTTGCTTTGCCTTGCTTTACGTTGCTTTAGGTTGCGTTGCTTTACGTTTCATTGCTTTACGTTGCCTTACGTTGCCTTGATTTACGTTGCCTGACATTGCCTTACTTTACGTTGCCTTGCTTTACGTTGCTTTACGTTGCCTTACGTTGCCTTGCTTTACGTTGCCTTGCTTTACGTTGCCCTTCCTTACTTAACCTTGCCTTGCTTTACGTTGCCTTGCCTTGCCTTGCTTTACGTTGCCTTGCTTACCTTGCTTTAGGTTGCTTTACAATGCCTTGCTTTACGTTGCTTGACGTTGCCTTGCTTTACGTTGCCTTGCCTTACCTTGCTTTCCGTTGCCTTGCCTTGCTTTACGTTGATTTATGTTGCCTTCCTTTACATTATTTTACGTTGCCTTGCTTTACGTTGCTTTACGTTGTCTTGCTTTACGTTGCCTTGCCTTCCCTTGCTTTATGTTGCTTTACGTTGCCTTGCTTTATGTTGCTTTACGTTGCCTTGCCTTGCCTTGATTTACGTTGCTTTAAGTTCCCTTGCTCTACGTCGCTTTACGTTGCCTTGCTTTACGTTTCTTTACGTTGCCTTGCTCTACGTTGCCTTGACTTGCCTTGCTTTACGTTGCCTTGCCTTGCTTTATTTTGCTTTACGTTGCCTTGCTTTACGTTGCTTTACATTGCCTTGCTTTACGTTGCCTTGCCTTGCCTTCCTTTACGTTGCTTTACCTTGCCTTGCTTACGTTGATTTACGTTGCCTTCCTTTACGTTTCCTTACTTTATGTTGCCTTGCTTTACGTTGCTTTAAGTTGCCTTGCTTTACGATGCTTTATGTTACCTTCCTTTACGATGCCTTGCTTTACGTTTCCTTGCTTTATGTTGCTTTACGTTGCCTTACGTTGCCTTGCCTTGCTTTACGTTGCTTTAAGTAGCCTTGCTTTACGTTGCCTTGCTATACGTTGCCTTGATTTACGTTGCTTTACGTTACCTTACATTGCCTTGCTTTACGTTGATTTACGTTGCCTTGCTTTACGTTGCCTTGCTTTTCGTTGCCTTGCTTTACGTTGCCTTGCTTTACATTGCTTTACGTTGCCTTACGTTGCCTTGCTTTACGTTGCCTTGCTTTACATTGCTTTACGTTTCCTTGCTTTACGTTGCCTTGCTTTACGTTATTTTAAGTTGCCTTGATTTACCTTGCCTTGCTTTACTTTGCCTTACGTTGCCTTGCTATACGTTGCCTTGCTTGACCTTGCTTTACGTTGCCTTGCTTTACGTTGCCTTTCTTTACGTTTCCTTACGTTGCCTTGCTTTACGTTGCCTTGCTTTACGTTGCTTTACGTTGCCTTACTGTACGTTGCCTTGCTTTACGTTGCTTTACGTTGCCTTGATTTACGTTGCCTTACGTTGCCTTGCTTTACGTTGCCTTGCTTTACTTTGCTTTACGTTGCCTTGCTTTATGTTGCCTTGCTTTACGTTGCTTTACGTTGCCTTGCTTTACGTTGCCTTGCTTTACGTTGCCTTACTTTACGTTGCTTTACGTTGCCTTACTTTACGTTGCCTTGCTTTACGTTGCCTTATGTTGCCTTGATTTACGTTTCCTTGCTTTACGTTGCTTTACGTTGCCTTGCTTTACGTTGCATTACTTTATGTTGCTTTACGTTGCCTTAATTTACGTTGCCTTGCTTTACGTTGCCTTAGTTTACGTTGCTTTACGTTGCCTTGCCTTGCCTTACTTTACCTTCCTTTACGTTTCCTTGCTTTACGTTTCCTTGCTTTACTTTGCCTTGCTTTACGTTGCCTTGCTTTACATTGTTTATGTTGCCTTACGTTGCCTTGCTTTATGCTGCCTTGCTTTAAGTTGCTTTATTTGCCTTGCTTTACGTTGCTTTACGTTGCATTATGTTGCTTTACGTTGCCTTGCTTTACGATGGTTTACGTTGCCTTGCTTTACGATTCTTTACGTTGCATTACGTTGCTTTACGCTGCCTTGCTTTACGATGCTTTACGTTGCATTACGTTTCTTTACGTTGCCTTGCTTTACGATGCTTTACGTTGCATTACGTTGCTTTACGTTGCCTTGCTTTACGATGCTTTACGTTGCATTACGTTGCGTTACGTTGCCTTGCTTTACGATGCTTTACGTTGCATTACGTTGTTTTACGTTGCCTTGCTTTACGATGCTTTACGTTGCATTACGTTGCTTTACGTTGCCTTGCTTTACGATGCTTTACGTTGCATTACGTTGCTTTACGTTCCTTTAAGTTGCCTTGCTTTACGATGCTTTACGTTGCATTACGTTGCTTTACGTTGCATTACGTTGCATTGCTTTACGTTGCTTTACGTTGCATTACGTTGCTTTACGTTGCTTTACGTTGCCTTGCTTTACGATGCTTTACGTTGCCTTGCTTTACGATGCTTTACGTTGCTTTAAGTTGCATTACGTTGCTTTAAGTTGCATTACGTTGTCTTGCTTTACGTTGCTTTACGTTGCTTTATGTTGCATTACGTTGCTTTACGTTGCCTTGCTTTACGTTGCTTTACGTTGCCTTGCTGTACGTTGCATTACGTTGCATTACGTTGCCTTGCTTTACGTTGCATTACGTTGCCTTGCTTTACTTTGCCTTGCCTTGCCTTGCTTTACGTTGCTTTACGTTGCCTTGCTTTACGTTGCCTTGCTTTACGTTGCTTTATGTTGCCTTGCTTTACGTTGCCTTGCTTTACCTTGCCTTACGTTGCCTTGCTTTACGTTGATTTACGTAGCCTTACTTTACGTTGCCTTGCTTTACATTACTTTAAGTTGCCTTGCTTTACGTTGCCTTGCTTTTCTTGGCCTTACTGTGCCGTACTTTGCTTTGCCTTGCTTTACGTTGCTTTACGTTGCGTTGCTTTACGTTTCATTGCTTTACGTTGCCTTACGTTGCCTTGATTTACGTTGCCTTACGTTGCCTTACTTTACGTTGCCTTGCTTTACGTTGCTTTACATTGCCTTACGTTGCCTTGCTTTACGTTGCCTTGCTTTACGTTGCCCTTCCTTACTTAACCTTGCCTTGCTTTACGTTGCCTTGCCTTGCCTTGCTTTACGTTGCCTTGCTTACCTTGCTTTACGTTGCTTTACAATGCCTTGCTTTACGTTGCTTGACGTTGCCTTGCTTTACGTTGCCTTGCCTTACCTTGCTTTCCGTTGCCTTGCCTTGCTTTACGTTGATTTATGTTGCCTTCCTTTACGTTATTTTACGTTGCCTTGCTTTACGTTGCTTTACGTTGTCTTGCTTTACGTTGCCTTGCCTTCCCTTGCTTTATGTTGCTTTACGTTGCCTTGCTTTATGTTGCTTTACGTTGCCTTGCCTTGCCTTGATTTACGTTGCTTTAAGTTCCCTTGCTCTACGTCGCTTTACGTTGCCTTACTTTACGTTTCTTTACGTTGCCTTGCTCTACGTTGCCTTGACTTGCCTTGCTTTACGTTGCCTTGCCTTGCCTTGCTTTATTTTGCTTTACGTTGCCTTGCTTTACGTTGCTTTACATTGCCTTGCTTTACGTTGCCTTGCCTTGCCTTCCTTTACGTTGCTTTACCTTGCCTTGCTTACGTTGATTTACGTTGCCTTGCTTTACGTTTCCTTACTTTATGTTGCCTTGCTTTACGTTGCTTTAAGTTGCCTTGCTTTACGATGCTTTATGTTACCTTCCTTTACGATTCCTTGCTTTACGTTTCCTTGCTTTATGTTGCTTTACGTTGCCTTACGTTGCCTTGCCTTGCTTTACGTTGCTTTAAGTAGCCTTGCTTTACGTTGCCTTGCTATACGTTGCCTTGATTTACGTTGCTTTACGTTACCTTACGCTGCCTTGCTTTACGTTGATTTACGTTGCCTTGCTTTATGTTGCCTTGCTTTACGTTGCCTTGCTTTACGTTGCCTTGCTTTACATTGCTTTACGTTGCCTTACGTTGCCTTGCTTTACGTTGCCTTGCTTTACATTGCTTTACGTTTCCTTGCTTTACGTTGCCTTGCTTTACGTTATTTTAAGTTGCCTTGATTTACCTTGCCTTGCTTTACTTTGCCTTACGTTGCCTTGCTTTACGTTGCCTTGCTTGACCTTGCTTTACGTTGCCTTGCTTTACGTTGCCTTTCTTTACGTTTCCTTACGTTGCCTTGCTTTACGTTGCCTTGCTTTACGTTGCTTTACGTTGCCTTGATTTACGTTGCCTTACGTTGCCTTGCTTTACGTTGCCTTGCTTTACTTTGCTTTACGTTGCCTTGCTTTATGTTGCCTTGCTTTACGTTGCTTTACGTTGCCTTGCTTTACGTTGCTTTACGTTGCCTTGCTTTACGTTGCCTTGCTTTACGTTGCCTTACTTTACGTTGTTTTACGTTGCCTTACTTTACGTTGCCTTGCTTTACGTTGCCTTACATTGCCTTGCTTTACGTTTCCTTGCTTTACGTTGCTTTACGTTGCCTTGCTTTACGTTGCATTACTTTATGTTGCTTTACGTTGCATTAATTTACGTTGCCTTGCTTTACGTTGCCTTAGTTTACGTTGCTTTACGTTGCCTTGCCTTGCCTTACTTTACCTTCCTTTACGTTTCCTTGCTTTACGTTTCCTTGCTTTACTTTGCCTTGCTTTACGTTGCCTTGCTTTACATTTTTTATGTTGCCTTACGTTGCCTTGCTTTATGTTGCCTTGCTTTAAGTTGCTTTATTTGCCTTGCTTTACGTTGCTTTACGTTGCATTATGTTGCTTTACGTTGCCTTGCTTTACGATGGTTTACGTTGCCTTGCTTTACGATTCTTTACGTTGCATTACGTTGCTTTACGCTGCCTTGCTTTACGATGCTTTACGTTGCCTTACGTTTCTTTACGTTGCCTTGCTTTACGATGCTTTACGTTGCATTACGTTGCTTTACGTTGCCTTGCTTTACGATGCTTTATGTTGCATTACGTTGCGTTACGTTGCCTTGCTTTACGATGCTTTACGTTGCATTACGTTGTTTTACGTTGCCTTGCTTTACGATGCTTTACGTTGCATTACGTTGCTTTACGTTGCCTTGCTTTACGATGCTTTACGTTGCATTACGTTGCTTTACGTTCCTTTACGTTGCCTTGCTTTACGATGCTTTACGTTGCATTACGTTGCTTTATGTTGCATTACGTTGCCTTGCTTTACGTTGCTTTACGTTGCATTACGTTGCTTTACGTTGCATTACGTTGCCTTGCTTTACGTTGCTTTACGATGCTTTACGTTGCTTCAAGTTGCATTATGTTGCTTTAAGTTGCATTACGTTGTCTTGCTTTACGTTGCTTTACGTTGCTTTATGTTGCATTACGTTGCTTTACGTTGCCTTGCTTTACGTTGCTTTACGTTGCCTTGCTGTACGTTGCATTACGTTGCATTACGTTGCCTTGCTTTACGTTGCATTACGTTGCCTTGCTTTACGTTGCCTTGCCTTGCCTTGCTTTACGTTGCTTTACGTTGCCTTGCTTTATGTTGCCTTGCTTTACGTTGCTTTATGTTGCCTTGCTTTACGTTGCCTTGCTTTACATTGCTTTACGTTGCCTTGCTTTACGTTGCCTTGCTTTATGTTGCCTTGCCTTGCCATGCTTTACGTTGTTTTACGTTGCCTTGCTTTACGTTTCTTTCCGTTGCCTTGCTTTACATTGCCTTGCCTTGCCTTGCTTTATGTTTTTTTACGTTGCCTCGCTTTAGGTTGCTTTACGTTGCCTTGCTTTACGTTGCTTTAAGATGCCTTGATTTACGTTGCCTTGCCTTGCCTTGCTTTACGTTGCTTTACCTTGCCTTGCTATACGTTCCTTTACATTGCCTTGCTTTACGTTGCCTTACTTTAGGTTGCCTTGCTTTACGTTGATTTACGTTGCATTGCTTTACGTTGCCTTGCTTTACGTTGCCTTGCCTTGCCTTGCTTTACGTTATTTTACTTTGCCTTGATTTACGTTGCCTTGCCTTGCCTGGCTTTACGTTGCTTTACGTTGCCTTGATTTACGTTGCTTTACGTTGCCTTGCTTTACGTTGCTCTACGTTGCCTTGCTTTACGTTGCCTTGCCTTGCCTTGCTTTCCGTTGCTTTACGTTGCCTTGCTTTACGTTGCTTTACCTCTCCTCCTTTACGTTGCCTTGCCTTGCCTTGCATTACGTGCCTTTACGTTGCCTTGATTTATGTTGCCTTGCCTTGCCTTGCTTTACGTTGCTTTAAGTTGCCTTGCTTTACGTTGCTTTACGTTGCCTTGCTTTACGTTACCTTGCCTTGCCTTGCTTTAAGTTGCTTTACGTTGCCTTGCTTTACGTTGCTTTATGTTGCCTTACCTTTCCTTGATTTATGTTGCTTTACGTTGCCTTGCTTTACGTTGCTTTACGTTGCCATTTTTTTACGTTGCCTTCCCTTGCCTTGCTTTACGTTGCTTTTTGTTGCCTTGCTTTACGTTACTTTATGTTGCCTTTATTTACCTTTCCTTTCCTTGCCTTGCTTTACGTTGCTTTACATTTCCTTGGTTTACTTGCTTTACGTTGCCTTGCTTTACGTTGCCTTGCCTTGCCTTGCTTTACCTTGCTTTACGTTGCCTCGCTTTACGTTGCTTTACGTTGCCTTGCTTTACGTTGCTTTACGTTGCCTTGATTTACGTTGCCTTGCCTTTCCTTGCTTTAAGTTGCTGTACGTTGCCTTGCCTTACGTTGCTTTACGTTGCCTTGCTTTACCTTGCCTTACTTTACGTTGCCTTACGTTGCCTTGCTTTAAGTTGCCTTGCTTTACGTTGCTTTAAGTTGCCTTGCTTTACGCTGCTTTACGTTTCCTTGCTTTACGTTTCCTTGCTTTACATTGCTTTACGTTGCCTTACGTAGCCTTACTTTACGTTGCCTTGCTTTACGTTACTTTAAGTTGCCTTGCTTTACGTTGCCTTGCTTTACGTTGTCTTGCTTTACTTTGCCTTGCCTTGCCTTACTTTACGTTGCCTTGCTTTACGTTGTCTTGCCATACTTTATGTTGCCTTGCTTTACGTTGCCTTGCCTTGGCTTGCTTTACGTTGCCTTGCTTTTCATTGCCTTGATTTACCTTGATTTACGTTGCTTTACGATGCCTTGCTTTACGTTGCGTTACGTTGCCTTGCTTTATGTTTCCTTGCCTTGCCTTGCTTTACTTTGCCTTGCCTTGCCTTGCTTTACGTTGCTTTACGTTGCCTTGCTTTACGTTGCCCTGCTTTACGGTGCTTTACTTTGCCTTCCTTTACGTTGCCTTGCTTTACGTTGCTTTACGTTGCCTTGCTTTACGTTGCCTTGCTTTATGTTGCCTTTCCTTGCCTTCCTTTACGTTGTTTTACGTTGCCTTGCTTTACGTTGCTTTACGTTGCCTTGCTATACGCTGCTTTATGTTGTCTTGCTTTACGTTGCCTTACGTTGCATTGATTTACGTTGCTTTACGTTGCCTTTCTTTACGTTGCCTTGCCTTGCCTTGCTTTACGTTGCTTTACGTTGCCTTGCTTTACGTTGCTTTACGTTGCCTTGCTTTACGTTGCCTTTCCTTGCCTTGCTTTACGTTGCTTTCCGTTGCCTTGCTTTACGTTGCCTTGCCTTGCTTTACATTTCTTTACGTTGCCTCGCTTTATGTTGCTTTACGTTGCCTTGCTTTACGTTGCTTTACGTTCACTTATGTTGCCTTGCCTTGCTCTGCGTTGCTTTTTGTTGCCTTGCTTTACGTTGCTTTACGTTGCCTTGCTTTACGATGCTTTATTTTGCCCTGATTTACGTTGCTTTGCTATACGTTGCCTTGCTTTATGTTGCTTTACCTTGCCTTACGTTGCCTTGCTTTAAGTTGCCTTGATTCAGGTTGCTTTACGTTGCCTTGCTTTACGTTGCCTTGCTTTACGTTGCTTTACATTGCCTTGCTTTACGTTGCCTTGCTTTACGTTGCTTTACCTTGCCTTACGTTGCCTTGCTTTATGTTGCCTAGCATTACATTGATTTACGTAGCCTTACTTTACGTTGCCTTGCTTTACTTGGCCTTACTGTGCCGTGCTTTGCTTTGCTATGCTTTACGTTGCTTTATGTTGCCATGTTTACGTTGCATTACGTTGCCTTACTTTACGTTGCCTTGCTTTAAGTTGCTTTACGTTGCCTTACGTTGCCTTGCTTTAAGTTGCCTTGATTCAGGTTGCTTTATGTTGCCTTACTTTACGTTGCCTTGCTTTACATTGCTTTACATTGCCTTGCTTTACGTTGCCTTGCTTTACGTTGCTTTACCTTGCCTTACGTTGCCTTGCTTTATGTTGCCTTGCATTACATTGATTTACGTAGCCTTACTTTACGTTGCCTTGCTTTACTTGGCCTTACTGTGTCGTGCTTTGCTTTGCCTTGCTTTACGTTGCTTTATGTTGCCTTGTTTACGTTGCATTACGTTGCCTTACTTTACGTTGCCTTGCTTTAAGTTGCTTTACGTTGCCTTACGTTGCCTTGCTTTAAGTTGCCTTGCTTTACGATGCTTTATGTTGCCTTCCTTTACGATGCCTTGCTTTACGTTTCCTTGCTTTATTTTGCTTTACGTTGCCTTACGTTGCCTTGCCTTGCTTTACGTTGCCTTGCTATACGTTGCCTTGTTTTACGTTGCTTTACGTTGCCTTACGATGCCTTGCTATAAGTTGCCTTGCTTTACGTTGCTTTACGTTGCCTTGCTTTACGTTGCCTTGCTTTACGTTCCTTTACGTTGCCTTGCTTTACGTTGCCTTGCTTTACATTGCTTTACGTTTCCTTGCTTTACGTTGCCTTGCTTTACGTTATTTTAAGTTGCCATGCTTTACCTTGCCTTGCTTTACTTTGCCTTACGTTGCCTTGCTTTACGTTGCCTTGCTTTACATTGCCTTACGTTGCCTTGCTTTACGTTGCCTTTCTTTACGTTGCCTTACGTGTCCTTGCTTTACGTTTCCTTGCTTTACGTTGCTTTACGTTGCCTTGCTTTACGTTGCCTTACGTTGCCTTACTTTACGTTGCCTTGCTTTACGTTGCCTTACGTTGCCTTGCTTTACGTTGCCTTGCTTTACATTGCTTTACGTTGCCTTGCTTTACGTTGCCTTGCTTTACGTTGCTTTACGTTGCCTTGCTTTACGTTGCCTTGCTTTACGTTGCTTTACGTTGCCTTGCTTTACGTTGCCTTGCTTTACGTTGCCTTAACTTTCGTTGCCTTGCTTTACGTTGCCTTACGTTGCCTTGCTTTACGTTTCCTTGCTTTACGTTGCTTTACGTTGCCTTGCTTTACGTTGCCTTGCTTTACGTTGCTTTACGTTTCCTTGCTTTGTATTTCCTTGCTTTACGTTGCTTTACGTTGTCTTGCTTTACGTTGCCTTACTTTACGTAGATTTACCTTGCCTTAGTTTACGTTGCCTTGCTTTACGTTGCCTTACTTTACGTTCCTTTACGTTGCCTTGCCTTGCCTTACTTTACGTTCCTTTACGTTGCCTTGCTTTACGTTGCCTTGCTTTACGTTGCCTTGCTTTTCGTTGCCTTGATTTACCTCGATTTACGTTGCTTTACGATGCCTTGCTTTACGTTGCGTTACGTTGCCTTGCTTTATGTTGCCTTGCCTTGCCTTGCTTTACGTTGCCTTGCCTTGCCTTGCTTTACGTTGCTTTGCCTTGCCTTGCTTTACGTTGCTTTACGTTGCCTTGCTTTACGTTGCCTTGCTTTAGGTTGTTTACGTTGCCTTCCTTTAAGTTGCCTTGCTTTATGTTGCTTTACGTTGCCTTGCTTTACGTTGCCTTGCTTTATGTTGCCTTGCCTTGCCTTCCTTTACGTTGTTTTACGTTGCCTTGTTTTACGTTGCCTTGCTTTACGTTGCTTTACCTTGCCTTACGTTGCCTTGCTTTACGTTGCCGTGCTTTACGTTGATTTACGTTGCCTTACTTTACGTTTCCTTGCTTTACATTACTTTAAGTTGCCTTGCTTTACGTTGCCTTGCTTTACTTGGCCTTACTGTGCCGTATTTTGCTTTGCCTTGCTTTACGTTGCTTTACGTTGCGTTGCTTTACGTTTCATTGCTTTTCGTTGCCTTACGTTGCCTTGCTTTACGTTGCCTTACGTTGCCTTACGTTGCCTTGCTTTACGTTGCCTTGCTTTACGTTGCCCTTCCTTGCTTAACCTTGTCTTGCTTTACGTTGCCTTGCCTTGCCTTGCTTTTCGTTGCCTTGCTTACCTTGCTTTACGTTGCTTTACAATGCCTTGCTTTACGTTGCTTGACGTTGCCTTGCTTTACGTTGCCTTGCCTTACCTTGCTTTACGTTGCCTTGCCTTGCTTTACGTTGCTTTACGTTGTCTTGCTTTATGTTGCTTTACGTTGCCTTGCCTTGCCTTGCTTTACATTGCTTTAAGTTACCTTGCTCTTCATCGCTTTACGTTGCCTTGCTTTATGTTGCTTTACGTTGCCTTGCTCTACGTTGCCTTGACTTGCCTTGCTTTACGTTGCCTTGCCTTGCCTTGCTTTATGTTGCTTTACGTTGCCTTGCTTTACGTTGCTTTACATTGCCTTGCTTTACGTTTCCTTGCCTTGCCTTCCTTTACGTTGCTTTACCTTGCCTTGCTTACGTTGATTTACGTTGCCTTGCTTTACGTTCCCTTACTTTATGTTGCCTTGCTTTACGTTGCTTTAAGTTGCCTTGCTTTACGATGCTTTACGTTTCCTTGCTTTATGTTGCTTTACGTTGCCTTACGTTGCCTTGCCTTGCTTTACGTAGCTTTAAGTAGCCTTGCTTTACGTTGCCTTGCTATAAGTTGCCTTGCTTTACGTTGCTTTACGTTGCCTTACGTTGCCTTGCTTTAAGTTGCCTTGCTTTACGTTGCTTTACGTTGCCTTGCTTTATGTTGCCTTGCTTTACGTTGCCTTGCTTTACGTTGCCTTGCTTTACATTGCTTTACGTTGCCTTACGTTGCCTTGCTTTACGTTGCCTTGCTTTAGATTATTTTAAGTTGCCTTGCTTTACCTTGCCTTGCTTTACTTTGCCTTACGTTGCCTTGCTTTACGTTGCCTTGCTTGACGTTGCTTTACGTTGCCTTGCTTTACGTTGCCTTTCTTTACGTTGCCTTACGTTGCCTTGCTTTACGTTGCCTTGCTTTACGTTGCTTTACGTTGCTTTGCTTTACGTTGCCATACGTTGCCTTACTTTACGTTGCCTTGCTTTACGTTGCTTTACGTTGCTTTGCTTTACATTGCCTTACGTTGCCTTAATTTACGTTGCCTTGCTTTACGTTGCTTTACGTTGCCTTGATTTACGTTGCCTTACGTTGCCTTGCTTTACGTTGCCTTGCTTTACTTTGCTTTACGTTGCCTTGCTTTATGTTGCCTTGCTTTACGTTGCTTTACGTTGCCTTGCTTTACGTTGCTTTACGTTACCTTGCTTTACGTTGCCTTGCTTTACGTTTTCTTACTTTACGTTGCTTTACGTTGCCTTACTTTACGTTGCCTTGCTTTACGTTGCCTTACGTTGCCTTGCTTTACGTTTCCTTGCTTTACGTTGCTTTACGTTGCCTTGCTTTACCTTGCCTTGATTTACGTTGCATTACTTTATGTTGCTTTATGTTGCCTTACTTTACGTTGCTTTACGTTGCCTTGCCTTGCCTTACTTTACGTTCCTTTACGTTGCCTTGCTTTACGTTTCCTTGCTTTACGTTGCCTTGCTTTACGTTGCCTTGCTTTACATTGTTTACGTTGCCTTACGTTGCCTTGCTTTAAGTTGCCTTGCTTTACGTTGCTTTACGTTGCATTACGTTGCTTTACGTTGCCTTGCTTTACGATGGTTTACGTTGCCTTGCTTTACGATGCTTTACGTTGCATTACGTTGTTTTACGCTGCCTTGCTTTACGATGCTTTACGTTGCATTACGTTTCTTTACGTTGCCTTGCTTTACGATGCTTTACGTTGCATTACGTTGCTTTACGTTGCCTTGCTTTACGATGCTTTACGTTGCATTACGTTGCTTTACGTTGCCTTGCTTTACGATGCTTTACGTTGCATTACGTTGCTTTACGTTGCCTTGCTTTACGATGCTTTACGTTGCATTACGTTGCTTTACGTTGCCTTGCTTTACGATGCTTTATGTTGCATTACGTTGCTTAAGTTATTTTACGTTGCCTTGCTTTACGATACTTTACGTTGCATTACGTTGCTTTACGTTGCATTACGTTGCCTTGCTTTACGTTGCTTTACGTTGCATTACGTTGCTTTACGTTGCTTTACGTTGCCTTGCTTTACGATGCTTTACGTTGCCTTGCTTTACGATGCTTTACGTTGCATTACTTTGCTTTACGTTGCTTTACGTTGCATTACGTTTCTTTAAGTTGCATTACGTAGTCTTCCTTTACGTTGCTTTACGTTGCATTCCGTTGCTTTACGTTGTATTACGTTGCCTTGCTTTACGTTGCTTTACGTTGCATTACGTTGCTTTACGTTGTATTACGTTGCCTTGCTTTACGTTGCTTTACGTTGCATTACGTTGCTTTACGTTGCCTTGCTTTACGTTGCTTTACCTTGCCTTGCTGTACGTTGCATTACGTTGCATTACGTTGCCTTGCTTTACGATGCATTACGTTGCCTTGCTTTACGTTGCCTTGCCTTGCCTTGCTTTACGTTGCTTTACCTTGCCTTGCTTTACGTTGCTTTATGTTTCCTTGCTTTACGTTGCCTTGCTTTACATTGCTTTACGTTGCCTTGCTTTACGTTGCCTTGCTTTATGTTGCCTTGCCTTGCCATGCTTTACGTTGTTTTACGTTGCCTTGCTTTACGTTGATTTAAGTTGCCTTGCTTTACGTTGCTTTACCTTGCCTTGCTGTACGTTGCATTACGTTGCATTACGTTGCCTTGCTTTAAGTTGCATTACGTTGCCTTGCTTTACGTTGCCTTGCCTTGCTTTACGTTGTTTACCTTGCCTTGCTATACGTTCCTTTACATTGCCTCCTTTATGTTGCCTTGCCTTGCCTTGCTTTACGTGTCTTTACGTTGCCTTGCTTTATGTTGCCTTGCCTTTCCTTGATTTATGTTGCTTTACGTTGCCTTGCTTTACGTTTCTTTACGTTGCCATTTTTTTAGGTTGCCTTGCCTTGCCTTCCTTTACGTTGCTTTTCGTTGCCTTGCTTTACGTTACTTTATGTTGCCTTGATTTACGTTTCCTTTCCTTGCATTGATTTACGTTGCTTTACGTTGCCTTGCTTTACTTTGCCTTGCCTTGCCTTGCTTTACGTTGCTTTACGTTGACTTGCTTTACGTTGCTTTACGTTGTCTTGCTTTACGTTGCCTTTCCTTGCCTTTCTTTACGTTGCTTTCCGTTGCCTTGCTTTACGTTGCTTTACCTTGCCTTGCTTTACGTTTCTTTACGTTGCCTCGCTTTACGTTGCTTTACCTTGCCTTGCTTAACGTTGCTTTACGTTCACTTATGTTGCCTTGCCTTGCTCTACGTTGCTTTTTGTTGCCTTGCTTTACCTTGCCTTACGTTGCCTTGCTTTACGTTGCCTTACGTTGCCTTGCCTTGCTTTACGTTGCCTTGCTATACGTTGCCTTGCTTTACGTTGCTTTACGTTGCCTTACGATGCCTTGCTATAAGTTGCCTTGCTTTACGTTGCTTTACGTTGCCTTGCTTTACGTTGCCTTGCTTTACGTTGCTTTATGTTGCCTTGCTTTACGTTGCCTTGCTTTACATTGCTTTACGTTGCCTTACGTTTCCTTGCTTTATGTTGCCTTGCTTTACATTGCTTTACGTTTCCTTGCTTTACGTTGCCTTGCTTTACGTTATTTTAAGTTGCCATGCTTTACCTTGCCTTGCTTTACTTTGCCTTACGTTGCCTTGCTTTATGTTGCCTTGCTTTACTTTGCCTTACGTTGCCTTGCTTTACGTTGCCTTTCTTTACGTTGCCTTACGTTGCCTTGCCTTACGTTTCCTTGCTTTACGTTGCTTTACGTTGCCTTGCTTTACGTTGCCTTACGTTGCCTTACTTTACGTTGCCTTGCTTTACGTTGCCTTACGTTGCCTTGCTTTACGTTGCCTTGCTTTACATTGCTTTACGTTGCCTTGCTTTATGTTGCCTTGCTTTACGTTGCTTTACGTTGCCTTGCTTTACGTTGCCTTGCTTTACGTTGCTTTACGTTGCCTTGCTTTACGTTGCCTTGCTTTACGTTGCCTTAACTTTCGTTGGCTTGCTTTACGTTGCCTTACGTTGCCTTGCTTTACGTTTCCTTGCTTTACGTTGCTTTACGTTGCCTTGCTTTACGTTGCCTTGCTTTACGTTGCTTTACGTTTCCTTGCTTTGTATTTCCTTGCTTTACGTTGCTTTACGTTGTCTTGCTTTACGTTGCCTTACTTTACGTAGATTTACCTTGCCTTAGTTTACGTTGCCTTGCTTTACGTTGCCTTACTTTACGTTCCTTTACGTTGCCTTGCCTTGCCTTACTTTAAGTTCCTTTACGTTGCCTTGCTTTACGTTGCCTTGCTTTACGTTGCCTTGCTTTTCGTTGCCTTGAATTACCTCGATTTACGTTGCGTTAAGTTGCCTTGCTTTACGTTGCGTTACGTTGCCTTGCTTTATGTTGCCTTGCCTTGCCTTGCTTTATGTTGCCTTGCCTTGCCTTGCTTTACGTTGCCTTGCCTTGCCTTGCTTTACGTTGCTTTGCCTTGCCTTGCTTTACGTTGCTTTACGTTGCCTTGCTTTACGTTGCCTTGCTTTAGGTTGCTTTACGTTGCCTTCCTTTACGTTGCCTTGCTTTACGTTGCTTTACGTTGCCTTGCTTTACGTTGCCTTGCTTTATGTTGCCTTGCCATTCCTTCCTTTACGTTGTTTTACGTTGCCTTGTTTTACGTTGCTTTACTTTGCCTTGCTTTACGCTGCTTTGCGTTGTCTTGATTTACGTTGCCTTACGTTGCATTGATTTACGTTGCTTTACGTTGCCTTACTTTACTTTGCCTTGCATTGCCTTGCTTTACGTTGCCTTGCTTTACGTTGGTTTACGTTGTCTTGCTTTATATTGCCTTTCCATGCCTTGCTTTACGTTGCTTTCAGTTGCCTTGCTTTACGTTGCCTTGCCTTGCCTTGCTTAACGTTGCTTTACGTTCACTTATGTTGCCTTGCCTTGCTCTACGTTTCTTTTTGTTGCCTTGATTTACGATGCTTTATTTTGCCTTGATTTACGTTGCATTGCTTTACGTTGCCTTGCTTTATGTTGCTTTACCTTGCCTTACGTTGCCTTGCTTTACATTAATTTAAGTTGCCTTTCTTTACGTTGCCTTGCTTTACTTGGCCTTACTGTGCCGTACTTTGCTTTGCCTTGCTTTACGTTGCTTTACGTTGCGTTGCTTTACGTTTCATTGCTTTTCGTTGCCTTACGTTGCCTTGCTTTACGTTGCCTTACGTTGCCTTACTTTACGTTGCCTTGCTTTACGTTGCTTTACATTGCCTTACGTTGCCTTGCTTTACGTTGCCTTGCTTTACGTTGCCCTTCCTTGCTTAACCTTGTCTTGCTTTACGTTGCCTTGCCTTGCCTTGCTTTTCGTTGCCTTGCTTACCTTGCTTTACGTTGCTTTACAATGCCTTGCTTTACGTTGCTTGACGTTGCCTTGCTTTACGTTGCCTTGCCTTACCTTGCTTTACGTTGCCTTGCCTTGCTTTACGTTGCTTTACGTTGTCTTGCTTTATCTTGCTTTACGTTGCCTTGCCTTGCCTTGCTTTACGTTGCTTTAAGATACCTTGCTCTAAATCGCTTTACGTTGCCTTGCTTTACGTTGCTTTACGTTGCCTTGCTCTACAATGCCTTGACTTGCCTTGCTTTACGTTGCCTTGCCTTGCCTTGCTTTATGTTGCTTTACGTTGCCTTGCTTTACGTTGCTTTACATTGCCTTGCTTTACGTTGCCTTGCCTTGCCTTCCTTTACGTTGCTTTACCTTGCCTTGCTTACGTTGATTTACGTTGCCTTGCTTTACGTTCCCTTACTTTATGTTGCCTTGCTTTACGTTGCTTTAAGTTGCCTTGCTTTACGATGCTTTACGTTTCCTTGCTTTATGTTGCTTTACGTTGCCTTACGTTGCCTTGCCTTGCTTTACGTTGCTTTAAGTAGCCTTGCTTTACGTTGCCTTGCTATAAGTTGCCTTGCTTTACGTTGCTTTACGTTGCCTAACGTTGCCTTGCTTTAAGTTGCCTTGCTTTACGTTGCTTTACGTTGCCTTGCTTTATGTTGCCTTGCTTTACGTTGCCTTGCTTTACGTTGCCTTGCTTTACATTGCTTTACGTTGCCTTACGTTGCCTTGCTTTACGTTGCCTTGCTTTACATTGCTTTACGTTTCCTTGCTTTACGTTGCCTTGCTTTAGGTTATTTTAAGTTGCCTTGCTTTACCTTGCCTTGCTTTACTTTGCCTTACGTTGCCTTGCTTTACGTTGCCTTCCTTGACGTTGCTTTACGTTGCCTTGCTTTACGTTGCCTTTCTTTACGTTGCCTTACGTTGCCTTGCTTTACGTTGCCTTGCTTTACGTTGCTTTACGTTGCTTTGCTTTACGTTGCCATACGTTGCCTTACTTTACGTTGCCTTGCTTTACGTTGCTTTACGTTGCTTTGCTTTACGTTGCCTTACGTTGCCTTGCTTTACGTTGCTTTACCTTGCCTTGATTTACGTTGCCTTACGTTGCCTTGCTTTACGTTGCCTTGCTTTACTTTGCTTTACGTTGCCTTGCTTTATGTTGCCTTGCTTTACGTTGCTTTACGTTGCCTTGCTTTACGTTGCTTTACGTTACCTTGCTTTACGTTGCCTTACTTTACGTTGCCTTACTTTACGTTGCTTTACGTTGCCTTACTTTACGTTGCCTTGCTTTACGTTGCCTTACGTTGCCTTGCTTTACGTTTCCTTGCTTTACGTTGCTTTACGTTGCCTTGCTTTACCTTGCCTTGATTTACGTTGCATTACTTTATGTTGCTTTATGTTGCCTTAACTTACGTTGCCTTGCTTTACGTTGCCTTACTTTACGTTGCTTTACGTTGCCTTGCCTTGCCTTACTTTACGTTCCTTTACGTTGCCTTGCTTTACGTTTCCTTGCTTTACGTTGCCTTGCTTTACGTTGCCTTGCTTTACATTGTTTACGTTGCCTTACGTTGCCTTGCTTTAAGTTGCCTTGCTTTACGTTGCTTTACGTTGCATTACGTTGCTTTACGTTGCCTTGCTTTACGATGCTTTACGTTGCCTTGCTTTACGATGCTTTACGTTGCATTACGTTGTTTTACTCTGCCTTGCTTTACGATGCTTTACGTTGCATTACGTTTCTTTACGTTGCCTTGCTTTACGATGCTTTACGTTGCATTACGTTGCTTTACGTTGCCTTGATTTACGATGCTTTACGTTGCATTACGTTGCTTTACGTTGCCTTGCTTTACGATGCTTTACGTTGCAATACGTTGTTTTACGTTGCCTTGCTTTACGATGCTTTACGTTGCATTACGTTGCTTTACGTTGCCTTGCTTTACGATGCTTTATGTTGCATTACGTTGCTTACGTTATTTTACGTTGCCTTGCTTTACGATGCTTTACGTTGCATTACGTTGCTTTACATTGCATTACGTTGCCTTGCTTTACGTTGCTTTACGTTGCATTACGTTGCTTTACGTTGCTTTACGTTGCCTTGCTTTACGATGCTTTACGTTGCATTACTTTGCTTTACGTTGCTTTACGTTGCATTACGTTGCTTTAAGTTGCATTACGTAGTCTTCCTTTACGTTGCTTTACGTTGCATTCCGTTGCTTTACGTTGTATTACGTTGCCTTGCTTTACGTTGCTTTACGTTGCATTACGTTGCTTTACGTTGTATTACGTTGCCTTGCTTTATGTTGCTTTACGTTGCATTACGTTGCTTTACGTTGCCTTGCTTTACGTTGCATTACGTTGCCTTGCTTTACGTTTCCTTGCCTTGCCTTGCCTTGCTTTACGTTGCATTACGTTGCCTTGCTTTACGTTTCCTTGCCTTGCCTTGCTTTACGTTGCTTTACGTTGCCTTGCTTTACGTTGCTTTATGTTGCCTTGCTTTACGTTGCCTTGATTTACATTGCTTTACGTTGCCTTGCTTTATGTTGCCTTGCCTTGCCATGCTTTACGTTGTTTTACGTTGCCTTGCTTTACGTTGATTTAAGTTGCCTTGCTTTACGTTGCTTTACGTTGTCTTGCTTTACGTTGCCTTACTTTGCATTGATTTACGTTTTTTTACGTTGCCTCGCTTTAGGTTGCTTTACGTTGCCTTGCTTTACGTTGCTTTATGATGCCTTGATTTACGTTGCCTTGCCTTGCCTTGCTTTACGTTGTTTACCTTGCCTTGCTATACGTTCCTTTACATTGCCTTGCTTTACGTTGCCTTAATTTAGGTTGCCTTGCTTTACGTTGCTTTACGTTGCCTTGCTTTACGATGCTTTTTTTTTGCCTTGCTTTACGTTGATTTACGTTGCCTTGCTTTAAGTTGCCTTGCTTTAAGTTGCCTTGCCTTGCCTTGCTTTACGTTATTTTACTTTGCCTTGATTTACGTTGCATTTCCTTGCCTGGCTATACGTTGCTTTACGTTGCCTTGATTTACGTTGCTTTACGTTGCCTTGCTTTACGTTGCTTTACGTTGCCTTGCTTTACGTTGCCTTGCCTTGCCTTGCTTTCCGTTGCTTTACGTTGCCTTGCTTTAAGTTGCTTTACGTTGCCTCCTTTACGTTGCCTTGCCTTGCCTTGCTTTACGTGTCTTTACGTTGCCTTGCTTTATGTTGCCTTGCCTTGCCTTGCTTTACGTTGCTTTAAGTTGCCTTGCTTTACGTTGCTTTACGTTGCCTTGCTTTACGTTACCTTCCCTTGCCTTGCTTTAAGTTGCTTTACGTTGCCTTGCTTTACGTTGCTTTACGTTGTCTTGCTTTAGGTTGCCTTGCCTTGCCTTGATTTATGTTGCTTTACGTTGCCTTGCTTTACGTTGCTTTACGTTGCCATTTTTTTAGGTTGCCTTGCCTTGCCTTGCTTTACGTTGCTTTTCGTTGCCTTGCTTTACGTTACTTTATGTTGCCTTGATTTACGTTTCCTTTCCTTGCATTGATTTACGTTGCTTTACGTTGCCTTGCTTTACTTTGCCTTGCCTTGCCTTGCTTTACGTTGCTTTACGTTGACTTGCTTTACGTTGCTTTACCTTGCCTTGTTTTACGTTTCTTTACGTTGCCTCGCTTTACGTTGCTTTACCTTGCCTTGCTTAACGTTGCTTTACGTTCACTTAGGTTGCCTTGCCTTGCTCTACGTTGCTTTTTGTTGCCTTGCTTTACGTTGCTTTACGTTGCCTTGCTTTACGATGCTTTATTTTGCCTTGATTTACGTTGCCTTCGTTTACGTTGCCTTGCTTTATGTTGCTTTACCTTGCCTTACGTTGCCTTGCTTTACGTTGCTTTACGTTGCCTTGATTTACGTTGCTTTACATTGCCTTGCTTTACGTTGCCTTGCTTTACGTTGCTTTACCTTGCCTTACGTTGCCTTGCTTTACGTTACCTTGCTTTACGTTGATTTACGTAGCCTTACTTTACGTTGCCTTGCTTTACATTACTTTAAGTTGCCTTGCTTTACGTTGCCTTGCTTTACTTGGCCTTACTGTGCCGTACTTTGATTTGCCTTGCTTTACGTTGCTTTACGTTGCGTTGCTTTACGTTTCATTGCTTTACGTTGCCTTACGTTGCCTTGCTTTACGTTGCCTTACGTTACCTTACTTTACGTTGCCTTGCTTTACGTTGCCTTGCTTTACGTTGCCTTGCTTTACGTTGCTTTACGTTGCTTTGCTTTACGTTGCCTTACGTTGCCTTACTTTACGTTGCCTTGCTTTACGTTGCTTTACGTTGCCTTGATTTACGTTGCCTTACGTTGCCTTGCTTTACGTTGCCTTGCTTTACTTTGCTTTACCTTGCCTTGATTTATGTTGCCTTGCTTTACGTTGCTTTACGTTGCCTTGCTTTACGTTGCTTTACGTTGCCTTGCTTTACGTTGCCTTGCTTTACGTTGCCTTACTTTACGTTGCCTTGCTTTACGTTTCCTTATGTTGCCTTGCTTTACGTTTCCTTGCTTTATGTTGCTTTAGGTTGCCTTGCTTTACGTTGCCTTGCTTTACGTTGCATTACTTTATGTTGCTTTACGTTGCCTTAATTTACGTTGCCTTGCTTTACGTTGCCTTACTTTACGTTGCTTAACGTTTCCTTGCCTTGCCTTACTTTACGTTCGTTTACGTTGCCTTGCTTTACGTTTCCTTGCTATACGTTGCCTTGCTTTACGTTGCCTTGCTTTACGTTGCCTTGCTTTACGTTGCTTTACGTTGCTTTGCTTTACGTTGCCTTACGTTGCCTTACTTTACGTTGCCTTGCTTTACGTTGCTTTACGTTGCCTTGATTTACGTTGCCTTACGTTGCCTTGCTTTACGTTGCCTTGCTTTACTTTGCTTTACCTTGCCTTGATTTATGTTGCCTTGCTTTACGTTGCTTTACGTTGCCTTGCTTTACGTTGCTTTACGTTGCCTTGCTTTACGTTGCCTTGCTTTACGTTGCCTTACTTTACGTTGCCTTGCTTTACGTTTCCTTATGTTGCCTTGCTTTACGTTTCCTTGCTTTATGTTGCTTTAGGTTGCCTTGCTTTACGTTGCCTTGCTTTACGTTGCATTACTTTATGTTGCTTTACGTTGCCTTAATTTACGTTGCCTTGCTTTACGTTGCCTTACTTTACGTTGCTTAACGTTTCCTTGCCTTGCCTTACTTTACGTTCGTTTACGTTGCCTTGCTTTACGTTTCCTTGCTATACGTTGCCTTGCTTTACGTTGCCTTGCTTTACATTGTTTATGTTGCCATACGTTGCCTTGCTTTAAGTTGCCTTGCTTTACGTTGCTTTACGTTGCCTTGCTTTACGTATCTTTATGTTGCCTTGCTTTACGATGGTTTACGTTGCCTTGCTTTACGATGCTTTACGTTGCATTAGGTTGCTTTACGCTGCCTTACGTTGCTTTACGCTGCCTTGCTTTACGATGCTTTACGTTGCATTACGTTTCTTTACGTTGCCTTGCTTTACGATGCTTTACGTTGCATTACGTTGCTTTACGTTGCCTTGCTAAACGATGCTTTACGTTGCATTACGTTGCGTTACGTTGCCTTGCTTTACGATGCTTTACGTTGCATTACGTTGCTTTACGTTGCCTTGCTTTACGATGCTTTACGTTGCATTACGTTGCTTTACGTTGCCTTGCTTTACGATGCTTTACGTTGCATTACGTTGCTTTACGTTGCTTTACGTTGCCTTGGTTTACGATGCTTTACGTTGCATTACGTTGCTTCACGTTGCATTACGTTGCCTTGCTTTACGTTGCTTTACGTTGCATTACGTTGCTTTACGTTGCTTTACGTTGCCTTGCTTTACGATGCTTTACGTTGCCTTGGTTTACGATGCTTTACGTTGCATTACGTTGCTTTACGTTGCATTACGTTGCATTACGTTGCTTTAAGTTGCATTACGTTGTCTTGCTTTACGTTGCTTTACATTGGATTACGTTGCTTTAAGTTGCATTACGTTGCCTTGCTTTACCTTGCTTTCCATTGCATTCCCTTGCTTTACGTTGTATTACGTTGCCTTGCTTTACGTTGCTTTAAGTTGCATTACGTTGCTTTACGTTGCATTACGTTGCCTTGCTTTACGTTGCTTTACGTTGCATTACGTTGCTTTACGTTGCTTTACGTTGCCTTGCTTTACGATGCTTTACGTTGCCTTGCTTTACGATGCTTTACGTTGCATTACTTTGCTTTACGTTGCTTTACGTTGCATTACGTTGCTTTAAGTTGCATTACGTAGTCTTCCTTTACGTTGCTTTACGTTGCATTCCGTTGCTTTAAGTTGTATTACGTTGCCTTGCTTTACGTTGCTTTACGTTGCATTACGTTGCTTTACGTTGTATTACGTTGCCTTGCTTTACGTTGCTTTACGTTGCATTACGTTGCTTTACGTTGCCTTGCTTTACGTTGCTTTACCTTGCCTTGCTGTACGTTGCATTATGTTGCATTACGTTGCCTTGCTTTACGTTGCATTACGTTGCCTTGCTTTACGTTGCCTTGCCTTGCCTTGCTTTACGTTGCTTTACCTTGCCTTGCTTTACGTTGCTTTACGTTGCCTTGCTTTACGTTGCCTTGCTTTACATTGCTTTACGTTGCCTTGCTTTACGTTGCCTTGCTTTATGTTGGCTTGCCTTGCCATGCTTTACGTTGTTTTACGTTGCCTTGATTTACGTTGCCTTGCCTTGCCTTGCTTTACGTTGTTTACCTTGCCTTGCTATAAGTTCCTTTACATTGCCTTGCTTTACGTTGCCTTAATTTAGGTTGCCTTGCTTTACGTTGCTTTACGTTGCCTTGCTTTACGATGCTTTTTGTTGCCTTGCTTTACGTTGATTTACGTTGCCTTGCTTTAAGTTGCCTTGCTTTAAGTTGCCTTGCCTTGCCTTGCTTTACGTTATTTTACTTTGCCTTGATTTACGTTGCCTTGCCTTGCCTGGCTTTACCTTGCTTTACGTTACCTTGATTTACGTTGCTTTACGTTGCCTTGCTTTACGTTGCTTTACGTTGCCTTGCTTTACGTTGCCTTGCCTTGCCTTGCTTTCCGTTGCTTTACGTTGCCTTGCTTTACGTTGCTTTACGTTGCCTCCTTTACGTTGCCTTGCCTTGCCTTGCTTTACGTGTCTTTACGTTGCCTTGCTTTATGTTGCCTTGCCTTGCCTTGCTTTACGTTGCTTTAAGTTGCCTTGCTTTACGTTGCTTTACGTTGCCTTGCTTTACGTTACCTTCCCTTGCCTTGCTTTAAGTTGCTTTACGTTGCCTTGCTTTACGTTGCTTTACGTTGTCTTGCTTTACGTTGCCTTGCCTTGCCTTGATTTATGTTGCTTTACGTTGCCTTGCTTTACGTTGCTTTACGTTGCCATTTTTTTAGGTTGCCTTGCCTTGCCTTGCTTTACGTTGCTTTTCGTTGCCTTGCTTTACGTTACTTTATGTTACCTTGATTTACGTTTCCTTTCCTTGCATTGATTTACGTTGCTTTACGTTGCCTTGCTTTACTTTGCCTTGCCTTGCCTTGCTTTACGTTGCTTTACGTTGACTTGCTTTACGTTGCTTTACGTTGTCTTGCTTTACGTTGCCTTTCCTTGCCTTGCTTTACGTTGCTTTCCGTTGCCTTGCTTTACGTTGCTTTACCTTGCCTTGCTTTACGTTTCTTTACGTTGCCTTGCTTTACGTTGGTTTACCTTGCCTTGCTTAACGTTGCTTTACGTTCACTTATGTTGCCTTGCCTTGCTCTACGTTGCTTTTTGTTGCCTTGCTTTACGTTGCTTAACGTTGCCTTGCTTTACGATGCTTTATTTTGCCTTGATTTACGTTGCCTTGCTTTACGTTGCCTTGCTTTACTTTGCTTTACGTTGCCTTGATTTATGTTGCCTTGCTTTACGTTGCTTTACGTTGCCTTGCTTTACTTTGCTTTACGTTGCCTTGCTTTACGTTACCTTGCTTTACGTTGCCTTACTTTACGTTGCTTTACGTTGCCTTACTTTACGTTGCCTTGCTTTACGTTGCCTTATGTTGCCTTGCTTTACGTTTCCTTGCTTTACGTTGCTTTACGTTGCCTTGCTTTACGTTGCCTTGCTTTACGTTGCATTACTTTATGTTGCTTTACGTTGCCTTAATTTACGTTGCCTTGCTTTACGTTGCCTTACTTTACGTTGCTTAACGTTGCCTTGCCTTGCCTTACTTTACGTTCGTTTACGTTGCCTTGCCTTACGTTTCCTTGCTTTACGTTGCCTTGCTTTACGTTGCCTTGCTTTACATTGTTTATGTTGCCTTACGTTGCCTTGCTTTAAGTTGCCTTGCTTTACGTTGCTTTACGTTGCCTTGCTTTACGTTTCTTTATGTTGCCTTGCTTTACGATGGTTTACGTTGCCTTGCTTTACGATGCTTTACGTTGCATTACGTTGCTTTACGCTGCCTTGCTTTACGATGCTTTACGTTGCATTACGTTGCTTTACGTTGCCTTGCTTTACGATGCTTTACGTTGCATTACGTTGCTTTACGTTGCCTTGCTTTACGATGCTTTACGTTGCATTACGTTGCTTTACGTTGCCTTGCTTTACGATGCTTTACGTTGCATTACGTTGCTTTACGTTGCCTTGCTTTACGATGCTTTACGTTGCATTACGTTGCTTTACGTTGCCTTGCTTTACGATGCTTTACGTTGCATTACGTTGCTTTACGTTGCTTTACGTTGCCTTGCTTTAAGATGCTTTACGTTGCATTACGTTGCTTCACGTTGCATTACGTTGCCTTGCTTTACGTTGCTTTACGTTGCATTACGTTGCTTTACGTTGCTTTACGTTGCCTTGCTTTACGATGCTTTACGTTGCCTTGGTTTACGATGCTTTACGTTGCATTACGTTGCTTAACGTTGCATTACGTTGCATTACGTTGCTTTAAGTTGCATTACGTTGTCTTGCTTTACGTTGCTTTACGTTGGATTACGTTGCTTTACGTTGCATTACGTTGCCTTGCTTTACGTTGCTTTACGTTGCATTACGTTGCTTTACGTTGTATTACGTTGCCTTGCTTTACGTTGCTTTACGTTGCATTACGTTGCTTTACGTTGTATTACGTTGCCTTGCTTTACGTTGCTTTACGTTGCATTATGTTGCTTTACGTTGCCTTGCTTTACGTTGCCTTGCAGTACGTTGCATGACGTTGCATTACGTTGCCTTGCTTTACTTTGCATTACGTTGCATTGATTTACGTTTTTTATGTTGCCTTGCTTTACGTTGCTTTACGTTGCCTTGCTTTACGTTGCTTTACGTTGCCTTGCTTTACGTTGCTTTATGTTGCCTTGCTTTACGTTGCCTTGCTTTACATTGCTTTACGTTGCCTTGCTTTACGTTGCCTTCCTTTATGTTGGCTTGCCTTGCCATGCTTTACGTTGTTTTACGTTGCCTTGATTTACGTTGATTTACGTTGCCTTGCTTTACGTTGTCTTGCTTTACGTTGCCTTATTTTGCATTGATTTACGTTTCTTTACGTTGCCTTGCTTTCCGTTGCCTTGCCTTGCCTTGCTTTACCTTGCTTTACGTTGCCTTGCTTTACGTTGCTTTACGTTGCCTTGCTTTACGTTGCTTTACGTTGCCTTGCTTTACGTTGCATTTCCTTGCCTTGCTTTATGTTTCTTTCCGTTGCCTTGCTTTACTTTGCCTTGCCTTGCCTTGCTTTACGTTGCTTTAACTTGCCTTGCTATACGTTGCTTTATCTTGCCTTGCTATACGTTCCTTTACATTGCCTTGCTTTACGTTGCCTTACTTTAGGTTGCCTTGCTTTACGTTGCTTTACGTTGCCTTGCTTTACGATGCTTTATGTTGCCTTGATTTACGTTGCCTTGCTTTACGTTGCCTTGCTTTACGTTGCTTTACGTTCCCTTATGTTGCCTTGCCTTGCTCTACGTTGCTTTTTGTTGCCTTGCTTTACGTTGATTTACGTTGCCTTGCTTTACGTTGCCTTGCTTTACGTTGCCTTGCCTTGCCTTGCTTTACGTTATTTTACTTTGCCTTGATTTACGTTGCCTTGCCTTGCCTGGCTTTACGTTGTTTTACGTTGCCTTGATTTACGTTGCGTTACGTTGCCTTGCTTTACGTTGCTTTACGTTGCCTTGCCATGCCTTGCTTTCCGTTGCTTTACGTTGCCTTGCTTTACGTTGCTTTACCTCCCCTCCTTTACGTTGCCTTGCCTTGCTTTACGTGTCTTTACGTTGCCTTGCTTTATGTTGCCTTGCCTTGCCTTGCTTTACGTTGCTTTAAGTTGCCTTGCTTTACGTTGCTTTACGTTTCCTTGCTTTACGTTACCTTTCCTTGCCTTGCTTTAAGTTGCTTTACGTTGCATTGCTTTACGTTGCTTTACGTTGTCTTGCTTTACGTTGCCTTGCCTTGCCTTGATTTATGTTGCTTTACGTTGCCTTGCTTTACGTTGCTTTATGTTGCCTAGATTTACCTTTCCTTTCCTTGCCTTGCTTTACGTTGCTTTACGTTGCCTTGGTTTACTTGCTTTACGTTGCCTTGCTTTACGTTGCCTTGCTTGCCTTGCTTTACCTTGCTTTACATTGCCTCTCTTTACGTTGCTTTACGTTGCCTTGCTTTACGTTGCTTTATGTTGCCTTGCTTTACGTTGCTTTACCTTGCCTTACTTTACGTTGCCTTGCTTTACGTTGCTTTACATTGCCTTACGTTGCCTTGCTTTACGTTGCCTTGCTTTACGTTGCCCTTCCTTGCTTAACCTTGCCTTGCTTTACGTTGCCTTGCCTTGCCTTGCTTTTCGTTGCCTTGCTTACCTTGCTTTACGTTGCTTTACAATGCCTTGTTTTACGTTGCTTGACGTTGCCTTGCTTTACGTTGCCTTGCCTTACCTTGCTTTACGTTGCCTTGCCTTGCTTTACGTTGATTTATGTTGCCTTGCTTTACGTTATTTTACGTTGCCTTGCTTTACGTTGCTTTACGTTGTCTTGCTTTACGTTGCCTTGCCTTCCCTTGCTTTATGTTGCTTTACGTTGCCTTGCTTTATGTTGCTTTACGTTGCCTTGCCTTGCCTTGCTTTACGTTGCCTTGCCTTGCCTTGCTTTATGTTGCTTTACGTTGCCTTGCTTTACGTTGCCTTGCTATACGTTGCCTTGGTTTACGTTGCTTTACGTTGCCTTACGTTGCCTTGCTTTAAGTTGCCTTGCTTTACGTTGCTTTACGTTGCCTTGCTTTACGTTGCCTTGCTTTACGTTGCCATGCTTTACGTTGCCTTGCATTACGTTGCCTTGCTTTACATTGCTTTAAGTTGCCTTACGTTGCCTTGCTTTACGTTGCCTTGCTTTACATTGCTTTACGTTTCCTTGCTTTACGTTGCCTTGCTCTACATTGCTTTACGTTGCCTTGCTTTACGTTTCCTTGCTTTACATTGCTTTACGTTGTCTTGCTTTACGTTGCCTTACTTTGCATTGATTTATGTTTCCTTGCTTTACTTTGCCTTACGTTGCCTTGCTTTACGTTGCCTTGCTTGACGTTGCTTTACGGTGCCTTGCTTTACGTTGCCTTGCTTTACGTTGCCTTACGTTGCCTTGCTTTACGTTTCCTTGCTTTACATTGCTTTACGTTGCCTTGCTTTACGTTGCCTTGCTTTACGTTGCATTTCTTTATGATGCTTTACGTTGCCTTAATTTACGTTGCCTTGCTTTACGTTCCTTTACGTTGCCTTGCTTTACGTTTCCTTGCTTTACGTTGCCTTGCTTTACGTTGCCTTGCTTTACATTGTTTATGTTGCCTTACGTTGCATTGCTTTAATTGCCTTGCTTTACGTTGCTTTACGTTGCCTTGCTTTACGTTGCGTTATGTTGCCTTGCTTTAAGTTGCTTTATTTGCCTTGCTTTACGTTGCTTTACGTTACATTACGTTGCTTTACGTTGCCTTGCTTTACGATGGTTTACGTTGCCTTGCTTTACGATGCTTTACGTTGCATTACGTTGCTTTACGCTGCCTTGCTTTACGATGCTTTACGTTGCATTACGTTTCTTTATGTTGCCTTGCTTTACGATGCTTTACGTTGCATTACGTTGCTTTACGTTGCCTTGCTTTACGATGCTTTACGTTGCATTACGTTGCTTTACGTTGCCTTGTTTTACGATGCTTTACGTTGCATTACGTTGCTTTACGTTGCCTTGCTTTACGATGCTTTACGTTGCATTACATTTCTTTACGTTGCTTTACGTTGCCTTGCTTTACGATGCTTTACGTTGCATTACGTTGCTTTACGTTGCATTACGTTGCCTTGCTTTACGTTGCTTTACGTTGCATTACGTTGCTTTACGTTGCTTTACGTTGCTTTAAGTTGCATTATCTTGCCTTGCTTTACGTTGCTTTACGTTGCATTGCGTTGCTTTACGTTGTATTACGTTGCCTTGCTTTACGTTGCTTTACGTTGCATTACGTTGCTTTACGTTGTATTACGTTGCCTTGCTTAAAGTTGCTTTACGTTGCATTACGTTGCTTTACGATGCCTTGCTTTACGTTGCCTTGCTGTACGTTGCATTACGTTGCATTACGTTGCCTTGCTTTACGTTGCATTACGTTGCCTTGCTTTATGTTGCCTTGCCTTGCCTTGCTTTACTTTGCCTTGACTTGCCTTGCTTTACGTTGCTTTACGTTGCCTTGCTTTACGTTGACTTGCTTTACGTTGCTTTATGTTGCCTTGCTTTACGTTGCCTTGCTTTACATTGCTTTACGTTGTCTTGCTTTACGTTGCCTTACTTTGCATTGATTTATGTTTCTTTACGTTGCCTTGCTTTCCGTAGCTTTACGTTGTTTTGCTTTACGTTGCTTTACGTTGCCTTGCTTTACGTTGCATTTCCTTGCCTTGCTTTACGTTTCTTTCCGTTGCCTTGCTTTACTTTGCCTTGCCTTGCCTTGCTTTATGTTTTTTTACGTTGCCTCGCTTTAGGTTGCTTTACGTTGCCTTGCTTTACGTTGCTTTACATTGCCTTGCTTTACGTTGCCTTGCTTTACGTTGCTTTACCTTGCCTTACGTTGCCTTGCTTTACGTTGCCTTGCTTTACGTTGATTTACGTAGCCTTACTTTACGTTGCCTTGCTTTACATTACTTTAAGTTGCCTTGCTTTACGTTGCCTTGCTTTATTTGGCCTTACTGTGCCGTACTTTGCTTTGCCTTGCTTTACGTAGCTTTACGTTGCGTTGCTTTACGTTTCATTGCTTTACGTTGCCTTACGTTGCCTTGCTTTACGTTGCCTTACGTTGCCTTACTTTACGTTGCCTTGCTTTACGTTGCTTTACGTTGCCTTACGTTGCCTTGCTTTACGTTGCCTTGCTTTACGTTGCCTTGCTTTACGTTGCCCTTCATTACTTAACCTTGCCTTGCTTTACGTTGCCTTGCCTTGCCTTGCTTTACGTTGCCTTGCTTACCTTGCTTTACGTTGCTTTACAATGCCTTGCTTTACGTTGCTTGACGTTGCCTTGCTTTACGTTGCCTTGTCTTACCTTGCTTTACGTTGCCTTGCCTTGCTTTACGTTGATTTATGTTGCCTTGCTTTACGTTATTTTACGTTGCCTTGCTTTATGTTGCTTTACGTTGCCTTGCTTTATGTTGCTTTACGTTGCCTTGCCTTGCCTTGATTTACGTTGCTTTAAGTTCCCTTGCTCTACGTCGCTTTACGTTGCCTTACTTTACGTTTCTTTACGTTGCCTTGCTCTACGTTGCCTTGACTTGCCTTGCTTTACGTTGCCTTGCCTTGCCTTGCTTTATTTTGCTTTACGTTGCCTTGCTTTACATTGCTTTACATTGCCTTGCTTTACGTTGCCTTGCCTTGCCTTCCTTTACGTTGCTTTACCTTGCCTTGCTTACGTTGATTTACGTTGCCTTGCTTTACGTTTCCTTACTTTATGTTGCCTTGCTTTACGTTGCTTTAAGTTGCCTTGCTTTACGATGCTTTATGTTGCCTTCCTTTACGATTCCTTGCTTTACGTTTCCTTGCTTTATGTTGCTTTACGTTGCCTTACGTTGCCTTGCCTTGCTTTACGTTGCTTTAAGTAGCCTTGCTTTACGTTGCCTTGCTATACGTTGCCTTGATTTACGTTGCTTTACGTTACCTTACGTTGCCTTGCTTTACGTTGCTTTACGTTGCCTTGATTTACGTTGCCTTGCTTTACGTTGCCTTGCTTTACGTTGCTTTACGTTGCCTTACGTTGCCTTGCTTTACGTTGCCTTGCTTTACATTGCTTTACGTTTCCTTGCTTTACGTTGCCTTGCTTTACGTTATTTTAAGTTGACTTGCTTTACCTTGCCTTGCTTTACTTTGCCTTACGTTGCCTTGCTTTACGTTGCCTTGCTTGATGTTGCTTTACGTTGCCTTGCTTTACGTTGCCTTTCTTTACGTTTCCTTACGTTGCCTTGCTTTACGTTGCCTTGCTTTACGTTGCTTTACGTTGCTTTGCTTTACGTTGCCTTACGTTGCCTTACTTTACGTTGCCTTGCTTTACGTTGCTTTACGTTGCCTTGATTTACGTTGCCTTACGTTGCCTTGCTTTACGTTGCCTTGCTTTACTTTGCTTTACGTTGCCTTGATTTATGTTGCCTTGCTTTACGTTGCTTTACGTTGCCTTGCTTTATGTTGCTTTACGTTGCCTTGCTTTACGTTGCCTTGCTTTACGTTGCCTTACTTTACGTTGCTTTACGTTGCCTTACTTTACGTTGCCTTGCTTTACGTTGCCTTACATTGCCTTGCTTTACGTTTCCTTGCTTTACGTTGCTTTACGTTGCCTTGCTTTACGTTGCCTTGCTTTACGTTGCATTACTTTATGTTGCTTTACGTTGCCTTAATTTACGTTGCCTTGCTTTACGTTGCCTTACTTTACGTTGCTTTACGTTGCCTTGCCTTGCCTTACTTTACCTTCCTTTACGTTTCCTTGCTTTACGTTTCCTTGCTTTACTTTGCCTTGCTTTACGTTGCCTTGCTTTACGTTGTTTATGTTGCCTTAAGTTGCCTTGCTTTATGTTGCCTTGCTTTAAGTTGCTTTATTTGCCTTGCTTTACGTTGCTTTACGTTGCATTATGTTGCTTTACGTTGCCTTGCTTTACGATGGTTTACGTTGCCTTGCTTTACGATTCTTTACGTTGCATTACGTTGCTTTACGCTGCCTTGCTTTACGATGCTTTACGTTGCATTACGTTTCTTTACGTTGCCTTGCTTTACGATGTTTTACGTTGCATTACGTTGCTTTACGTTGCCTTGCTTTACGATGCATTACGTTGCTTTACGTTGCGTTACGTTGCCTTGCTTTACGATGCTTTACGTTGCCTTGGTTTACGATGCTTTACGTTGCATTACGTTGCTTAACGTTGCATTACGTTGCATTACGTTGCTTTAAGTTGCATTACGTTGTCTTGCTTTACGTTGCTTTACGTTGGATTACGTTGCTTTACGTTGCATTACGTTGCCTTGCTTTACGTTGCTTTACGTTGCATTACGTTGCTTTACGTTGTATTACGTTGCCTTGCTTTACGTTGCTTTACGTTGCATTACGTTGCTTTACGTTGTATTACGTTGCCTTGTTTTACGTTGCTTTACGTTGCATTATGTTGCTTTACGTTGCCTTGCTTTACGTTGCCTTGCAGTACGTTGCATGACGTTGCATTACGTTGCCTTGCTTTACTTTGCATTACGTTGCATTGATTTACGTTTTTTACGTTGCCTTGCTTTCCGTTGCCTTGCCTTGCCTTGCTTTACGTTGCTTTACGTTGCCTTGCTTTACGTTGCTTTATGTTGCCTTGCTTTACGTTGCCTTGCTTTACATTGCTTTACGTTGCCTTGCTTTACGTTGCCTTCCTTTATGTTGCCTTGCCTTGCCATGCTTTACGTTGTTTTACGTTGCCTTGATTTACGTTGATTTACGTTGCCTTGCTTTACGTTGTCTTGCTTTACGTTGCCTTATTTTGCATTGATTTACGTTTCTTTACGTTGCCTTGCTTTCCGTTGCCTTGCCTTGCCTTGCTTTACGTTGCTTTACGTTGCCTTGCTTTACGTTGCTTTACGTTGCCTTGCTTTACGTTGCCTTTCCTTGCCTTGCTTTATGTTTCTTTCCGTTGCCTTGCTTTACTTTGCCTTGCCTTGCCTTGCTTTACGTTGCTTTAACTTGCCTTGCTATACGTTGCTTTATCTTGCCTTGCTATACGTTCCTTTACATTGCCTTGCTTTACGTTGCCTTACTTTAGGTTGCCTTGCTTTACGTTGCTTTACGTTGCCTTGCTTTACGATGCTTTATGTTGCCTTGATTTACGTTGCCTTGCTTTACGTTGCCTTGCTTTACGTTGCTTTACGTTCCCTTATGTTGCCTTGCCTTGCTCTACGTTGCTTTTTGTTGCCTTGCTTTACGTTGATTTACGTTGCCTTGCTTTACGTTGCCTTGCTTTACGTTGCCTTGCCTTGCCTTGCTTTACGTTATTTTACTTTGCCTTGATTTACGTTGCCTTGCCTTGCCTGGCTTTACGTTGTTTTACGTTGCCTTGATTTACGTTGCGTTACGTTGCCTTGCTTTACGTTGCTTTACGTTGCCTTGCCATGCCTTGCTTTCCGTTGCTTTACGTTGCCTTGCTTTACGTTGCTTTACCTCCCCTCCTTTACGTTGCCTTGCCTTGCCTTGCTTTACGTTGCTTTAAGTTGCCTTGCTTTACGTTGCTTTACGTTTCCTTGCTTTACGTTACCTTTCCTTGCCTTGCTTTAAGTTGCTTTACGTTGCATTGCTTTACGTTGCTTTACGTTGTCTTGCTTTACGTTGCCTTGCCTTGCCTTGATTTATGTTGCTTTACGTTGCCTTGCTTTACGTTGCTTTATGTTGCCTAGATTTACCTTTCCTTTCCTTTCCTTGCTTTACGTTGCTTTACGTTGCCTTGGTTTACTTGCTTTACGTTGCCTTGCTTTACGTTGCCTTGCCTTGCCTTGCTTTACCTTGCTTTACATTGCCTCTCTTTACGTTGCTTTACGTTGCCTTGCTTTACGTTGCTTTATGTTGCCTTGCTTTACGTTGCTTTACCTTGCCTTACTTTACGTTGCCTTGCTTTACGTTGCTTTACATTGCCTTACGTTGCCTTGCTTTACGTTGCCTTGCTTTACGTTGCCCTTCCTTGCTTAACCTTGCCTTGCTTTACGTTGCCTTGCCTTGCCTTGCTTTTCGTTGCCTTGCTTACCTTGCTTTACGTTGCTTTACAATGCCTTGTTTTACGTTGCTTGACGTTGCCTTGCTTTACGTTGCCTTGCCTTACCTTGCTTTACGTTGCCTTGCCTTGCTTTACGTTGATTTATGTTGCCTTGCTTTACGTTATTTTACGTTGCCTTGCTTTACGTTGCTTTACGTTGTCTTGCTTTACGTTGCCTTGCCTTCCCTTGCTTTATGTTGCTTTACGTTGCCTTGCTTTATGTTGCTTTACGTTGCCTTGCCTTGCCTTGCTTTACGTTGCCTTGCCTTGCCTTGCTTTATGTTGCTTTACGTTGCCTTGCTTTACGTTGCCTTGCTATACGTTGCCTTGGTTTACGTTGCTTTACGTTGCCTTACGTTGCCTTGCTTTAAGTTGCCTTGCTTTACGTTGCTTTACGTTGCCTTGCTTTACGTTGCCTTGCTTTACGTTGCCATGCTTTACGTTGCCTTGCATTACGTTGCCTTGCTCTACATTGCTTTACGTTGCCTTACGTTGCCTTGCTTTACGTTGCCTTGCTTTACATTGCTTTACGTTTCCTTGCTTTACGTTGCCTTGCTTTACGTTATTTTAAGTTGCCTTGCTTTACCTTGCCTTGCTTTACTTTGCCTTACGTTGCCTTGCTTTATGTTGCCTTGCTTGACGTTGCTTTACGGTGCCTTGCTTTACGTTGCCTTGCTTTAAGTTGCCTTACGTTGCCTTGCTTTACGTTTCCTTGCTTTACATTGCTTTACGTTGCCTTGCTTTACGTTGCCTTGCTTTACGTTGCATTTCTTTATGATGCTTTACGTTGCCTTAATTTACGTTGCCTTGCTTTACGTTCCTTTACGTTGTCTTGCTTTACGTTTCCTTGCTTTACGTTGCCTTGCTTTACGTTGTTTATGTTGCCTTACGTTGCATTGCTTTAATTGCCTTGCTTTACGTTGCTTTACGTTGCCTTGCTTTACGTTGCGTTATGTTGCCTTGCTTTAAGTTGCTTTATTTGCCTTGCTTTACGTTGCTTTACGTTACATTACGTTGCTTTACGTTGCCTTGCTTTACGATGGTTTACGTTGCCTTGCTTTACGATGCTTTACGTTGCATTACGTTGCTTTACGCTGCCTTGCTTTACGATGCTTTACGTTGCATTACGTTTCTTTATGTTGCCTTGCTTTACGATGCTTTACGTTGCATTACGTTGCTTTACGTTGCCTTGCTTTACGATGCTTTACGTTGCATTACGTTGCTTTACGTTGCCTTGTTTTACGATGCTTTACGTTGCATTACGTTGCTTTACGTTGCCTTGCTTTACGATGCTTTACGTTGCATTACATTGCTTTACGTTGCTTTACGTTGCCTTGCTTTACGATGCTTTACGTTGCATTACGTTGCTTTACGTTGCATTACGTTGCCTTGCTTTACGTTGCTTTACGTTGCATTACGTTGCTTTACGTTGCTTTACGTTGCTTTAAGTTGCATTATCTTGCCTTGCTTTACGTTGCTTTACGTTGCATTCCGTTGCTTTACGTTGTATTACGTTGCCTTGCTTTACGTTGCTTTACGTTGCATTACGTTGCTTTACGTTGTATTACGTTGCCTTGCTTAAAGTTGCTTTACGTTGCATTACGTTGCTTTACGATGCCTTGCTTTACGTTGCCTTGCTGTACGTTGCATTACGTTGCATTACGTTGCCTTGCTTTACGTTGCATTACGTTGCCTTGCTTTATGTTGCCTTGCCTTGCCTTGCTTTACTTTGCCTTGACTTGCCTTGCTTTACGTTGCTTTACGTTGCCTTGCTTTACGTTGACTTGCTTTACTTTCCTTTATGTTGCCTTGCTTTACGTTGCCTTGCTTTACATTGCTTTACGTTGTCTTGCTTTACGTTGCCTTACTTTGCATTGATTTATGTTTCTTTACGTTGCCTTGCTTTCCGTAGCTTTACGTTGCCTTGCTTTACGTTGCTTTACGTTGCCTTGCTTTACGTTGCATTTCCTTGCCTTGCTTTACGTTTCTTTCCGTTGCCTTGCTTTACTTTGCCTTGCCTTGCCTTGCTTTATGTTTTTTTACGTTGCCTCGCTTTAGGTTGCTTTACGTTGCCTTGCTTTACGTTGCTTTACATTGCCTTGCTTTACGTTGCCTTTCTTTACGTTGCTTTACCTTGCCTTACGTTGCCTTGCTTTACGTTGCCTTGCTTTACGTTGATTTACGTAGCCTTACTTTACGTTGCCTTGCTTTACATTACTTTAAGTTGCCTTGCTTTACGTTGCCTTGCTTTATTTGGCCTTACTGTGCCGTACTTTGCTTTGCCTTGCTTTACGTAGCTTTACGTTGCGTTGCTTTACGTTTCATTGCTTTACGTTGCCTTACGTTGCCTTGCTTTACGTTGCCTTACGTTGCCTTACTTTACGTTGCCTTGCTTTACGTTGCTTTACGTTGCCTTACGTTGCCTTGCTTTACGTTGCCTTGCTTTACGTTGCCTTGCTTTACGTTGCCCTTCCTTACTTAACCTTGCCTTGCTTTACGTTGCCTTGCCTTGCCTTGCTTTACGTTGCCTTGCTTACCTTGCTTTACGTTGCTTTACAATGCCTTGCTTTACGTTGCTTGACGTTGCCTTGCTTTACGTTGCCTTGTCTTACCTTGCTTTACGTTGCCTTGCCTTGCTTTACGTTGATTTATGTTGCCTTGCTTTACGTTATTTTACGTTGCCTTGCTTTATGTTGCTTTACGTTGCCTTGCTTTATGTTGCTTTACGTTGCCTTGCCTTATGTTGCTTTACGTTGCCTTGCCTTGCCTTGATTTACGTTGCTTTAAGTTCCCTTGCTCTACGTCGCTTTACGTTGCCTTACTTTACGTTTCTTTACGTTGCCTTGCTCTACGTTGCCTTGACTTGCCTTGCTTTACGTTGCCTTGCCTTGCCTTGCTTTATTTTGCTTTACGTTGCCTTGCTTTACATTGCTTTACATTGCCTTGCTTTACGTTGCCTTGCCTTGCCTTCCTTTACGTTGCTTTACCTTGCCTTGCTTACGTTGATTTACGTTGCCTTGCTTTACGTTTCCTTACTTTATGTTGCCTTGCTTTACGTTGCTTTAAGTTGCCTTGCTTTACGATGCTTTATGTTGCCTTCCTTTACGATTCCTTGCTTTACGTTTCCTTGCTTTATGTTGCTTTACGTTGCCTTACGTTGCCTTGCCTTGCTTTACGTTGCTTTAAGTAGCCTTGCTTTACGTTGCCTTGCTATACGTTGCCTTGATTTACGTTGCTTTACGTTACCTTACGTTGCCTTGCTTTACGTTGCTTTACGTTGCCTTGATTTACGTTGCCTTGCTTTACGTTGCCTTGCTTTACGTTGCTTTACGTTGCCTTACGTTGCCTTGCTTTACGTTGCCTTGCTTTACATTGCTTTACGTTTCCTTGCTTTACGTTGCCTTGCTTTACGTTATTTTAAGTTGACTTGCTTTACCTTGCCTTGCTTTACTTTGCCTTACGTTGCCTTGCTTTACGTTGCCTTGCTTGACGTTGCTTTACGTTGCCTTGCTTTACGTTGCCTTTCTTTACGTTTCCTTACGTTGCCTTGCTTTACGTTGCCTTGCTTTACGTTGCTTCACGTTGCTTTGCTTTACGTTGCCTTACGTTGCCTTACTTTACGTTGCCTTGCTTTACGTTGCTTTACGTTGCCTTGATTTACGTTGCCTTACGTTGCCTTGCTTTACGTTGCCTTGCTTTACTTTGCTTTACGTTGCCTTGATTTATGTTGCCTTGCTTTACGTTGCTTTACGTTGCCTTGCTTTATGTTGCTTTACGTTGCCTTGCTTTACGTTGCCTTGCTTTACGTTGCCTTACTTTACGTTGCTTTACGTTGCCTTGCTTTACGTTGCCTTGCTTTACGTTGCCTTACATTGCCTTGCTTTACGTTTCCTTGCTTTACGTTGCTTTACGTTGCCTTGCTTTACGTTGCCTTGCTTTACGTTGCATTACTTTATGTTGCTTTACGTTGCCTTAATTTACGTTGCCTTGCTTTACGTTGCCTTACTTTACGTTGCTTTACGTTGCCTTGCCTTGCCTTACTTTACCTTCCTTTACGTTTCCTTGGTTTACGTTTCCTTGCTTTACTTTGCCTTGCTTTACGTTGCCTTGCTTTACATTGTTTATGTTGCCTTACGTTGCCTTGCTTTATGTTGCCTTGCTTTAAGTTGCTTTATTTGCCTTGCTTTACGTTGCTTTACGTTGCATTATGTTGCTTTACGTTGCCTTGCTTTACGATGGTTTACGTTGCCTTGCTTTACGATTCTTTACATTGCATTACGTTGCTTTACGCTGCCTTGCTTTACGATGCTTTACGTTGCATTACGTTTCTTTACGTTGCCTTGCTTTACGATGTTTTACGTTGCATTACGTTGCTTTACGTTGCCTTGCTTTACGTTGCCTTACATTGCCTTGCTTTACGTTTCCTTGCTTTACGTTGCTTTACGTTGCCTTGCTTTACGTTGCCTTGCTTTACGTTGCATTACTTTATGTTGCTTTACGTTGCCTTAATTTACGTTGCCTTGCTTTACGTTGCCTTACTTTACGTTGCTTTACGTTGCCTTGCCTTGCCTTACTTTACCTTCCTTTACGTTTCCTTGGTTTACGTTTCCTTGCTTTACTTTGCCTTGCTTTACGTTGCCTTGCTTTACATTGTTTATGTTGCCTTACGTTGCCTTGCTTTATGTTGCCTTGCTTTAAGTTGCTTTATTTGCCTTGCTTTACGTTGCTTTACGTTGCATTATGTTGCTTTACGTTGCCTTGCTTTACGATGGTTTACGTTGCCTTGCTTTACGATTCTTTACGTTGCATTACGTTGCTTTACGCTGCCTTGCTTTACGATGCTTTACGTTGCATTACGTTTCTTTACGTTGCCTTGCTTTACGATGTTTTACGTTGCATTACGTTGCTTTACGTTGCCTTGCTTTACGATGCTTTACGTTGCATTACGTTGCGTTACGTTGCCTTGCTTTACGATGCTTTACGTTGCATTACGTTGTTTTACGTTGCCTTGCTTTACGATGCTTTACGTTGCATTACGTTGCTTTACGTTGCCTTGCTTTACGATGCTTTACGTTGCATTACGTTGCTTTACGTTCCTTTACGTTGCCTTGCTTTACGATGCTTTACGTTGCATTACGTTGCTTTACGTTCCTTTACGTTGCCTTGCTTTACGATGCTTTACGTTGCATTACGTTGCTTTACGTTGCATTACGTTGCCTTGCTTTACGTTGCATTACGTTGCTTTACGTTGCTTTACGTTGCCTTGCTTTACGATGCTTTACGTTGCCTTGCTTTACGATGCTTTACGTTGCATTACTTTGCTTTACGTTGCTTTAAGTTGCATTACGTTGCTTTAAGTTGCATTACGTTGTCTTGCTTTACGTTGCTTTACGTTGCTTTACGTTGCATTACGTTGCTTTACGTTGCCTTGCTTTACGTTGCTTTACGTTGCCTTGCTGTACGTTGCATTACGTTGCATTACGTTGCCTTGCTTTACGTTGCATTACGTTGCCTTGCTTTACTTTGCCTTGCCTTGCCTTGCTTTACGTTGCTTTACTTTGCCTTGCTTTACGTTGCATTCCTTTACGTTGCTTTATGTTGCCTTGCTTTACGTTGCCTTGCTTTACATTGCTTTACGTTGCCTTACGTTGCCTTTCTTTAAGTTGCCTTGCTTTACGTTGCTTTACGGTGCCTTGCTTTACGTTGCCTTGACATACGTTGCTTTACGTTGCCTTGCTTTACGTTGCCTTGCTTTACGTTGCCTTACGTTGACTTGCTTTACGTTGCCTTGCTTTAAGTTGCTTTACGTTGCCTTACTTTACGTTGCCTTGCTTTACGTTACTTTAAGTTGCCTTGCTTTACGTTGCCTTGCTTTATTTTGCCTTACGTTTCCTTGCTTTACGTTGCCTTGCTTTACGTTGTCTTCCTTTACTTTGCCTTGCCTTGCCTTGCTTTACGTTGCCTTGCTTTACGTTGCCTTGCCTTGCTTTACGTTGCCTTGCTTTACGTAGCCTTGCCTTGCTTTACATTGCCTTTCTTTACGTTGCTTTGACTTGGCTTGCTTTACGTTGCCTTGCTTTTCGTTGCCTTGATTTACCTTGATTTACGTTGCTTTACGATGCCTTGCTTTACGTTGCTTTACGTTGCCTTGCTTTACGTTGCTTTACGTTGCCTTCCTTTACGTTGCCTTGCTTTACGTTGCTTTACGTTGCCTTGCTTTACGTTGCCTTGCTTTATGTTGCCTTGCCTTGCCTTCCTTTACGTTGTTTTATGTTGCCTTGCTTTACGTTGCTTTACGTTGCCTTGCTTTACGCTGCTTTACGTTGTCTTGCTTTACGTTGCCTTACGTTGCATTGATTTACGTTGCTTTACGTTGCCTTGCTTTATGTTGCCTTGCCTTGCTTTACGTTGCTTTACGTTGCCTTGCTTTACTTTGCTTTACGTTGCCTTGCTTTACGTTGCCTTTCCTTGCCTTGCTTTACTTTGCTTTCCGTTGCCTTGCTTTACTTTTCCTTGCCTTGCTTTACGTTGCTTTACGTTCACTTATGTTGCCTTGCCTTGCTCTACGTTGCTTTTTGTTGCCTTGCTTTACGTTGCTTTACGTTGCCTTGCTTTACCATGCTTTATTTTGCCTTGATTTACTTCGCCTTGCTATACGTTGCCTTGCTTTATGTTGCTTTACCTTGCCTTACTTTGCCTTTCTTTAAGTTGCCTTGCTTCACGTTGCTTTACGTTGCCTTGCTTTACATTGCTTTACATTGCCTTGCTTTACGTTGCCTTGCTTTACGTTGCTTTACCTTGCCTTACCTTGCCTTGCTTTACGTTGCCTTGCTTTAAGTTGCCTTGCTTTACTTTGCCTTGCTTTACATTGCTTTACGTTGCCTTATGTTGCCTTCCTTTAAGTTGCCTTGCTTTACGTTGCTTTACGTTGCCATTGTTTTACGTTGCCTTGCCTTGCCTTGCTTTACGTTGCTTTACGTTGCCTTGCTTTACCTTGCTTTATGTTGATTTACGATGCCTTGCTTTACGTTGCTTTAAGTTGCTGTACGTTGCCTTGCCTTACGTTGCTTTACGTTGCCTTGCTTTACCTTGCCTTACTTTACGTTGCCTTGCTTTACGTTGCTTTAAGTTGCCTTGCTTTAAGCTGCTTTACGTTGCCTAGCTTTACGTTGACTTGCTTTACGTTGCCTTGCTTTACGTTGCCTTGCTTTACATTGCTTTACGTTGCCTTACTTTACATTGCTTTACGTTGCCTTACGTTGCCTTGCTTTAAGTTGCCTTGCTTTACGTTGCTTTACGGTGCCTTGCTTTACGTTGCCTTGACTTACGTTGCTTTACGTTGCCTTGCTTTACGTTGCCTTGCTTTACGTTGCCTTATGTTGACTTGCTTTACGTTGCCTTGCTTTAAGTTGCTTTACGTTTCCTTGCTTTAATTTGCTTTACGTTGCCTTACTTTACGTTGCCTTGCTTTACGTTACTTTAAGTTGCCTTGCTTTACGTTGCCTTGCTTTATTTTGCCTTACGTTGCCTTGCTTTACGTTGCCTTGCTTTACGTTGTCTTCTTTTACTTTGCCTTGCCTTGCCTTGCTTTACGTTGCCTTGCTTTACGTTGCCTTGCCTTGCTTTACGTTGCCTTGCTTTACGTTGCCTTGCCTTGCTTTACATTGCCTTGCTTTACGTTGCTTTGCCTTGGCTTGCTTTACGTTGCCTTGCTTTTCGTTGCCTTGATTTACCTTGATTTACGTTGCTTTACGATGCCTTGCTTTACGTTGCGTTACGTTGCCTTGCTTTATGTTGCCTTGCCTTGCCTTGCTTTACGTTGCCTTGCCTTGCCTTGCTTTACGTTGCTTTACGTTGCCTTGCTTTACGTTGCTTTACGTTGCCTTCATTTACGTTGCCTTGCTTTACGTTGCTTTACGTTGCCTTGCTTTACGTTGCCTTGCTTTATGTTGCCTTGCCTTGCCTTCCTTTACGTTGTTTTATGTTGCCTTGCTTTACGTTGCTTTACGTTGCCTTGCTTTACGCTGCTTTACGTTGTCTTGCTTTACGTTGTCTTACGTTGCATTGATTTAAGTTGCTTTACGTTGCCTTGCTTTACGTTGCCATGCCTTGCTTTACGTTGCTTTACGTTGCCTTGCTTTACGATGCTTTACGTTGCATTACGTTGCTTTACGTTGCCTTGCTTTACGATGCTTTACGTTGCATTACGTTGCTTCACGTTACTTTACGTTGCCTTGCTTTACGATGCTTTACGTTGCATTACGTTGCTTCACGTTGCATTACGTTGCCTTGCTTTACGTTGCTTTACGTTGCATTACGTTGCTTTACGTTGCTTTACGTTGCCTTGCTTTACGATGCTTTACGTTGCCTTGGTTTACGATGCTTTACGTTGCATTACGTTGCCTTGCTTTACTTTGCTTTACGTTGCATTACGTTGCTTTACGTTGTATTACGTTGCCTTGCTTTACGTTGCTTTACGTTGCATTACGTTGCTTTACGTTGCCTTGCTTTACGATGCTTTACGTTGCATTACGTTGCTTTACGTTGCCTTGCTTTACGATGCTTTACGTTGCATTACGTTGCTTTACGTTGCCTTGCTTTACGATGCTTTACGTTGCATTACGTTGCTTTACGTTGCCTTGCTTTACGATGCTTTACGTTGCATTACGTTGCTTTACGTTACTTTACGTTGCCTTGCTTTACGATGCTTTACGTTGCATTACGTTGCTTCACGTTGCATTACGTTGCCTTGCTTTACGTTGCTTTACGTTGCATTACGTTGCTTTACGTTGCTTTACGTTGCCTTGCTTTACGATGCTTTACGTTGCCTTGGTTTACGATGCTTTACGTTGCATTACGTTGCTTAACGTTGCATTACGTTGCATTACGTTGCTTTAAGTTGCATTACGTTGTCTTGCTTTACGTTGCTTTACGTTGGATTACGTTGCTTTACGTTGCATTACGTTGCCTTGCTTTACGTTGCTTTACGTTGCATTACGTTGCTTTACGTTGTATTACGTTGCCTTGCTTTACGTTGCTTTACGTTGCATTATGTTGCTTTACGTTGTATTACGTTGCCTTGCTTTACGTTGCTTTACGTTGCATTATGTTGCTTTACGTTGCCTTGCTTTACGTTGCCTTGCAGTACGTTGCATGACGTTGCATTACGTTGCCTTGCTTTACTTTGCATTACGTTGCATTGATTTACGTTTTTTACGTTGCCTTGCTTTCCGTTGCCTTGCCTTGCCTTGCTTTACGTTGCTTTACGTTGCCTTGCTTTACGTTGCTTTATGTTGCCTTGCTTTACGTTGCCTTGCTTTACATTGCTTTACGTTGCCTTGCTTTACGTTGCCTTCCTTTATGTTGCCTTGCCTTGCCATGCTTTACGTTGTTTTACGTTGCCTTGATTTACGTTGATTTACGTTGCCTTGCTTTACGTTGTCTTGCTTTACGTTGCCTTATTTTGCATTGATTTACATTTCTTTACGTTGCCTTGCTTTCCGTTGCCTTGCCTTGCCTTGCTTTACCTTGCTTTACGTTGCCTTGCTTTACGTTGCTTTACGTTGCCTTGCTTTACGTTGCTTTACGTTGCCTTGCTTTACGTTGCCTTTCCTTGCCTTGCTTTATGTTTCTTTCCGTTGCCTTGCTTTACTTTGCCTTGCCTTGCCTTGTTTTACGTTTTTTTATGTTGCCTCGCTTTAGGTTGCTTTACGTTGCCTTGCTTTACGTTGCTTTAAGATGCCTTGCTTTAAGTTGCCTTGCCTTGCCTTGCTTTACGTTGCTTTAACTTGCCTTGCTATACGTTGCTTTATCTTGCCTTGCTATACGTTCCTTTACATTGCCTTGCTTTACGTTGCCTTACTTTAGGTTGCCTTGCTTTACGTTGCTTTACGTTGCCTTGCTTTACGATGCTTTATGTTGCCTTGATTTACGTTGCCTTGCTTTACGTTGCCTTGCTTTACGTTGCTTTACGTTCCCTTATGTTGCCTTGCCTTGCTCTACGTTGCTTTTTGTTGCCTTGCTTTACGTTGATTTACGTTGCCTTGCTTTACGTTGCCTTGCCTTGCCTTGCTTTACGTTATTTTACTTTGCCTTGATTTACGTTGCCTTGCCTTGCCTGGCTTTACGTTGTTTTACGTTGCCTTGATTTCCGTTGCGTTACGTTGCCTTGCTTTACGTTGCTTTACGTTGCCTTGGTTTACGATGCTTTACGTTGCATTACGTTGCTTAACGTTGCATTACGTTGCATTACGTTGCTTTAAGTTGCATTACGTTGTCTTGCTTTACGTTGCTTTACGTTGGATTACGTTGCTTTACGTTGCATTACGTTGCCTTGCTTTACGTTGCTTTACGTTGCATTACGTTGCTTTACGTTGTATTACGTTGCCTTGCTTTACGTTGCTTTACGTTGCATTACGTTGCTTTACGTTGCCTTGCTTTACGATGCTTTACGTTGCATTACGTTGCTTTACGTTGCCTTGCTTTACGATGCTTTACGTTGCATTACGTTGCTTTACGTTGCCTTGCTTTACGATGCTTTACGTTGCATTACGTTGCTTTACGTTGCCTTGCTTTACGATGCTTTACGTTGCATTACGTTGCTTTACGTTACTTTACGTTGCCTTGCTTTACGATGCTTTACGTTGCATTACGTTGCTTCACGTTGCATTACGTTGCCTTGCTTTACGTTGCTTTACGTTGCATTACGTTGCTTTACGTTGCTTTACGTTGCCTTGCTTTACGATGCTTTACGTTGCCTTGGTTTACGATGCTTTACGTTGCATTACGTTGCTTAACGTTGCATTACGTTGCATTACGTTGCTTTAAGTTGCATTACGTTGTCTTGCTTTACATTGCTTTACGTTGGATTACGTTGCTTTACGTTGCATTACGTTGCCTTGCTTTACGTTGCTTTACGTTGCATTACGTTGCTTTACGTTGTATTACGTTGCCTTGCTTTACGTTGCTTTACGTTGCATTACGTTGCTTTACGTTGTATTACGTTGCCTTGCTTTACGTTGCTTTACGTTGCATTATGTTGCTTTACGTTGCCTTGCTTTACGTTGCCTTGCAGTACGTTGCATGACGTTGCATTACGTTGCCTTGCTTTACTTTGCATTACGTTGCATTGATTTACGTTTTTTACGTTGCCTTGATTTCCGTTGCCTTGCCTTGCCTTGCTTTACGTTGCTTTACGTTGCCTTGCTTTACGTTGCTTTATGTTGCCTTGCTTTACGTTGCCTTGCTTTACATTGCTTTACGTTGCCTTGCTTTACGTTGCCTTCTTTTATGTTACCTTGCCTTGCCATGCTTTACGTTGTTTTACGTTGCCTTGATTTACGTTGATTTACGTTGCCTTGCTTTACGTTGTCTTGCTTTACGTTGCCTTATTTTGCATTGATTTACATTTCTTTACGTTGCCTTGCTTTCCGTTGCCTTGCCTTGCCTTGCTTTACCTTGCTTTACGTTGCCTTGCTTTACGTTGCTTTACGTTGCCTTGCTTTACGTTGCTTTACGTTGCCTTGCTTTACGTTGCCTTTCCTTGCCTTGCTTTATGTTTCTTTCCGTTGCCTTGCTTTACTTTGCCTTGCCTTGCCTTGCTTTACGTTTTTTTATGTTGCCTCGCTTTAGGTTGCTTTACGTTGCCTTGCTTTACGTTGCTTTAAGATGCCTTGCTTTAAGTTGCCTTGCCTTGCCTTGCTTTACGTTGCTTTAACTTGCCTTGCTATAAGTTGCTTTATCTTGCCTTGCTATACGTTCCTTTACATTGCCTTGCTTTACGTTGCCTTACTTTAGGTTGCCTTGCTTTACGTTGCTTTACGTTGCCTTGCTTTACGATGCTTTATGTTGCCTTGATTTACGTTGCCTTGCTTTACGTTGCCTTGCTTTACGTTGCTTTACGTTCCCTTATGTTGCCTTGCCTTGCTCTACGTTGCTTTTTGTTGCCTTGCTTTACGTTGATTTACGTTGCCTTGCTTTACGTTGCCTTGCCTTGCCTTGCTTTACGTTATTTTACTTTGCCTTGATTTACGTTGCCTTGCCTTGCCTGGCTTTACGTTGTTTTACGTTGCCTTGATTTACGTTGCGTTACGTTGCCTTGCTTTACGTTGCTTTACGTTGCCTTGCCATGCCTTGCTTTCCGTTGCTTTACGTTGTCTTGCTTTACGTTGCTTTACCTCCCCTCCTTTACGTTGCCTTGCCTTGCCTTGCTTTACGTGTCTTTACGTTGCCTTGCTTTATGTTGCCTTGCCTTGCCTTGCTTTACGTTGCTTTAAGTTGCCTTGCTTTACGTTGCTTTACGTTTCCTTGCTTTATGTTACCTTTCCTTGCCTTGCTTTATGTTGCTTTACGTTGCATTGCTTTACGTTGCTTTACGTTGTCTTGCTTTACGTTGCCTTGCCTTGCCTTGATTTATGTTGCTTTACGTTGCCTTGCTTTACGTTGCTTTATGTTGCCTAGATTTACCTTTCCTTTCCTTGCCTTGCTTTACGTTGCTTTACGTTGCCTTGGTTTACTTGCTTTACGTTGCCTTGCTTTACGTTGCCTTGCCTTGCCTTGCTTTACCTTGCTTTACATTGCCTCTCTTTACGTTGCTTTACGTTGCCTTGCTTTACGTTGCTTTATGTTGCCTTGCTTTACGTTGCTTTACCTTGCCTTACTTTACGTTGCCTTGCTTTACGTTGCTTTACATTGCCTTACGTTGCCTTGCTTTACGTTGCCTTGCTTTACGTTGCCCTTCCTTGCTTAACCTTGCCTTGCTTTACGTTGCCTTGCCTTGCCTTACTTTTCGTTGCCTTGCTTACCTTGCTTTACGTTGCTTTACAATGCCTTGTTTTACGTTGCTTGACGTTGCCTTGCTTTACGTTGCCTTGCCTTACCTTGCTTTACGTTGCCTTGCCTTGCTTTACGTTGATTTATGTTGCCTTGCTTTACGTTATTTTACGTTGCCTTGCTTTACGTTGCTTTACGTTGTCTTGCTTTACGTTGCCTTGCCTTCCCTTGCTTTATGTTGCTTTACGTTGCCTTGCTTTATGTTGCTTTACGTTGCCTTGCCTTGCCTTGCTTTACGTTGCCTTGCCTTGCCTTGCTTTATGTTGCTTTACGTTGCCTTGCTTTACGTTGCCTTGCTATACGTTGCCTTGGTTTACGTTGCTTTACGTTGCCTTACGTTGCCTTGCTTTAAGTTGCCTTGCTTTACGTTGCTTTACGTTGCCTTGCTTTACGTTGCCTTGCTTTACGTTGCCATGCTTTACGTTGCCTTGCATTACATTGCCTTGCTTTACATTGCTTTACGTTGCCTTACGTTGCCTTGCTTTACGTTGCCTTGCTTTACATTGCTTTACGTTTCCTTGCTTTACGTTGCCTTGCTTTACGTTATTTTAAGTTGCCTTGCTTTACCTTGCCTTGCTTTACTTTGCCTTACGTTGCCTTGCTTTACGTTGCCTTGCTTGACGTTGCTTTACGGTGCCTTGCTTTACGTTGCCTTTCTTTACATTGCCTTACGTTGCCTTGCTTTACGTTGCCTTGCTTTACGTTGCTTTACGTTGCTTTGCTTTACGTTGCCTTACGTTGCCTTAAGTTGCCTTACTTTACGTTGCCTTGCTTTACGTTGCTTTACGTTGCCTTGATTTACGTTGCCTTACGTTGCCTTGCTTTAAGTTGCCTTGCTTTACTTTGCTTTACGTTGCCTTGCTTTACGTTTTTTTTTAAGTTGCCTTGCTTTACCTTGCCTTGCTTTACTTTGCCTTACGTTGCCTCTGCTTTACGTTGCCTTGCTTGACGTTGCTTTACGGTGCCTTGCTTTACGTTGCCTTTCTTTACGTTGCCTTACGTTGCCTTGCTTTACGTTGCCTTGCTTTACGTTGCTTTACGTTGCCTTGCTTTACGTTGCTTTACGTTGCTTTGCTTTACGTTGCCTTACGTTGCCTTACTTTACGTTGCCTTGCTTTACGTTGCTTTACGTTGCCTTGATTTACGTTGCCTTACGTTGACTTGCTTTACGTTGCCTTGCTTTACTTTGCTTTACGTTGCCTTGCTTTATGTTGCCTTGCTTTACGTTGCTTTACGTTGCCTTGCTTTACGTTGCTTTACGTTGCCTTGCTTTACGTTGCCTTGTTTTACGTTGCCTTACTTTACGTTGCTTTATGTTGCCTTACTTTATGTTGCCTTGCTTTACGTTGCCTTACGTTACCTTGCTTTACGTTTCCTTGCTTTACATTGCTTTACGTTGCCTTGCTTTACGTTGCCTTACGTTGCCTTGCTTTACGTTTCCTTGCTTTACATTGCTTTACGTTGCCTTGCTTTACGTTGCCTTGCTTTACGTTGCATTTCTTTATGATGCTTTACGTTGCCTTAATTTACGTTGCCTTGCTTTACGTTCCTTTACGTTGCCTTGCTTTACGTTTCCTTGCTTTACGTTGCCTTGCTTTACGTTGCCTTGCTTTACATTGTTTACGTTGCCTTACGTTGCATTGCTTTAATTGCCTTGCTTTACGTTGCTTTACGTTGCCTTGCTTTACGTTGCGTTATGTTGCCTTGCTTTAAGTTGCTTTATTTGCCTTGCTTTACGTTGCTTTACGTTACATTACGTTGCTTTACGTTGCCTTGCTTTACGATGGTTTACGTTGCCTTGCTTTACGATGCTTTACGTTGCATTACGTTGCTTTACGCTGCCTTGCTTTACGATGCTTTACGTTGCATTACGTTTCTTTACGTTGCCTTGCTTTACGATGCTTTACGTTGCATTACGTTGCTTTACGTTGCCTTGCTTTACGATGCTTTACGTTGCATTACGTTGCTTTACGTTGCCTTGTTTTACGATGCTTTACGTTGCATTACGTTGCTTTACGTTGCCTTGCTTTACGATGCTTTACGTTGCATTACATTGCTTTACGTTGCTTTACGTTGCCTTGCTTTACGATGCTTTACGTTGCATTACGTTGCTTTACGTTGCATTACGTTGCCTTGCTTTACGTTGCTTTACGTTGCATTACGTTGCTTTACGTTGCTTTACGTTGCTTTAAGTTGCATTATCTTGCCTTGCTTTACGTTGCTTTACGTTGCATTCCGTTGCTTTACCTTGTATTACGTTGCCTTGCTTTACGTTGCTTTACGTTGCATTACGTTGCTTTACGTTGTATTACGTTGCCTTGCTTAAAGTTGCTTTACGTTGCATTACGTTGCTTTACGATGACTTGCTTTACGTTGCCTTGCTGTACGTTGCATTACGTTGCATTACGTTGCCTTGCTTTACGTTGCATTACGTTGCCTTGCTTTATGTTGCCTTGACTTGCCTTGCTTTACTTTGCCTTGCCTTGCCTTGCTTTACGTTGCTTTACGTTGCCTTGCTTTACGTTGACTTGCTTTACGTTGCTTTATGTTGCCTTGCTTTACGTTGCCTTGCTTTACATTGCTTTACGTTGTCTTGCTTTACGTTGCCTTACTTTGCATTGATTTATGTTTCTTTACGTTGCCTTGCTTTCCGTTGCCTTGCCTTGCCTTGCTTTACCTTGCTTTACGTTGCCTTGCTTTACGTAGCTTTACGTTGCCTTGCTTTACGTTGCTTTACGTTGCCTTGCTTTACGTTGCATTTCCTTGCCTTGCTTTACGTTTCTTTCCGTTGCCTTGACTTACTTTGCCTTGCCTTGCCTTGCTTTATGTTTTTTTACGTTTCCTCGCTTTAGGTTGCTTTACATTGCCTTGCTTTACGTTGCTTTACATTGCCTTGCTTTACGTTGCCTTGCTTTACGTTGCTTTACCTTGCCTTACGTTGCCTTGCTTTACGTTGCTTTGCTTTACGTTGATTTACGTAGCCTTACTTTACGTTGCCTTGCTTTACATTACTTTAAGTTGCCTTGCTTTACGTTGCCTTGCTTTATTTGGCCTTACTGTGCCGTACTTTGCTTTGCCTTGCTTTACGTAGCTTTACGTTGCGTTGCTTTACGTTTCATTGCTTAACATTGCCTTACGTTGCCTTGATTTACGTTGCCTTACGTTGCCTTACTTTACGTTGCCTTGCTTTACGTTGCTTTACGTTGCCTTACGTTGCCTTGCTTTACGTTGCCTTGCTTTACGTTGCCTTGCTTTACGTTGCCCTTCCTTACTTAACCTTGCCTTGCTTTACGTTGCCTTGCCTTGCCTTGCTTTACGTTGCCTTGCTTACCTTGCTTTACGTTGCTTTACAATGCCTTGCTTTACGTTGCTTGACGTTGCCTTGCTTTACGTTGCCTTGTCTTACCTTGCTTTACGTTGCCTTGCCTTGCTTTACGTTGATTTATGTTGCCTTGCTTTACGTTATTTTACGTTGCCTTGCTTTATGTTGCTTTACGTTGCCTTGCCTTGCCTTGATTTACGTTGCTTTAAGTTCCCTTGCTCTACGTCGCTTTACGTTGCCTTACTTTACGTTTCTTTACGTTGCCTTGCTCTACGTTGCCTTGACTTGCCTTGCTTTACGTTGCCTTGCCTTGCTTTATTTTGCTTTACGTTGCCTTGCTTTACATTGCTTTACATTGCCTTGCTTTACGTTCCCTTGCCTTGCCTTCCTTTACGTTGCTTTACCTTGCCTTGCTTACGTTTATTTACGTTGCCTTGCTTTACGTTTCCTTACTTTATGTTGCCTTGCTTTACGTTGCTTTAAGTTGCCTTGCTTTACGATGCTTTATGTTGCCTTCCTTTACGATTCCTTGCTTTACGTTTCCTTGCTTTATGTTGCTTTACGTTGCCTTACGTTGCCTTGCCTTGCTTTACGTTGCTTTAAGTAGCCTTGCTTTACATTGCCTTGCTATACGTTGCCTTGATTTACGTTGCTTTACGTTACCTTACGTTGCCTTGCTTTACGTTGCTTTACGTTTCCTTGATTTACGTTGCCTTGCTTTACGTTGCCTTGTTTACGTTGCTTTACGTTGCCTTACGTTGCCTTGCTTTACGTTGCCTTGCTTTATATTGCTTTACGTTTCCTTGCTTTACGTTGCCTTGCTTTACGTTATTTTAAGTTGACTTGCTTTACCTTGCCTTGCTTTACTTTGCCTTACGTTGCCTTGCTTTACGTTGCCTTGCTTGACGTTGCTTTACGTTGCCTTGCTTTACGTTGCCTTTCTTTACGTTTCCTTACGTTGCCTTGCTTTACGTTGCCTTGCTTTACGTTGCTTTACGTTGCTTTGCTTTACGTTGCCTTACGTTGCCTTACTTTACGTTGCCTTGCTTTACGTTGCTTTACGTTGCCTTGATTTACGTTGCCTTACGTTGCCTTGCTTTACGTTGCCTTGCTTTACTTTGCTTTACGTTGCCTTGATTTATGTTGCCTTGCTTTACGTTGCTTTACGTTGCCTTGCTTTATGTTGCTTTACGTTGCCTTGCTTTACGTTGCCTTGCTTTACGTTGCCTTACTTTACGTTGCTTTACGTTGCCTTACTTTACGTTGCCTTGCTTTACGTTGCCTTACATTGCCTTGCTTTACGTTTCCTTGCTTTACGTTGCTTTACGTTGCCTTGCTTTACGTTGCCTTGCTTTACGTTGCATTACTTTATGTTGCTTTACGTTGCCTTAATTTACGTTGCCTTGCTTTACGTTGCCTTACTTTACGTTGCTTTACGTTGCCTTGCCTTGCCTTACTTTACCTTCCTTTACGTTTCCTTGCTTTACGTTTCCTTGCTTTACTTTGCCTTGCTTTACGTTGCCTTGCTTTACATTGTTTATGTTGCCTTAAGTTGCCTTGCTTTATGTTGCCTTGCTTTAAGTTTCTTTATTTGCCTTGCTTTACGTTGCTTTACGTTGCATTATGTTGCTTTACGTTGCCTTGCTTTACGATTCTTTACGTTGCATTACGTTGCTTTACGCTGCCTTGCTTTACGTTGCTTTACGTTGCCTTGCTGTACGTTGCATTACGTTGCATTATGTTGCTTTACGTTGCCTTGCTTTACGATGGTTTACGTTGCCTTGCTTTACGATGCTTTACGTTGCATTACGTTTCTTTACGTTGCCTTGCTTTACGATGTTTTACGTTGCATTACGTTGCTTTACGTTGTCTTGCTTTACGATGCTTTACCTTGCATTACGTTGCGTTACGTTGCCTTGCTTTACGATGCTTTACGTTGCATTACGTTGTTTTACGTTGCCTTGCTTTACGATGCTTTACGTTGCATTACGTTGCTTTACGTTGCCTTGCTTTACGATGCTTTACGTTGCATTACGTTGCTTTACGTTCCTTTACGTTGCCTTGCTTTACGATGCTTTACGTTGCATTACGTTGCTTTACGTTCCTTTACGTTGCCTTGCTTTACGATGCTTTACGTTGCATTACGTTGCTTTACGTTGCATTACGTTGCCTTGCTTTACGTTGCTTTACGTTGCATTACGTTCCTTTACGTTGCTTTACGTTGCCTTGCTTTACGATGCTTTACGTTGCCTTGCTTTACGATGCTTTACGTTGCATTACTTTGCTTTACGTTGCTTTAAGTTGCATTACGTTGCTTTAAATTGCATTACGTTGTCTTGCTTTACGTTGCTTTACGTTGCTTTACGTTGCATTACGTTGCTTTACGTTGCCTTGCTTTACGTTGCTTTACGTTGCCTTGCTGTACGTTGCATTACGTTGCATTACGTTGCCTTGCTTTACGTTGCATTACGTTGCCTTGCTTTACTTTGCCTTGCCTTGCCTTGCTTTACGTTGCTTTACTTTGCCTTGCTTTACGTTGCATTCCTTTACGTTGCTTTATGTTGCCTTGCTTTACGTTGCCTTGCTTTACATTGCTTTACGTTGCCTTACGTTGCCTTGCTTTAAGTTGCCTTGCTTTACGTTGCTTTACGGTGCCTTGCTTTACGTTGCCTTGACATACGTTGCTTTACGTTGCCTTGCTTTACGTTGCCTTGCTTTACGTTGCCTTACGTTGACTTGCTTTACGTTGCCTTGCTTTAAGTTGCTTTACGTTGCCTTACTTTACGTTGCCTTGCTTTACGTTACTTTAAGTTGCCTTGCTTTACGTTGCCTTGCTTTATTTTGCCTTACGTTTCCTTGCTTTACATTGCCTTGCTTTACGTTGTCTTCCTTTACTTTGCCTTGCCTTGCCTTGCTTTACGTTGCCTTGCTTTACGTTGCCTTGCCTTGCTTTACGTTGCCTTGCTTTACGTTGCCTTGCCTTGCTTTACATTGCCTTGCTTTACGTTGCTTTGCCTTGGCTTGCTTTACGTTGCCTTGCTTTTCGTTGCCTTGATTTACCTTGATTTACGTTGCTTTACGATGCCTTGCTTTACGTTGCGTTACGTTGCCTTGCTTTATGTTGCCTTGCCTTGCCTTGCTTTACGTTGCCTTGCCTTGCCTTGCTTTACGTTGCTTTACGTTGCCTTGCTTTACGTTGCTTTACGTTGCCTTCCTTTACGTTGCCTTGCTTTACGTTGCTTTACGTTGCCTTGCTTTACGTTGCCTTGCTTTATGTTGCCTTGCCTTGCCTTCCTTTACGTTGTTTTATGTTGCCTTGCTTTACGTTGCTTTACGTTGCCTTGCTTTACGCTGCTTTACGTTGTCTTGCTTTACGTTGCCTTACGTTGCATTGATTTACGTTGCTTTACGTTGCCTTGCTTTACGTTGCCTTGCCTTGCTTTACGTTGCTTTACGTTGCCTTGCTTTACTTTGCTTTACGTTGCCTTGCTTTACGTTGCCTTTCCTTGCCTTGCTTTACTTTGCTTTCCGTTGCCTTGCTTTACGTTTCCTTGCCTTGCTTTACGTTGCTTTACGTTCACTTATGTTGCCTTGCCTTGCTCTACATTGCTTTTTGTTGCCTTGCTTTACGTTGCTTTACGTTGCCTTGCTTTACCATGCTTTATTTTGCCTTGATTTACTTCGCCTTGCTATACGTTGCCTTGCTTTATGTTGCTTTACCTTGCCTTACTTTGCCTTTCTTTAAGTTGCCTTGCTTCACGTTGCTTTACGTTGCCTTGCTTTACATTGCTTTACATTGCCTTGCTTTACGTTGCCTTGCTTTACGTTGCTTTACCTTGCCTTACCTTGCCTTGCTTTACGTTGCCTTGCTTTAAGTTGCCTTGCTTTACTTTGCCTTGCTTTACATTGCTTTACGTTGCCTTATGTTGCCTTCCTTTAAGTTGCCTTGCTTTACGTTGCTTTACGTTGCCATTGTTTTACGTTGCCTTGCCTTGCCTTGCTTTACGTTGCTTTACGTTGCCTTGCTTTACCTTGCTTTATGTTGATTTACGATGCCTTGCTTTACGTTGCTTTAAGTTGCTGTACGTTGCCTTGCCTTACGTTGCTTTACGTTGCCTTGCTTTACCTTGCCTTACTTTACGTTGCCTTGCTTTACGTTGCTTTAAGTTGCCTTGCTTTAAGCTGCTTTACGTTGCCTAGCTTTACGTTGACTTGCTTTACGTTTCCTTGCTTTACGTTGCCTTGCTTTACATTGCTTTACGTTGCCTTACTTTACATTGCTTTACGTTGCCTTACGTTGCCTTGCTTTAAGTTGCCTTGCTTTACGTTGCTTTACGGTGCCTTGCTTTACGTTGCCTTGACTTACGTTGCTTTACGTTGCCTTGCTTTACGTTGCCTTACGTTGACTTGCTTTACGTTGCCTTGCTTTAAGTTGCTTTACGTTTCCTTGCTTTAATTTGCTTTACGTTGCCTTACTTTACGTTGCCTTGCTTTACGTTACTTTAAGTTGCCTTGCTTTACGTTGCCTTGCTTTATTTTGCCTTACGTTGCCTTGCTTTACGTTGCCTTGCTTTACGTTGTCTTCCTTTACTTTGCCTTGCCTTGCCTTGCTTTACGTTGCCTTGCTTTACGTTGCCTTGCCTTGCTTTACGTTGCCTTGCTTTACGTTGCCTTGCCTTGCTTTACATTGCCTTGCTTTACGTTGCTTTGCCTTGGCTTGCTTTACGTTGCCTTGCTTTTCGTTGCCTTGATTTACCTTGATTTACGTTGCTTTACGATGCCTTGCTTTACGTTGCGTTACGTTGCCTTGTTTATGTTGCCTTGCCTTGCCTTGCTTTACGTTGCCTTGCCTTGCCTTGCTTTACGTTGCTTTACGTTGCCTTGCTTTACGTTGCTTTACGTTGCCTTCCTTTACGTTGCCTTGCTTTACGTTTCTTTACGTTGCCTTGCTTTACGTTGCCTTGCTTTATGTTGCCTTGCCTTGCCTTCCTTTACGTTGTTTTATGTTGCCTTGCTTTACGTTGCTTTACGTTGCCTTGCTTTACGCTGCATTACGTTGTCTTCCTTTACGTTGCCTTACGTTGCATTGATTTACGTTGCTTTACGTTGCCTTGCTTTACGTTGCCATGCCTTGCTTTACGTTGCTTTACGTTGCCTTGCTTTACTTTGCTTTACGTTGCCTTGCTTTACGTTGCAGTTCCTTGCCTTTCTTTACTTTGCTTTCCGTTGCCTTGCTTTACGTTTCCTTGCCTTGCTTTCACTTATGTTGCCTTGCCTTGCTCTACGTTGCTTTTTGTTGCCTTGCTTTACGTTGCTTTACGTTGCCTTGCTTTACGATGCTTTATTTTGCCTTGATTTACGTCACCTTGCTATACGTTGCCTTGCTTTATGTTGCTTTACCTTGCCTTACGTTGCCTTTCTTTAAGTTGCCTTGCTTCACGTTGCTTTACGTTGCCTTGCTTTACATTGCTTTACATTGCCTTGCTTTACGTTGCCTTGCTTTACGTTGCTTTACCTTGCCTTACCTTGCCTTGCTTTACGTTGCCTTGCTTTACGTTGATTTACGTAGCCTTACTTTACGTTGCCTTGCTTTACATTACTTTAAGTTTCTTTGCTTTACTTTGCCTTGCTTTACTTGGCCTTACTGTGCCGTGCTTTGCTTTGCCTTGCTTTACGTTGCTTTACGTTGCCTTCCTTTACGTTGCCTTACGTTGCTTTACTTTACGTTGCCTTGCTTAAGGTTGCTTTACGTTGCCTTACGTTGCCTTGCATTACGTTGCCTTGCTTTACGTTGCCCTTCCTTGCTTAACCTTGCCTTGCTTTACGTTGCCTTGCCTATCCTTGCTTTTCGTTGCCTTCCTTACCTTGCTTTACGTTGCTTTACAATGCCTTGCTTTACGTGGCTTGACGTTGCCTTGCTTTATGTTGCCTTGCCTTACCTTGCTTTACGTTGCCTTGCCTTCCCTTGCTTTATGTTCCTTTACGTTGCCTTGCTTTATGTTGTTTTACGTTGCCTTGCTTTACGTTGCCTTGCCTTGCCTTGCTTTATGTTGCTTTACGTTGCCTTGCTTTACGTTACTTTACATTGCCTTGCTTTAAGTTGCCTTGCCTTGCCTTCTTTTACGTTGCTTTACCTTGCCTAGCTTACGTTGCTTTACGTTGCATTGCTTTACGTTGCTTTACGTTGCCTTGCTTTACGTTGCATTACTTTATGTTGCCTTGCTTTACGTTGCTTTAAGTTGCCTTGCTTTACGATTCTTTATGTTGCCTTCCTTTACGATGCCTTGCTTTACGTTTCCTTGCTTTATGTTTCTTTACGTTGCCTTACGTTGCCTTGCCTTGCTTTACGTTGCTTTAAGTAGCCTTGCTTTACGTTGCCTTGCTATACGTTGCCTTGCTTTACGTTGCTGTACGTTGCCTTGCTTTACGTTGCCTTGCCTTTCCTTGCTTTAAGTTGCTGTACGTTGCCTTGCCTTACGTTGCTTTACGTTGCCTTGCTTTACCTTGCCTTACTTTACGTTGCCTTGCTTTACGTTGCTTTACGTTGCCTTGCTTTACGTTGCATTACTTTATGTTACCTTGCTTTACGTTGCTTTAAGTTGCCTTGCTTTACGATGCTTTATGTTGCCTTCATTTACGGTGCCTTGCTTTACGTTTCCTTGCTTTATGTTGCTTTAAGTTGCCTTACGTTGCTTTGCCTTGCTTTACGTTGCTTTAAGTAGCCTTGCTTTACGTTGCCTTGCTATACGTTGCCTTGCTTTACGTTGCTTTACGTTGCCTTACGTTGCCTTGCTTTACGTTGCTTTACGTTGCCTTGATTTACGTTGCCTTGCTTTACGTTGCCTTGCTTTACGTTGCTTTACGTTGCCTTACGTTGCCTTGCTTTACGTTGCCTTGCTTTATATTGCTTTACGTTTCCTTGCTTTACGTTGCCTTGCTTTACGTTATTTTAAGTTGACTTGCTTTACCTTGCCTTGCTTTACTTTGCCTTACGTTGCCTTGCTTTACGTTGCCTTGCTTGACGTTGCTTTACGTTGCCTTGCTTTACGTTGCCTTTCTTTACGTTTCCTTACGTTGCCTTGCTTTACGTTGCCTTGCTTTACGTTGCTTTACGTTGCTTTGCTTTACGTTGCCTTACGTTGCCTTACTTTACGTTGCCTTGCTTTACGTTGCTTTACGTTGCCTTGATTTACGTTGCCTTACGTTGCCTTGCTTTACGTTGCCTTGCTTTACTTTGCTTTACGTTGCCTTGCTTTATGTTGCCTTGCTTTACGTTGCTTTACGTTGCCTTGCTTTATGTTGCTTTACGTTGCCTTGCTTTACGTTGCCTTGCTTTACGTTGCCTTACTTTACGTTGCTTTACGTTGCCTTACTTTACGTTGCCTTGCTTTACGTTGCCTTACATTGCCTTGCTTTACGTTTCCTTGCTTTACGTTGCTTTACGTTACCTTGCTTTACGTTGCCTTGCTTTACGTTGCATTACTTTATGTTGCTTTACGTTGCCTTAATTTACGTTGCCTTGCTTTACGTTGCCTTACTTTACGTTGCTTTACGTTGCCTTGCCTTGCCTTACTTTACCTTCCTTTACGTTTCCTTGGTTTACGTTTCCTTGCTTTACTTTGCCTTGCTTTACGTTGCCTTGCTTTACATTGTTTATGTTGCCTTACGTTGCCTTGCTTTATGTTGCCTTGCTTTAAGTTGCTTTATTTGCCTTGCTTTACGTTGCTTTACGTTGCATTATGTTGCTTTATGTTGCCTTGCTTTACGATGGTTTACGTTGCCTTGCTTTACGATTCTTTACGTTGCATTACGTTGCTTTACGCTGCCTTGCTTTACGATGCTTTACGTTGCATTACGTTTCTTTACGTTGCCTTGCTTCACGATGTTTTACGTTGCATTACGTTGCTTTACGTTGCCTTGCTTTACGATGCTTTACGTTGCATTACGTTGCGTTACGTTGCCTTGCTTTACGATGCTTTACGTTGCATTACGTTGTTTTACGTTGCCTTGCTTTACGATGCTTTACGTTGCATTACGTTGCTTTACGTTGCCTTGCTTTACGATGCTTTACGTTGCATTACGTTGCTTTACGTTCCTTTACGTTGCCTTGCTTTACGATGCTTTACGTTGCATTACGTTGCTTTACGTTCCTTTACGTTGCCTTGCTTTACGATGCTTTACGTTGCATTACGTTGCTTTACGTTGCATTACGTTGCCTTGCTTTACGTTGCATTACGTTGCTTTACGTTGCTTTACGTTGCCTTGCATTACGATGCTTTACGTTGTCTTGCTTTACGATGCTTTACGTTGCATTACTTTGCTTTACGTTGCTTTAAGTTGCATTACGTTGCTTTAAGTTGCATTACGTTGTCTTGCTTTACGTTGCTTTACGTTGCTTTACGTTGCATTACGTTGCTTTACGTTGCCTTGCTTTACGTTGCTTTACGTTGCCTTGCTGTACGTTGCATTACGTTGCATTACGTTGCCTTGCTTTACGTTGCATTACGTTGCCTTGCTTTACTTTGCCTTGCCTTGCCTTGCTTTACGTTGCTTTACCTTGCCTTGCTTTACGTTGCATTCCTTTACGTTGCTTTATGTTGCCTTGCTTTATGTTGCCTTGCTTAAAATTGCTTTACGTTGCCTTACGTTGCCTTGCTTTAAGTTGCCTTGCTTTACGTTGCTTTACGGTGCCTTGCTTTACGTTGCCTTGACTTACGTTGCTTTACGTTGCCTTGCTTTACGTTGCCTTACGTTGACTTGCTTTACGTTGCCTTGCTTTAAGTTGCTTTACGTTGCCTTACTTTACGTTGCCTTGCTTTACGTTACTTTAAGTTGCCTTGCTTTACGTTGCCTTGCTTTATTTTGCCTTACGTTGCCTTGCTTTACGTTGCCTTGCTTTACGTTGCCTTGCCTTGCTTTACGTTGCCTTGCTTTACGTTGCCTTGCCTTGCTTTACATTGCCTTGCTTTACGTTGCTTTGCCTTGGCTTGCTTTACGTTGCCTTGCTTTTCGTTGCCTTGATTTACCTTGATTTACGTTGCTTTACGATGCCTTGCTTTACGTTGTGTTACGTTGCCTTGCTTTATGTTGCCTTGCCTTGCCTTGCTTTACGTTGCCTTGCCTTGCCTTGCTTTACGTTGCTTTACGTTGCCTTGCTTTACGTTGCTTTACGTTGCCTTCCTTTACGTTGCCTTGCTTTACGTTGCTTTACGTTGCCTTGCTTTACGTTGCCTTGCTTTTTGTTGCCTTGCCTTGCCTTCCTTTACGTTGTTTTATGTTGCCTTGCTTTACGTTGCTTTACGTTGCCTTGCTTTACGCTGCTTTACGTTGTCTTGCTTTACGTTGCCTTACGTTGCATTGATTTACGTTGCTTTACGTTGCCTTGCTTTACGTTGCCTTGCCTTGCTTTACGTTGCTTTACGTTGCCTTGCTTTACTTTGCTTTACGTTGCCTTGCTTTACGTTGCCTTTCCTTGCCTTGCTTTACTTTGCTTTCCGTTGCCTTGCTTTACGTTTCCTTGCCTTGCTTTACGTTGCTTTACGTTCACTTATGTTGCCTTGCCTTGCTCTACGTTGCTTTTTGTTGCCTTGCTTTACGTTGCTTTACGTTGCCTTGCTTTACCATGCTTTATTTTGCCTTGATTTACTTCGCCTTGCTATACGTTGCCTTGCTTTATGTTGCTTTACCTTGCCTTACTTTGCCTTTCTTTAAGTTGCCTTGCTTCACGTTGCTTTACGTTGCCTTGCTTTACATTGCTTTACATTGCCTTGCTTTACGTTGCCTTGCTTTACGTTGCTTTACCTTGCCTTACCTTGCCTTGCTTTACGTTGCCTTGCGTTAAGTTGCCTTGCTTTACTTTGCCTTGCTTTACATTGCTTTACGTTGCCTTATGTTGCCTTCCTTTAAGTTGCCTTGCTTTACGTTGCTTTACGTTGCCATTGTTTTACGTTGCCTTGCCTTGCCTTGCTTTACATTGCTTTTCGTTGCCTTGCTTTACGTTGCTTTATGTTGATTTACGATGCCTTGCTTTACGTTGCTTTAAGTTGCTGTACGTTGCCTTGCCTTACGTTGCTTTACGTTGCCTTGCTTTACCTTGCCTTACTTTACGTTGCCTTGCTTTACGTTGCTTTAAGTTGCCTTGCTTTACGCTGCTTTACGTTGCCTAGCTTTACGTTGCCTTGCTTTACGTTGCCTTGCTTTACGTTGCCTTGCTTTACATTGCTTTACGTTGCCTTACTTTACATTGCTTTACGTTGCCTTACGTTGCCTTGCTTTAAGTTGCCTTGCTTTACGTTGCTTTACGGTGCCTTGCTTTACGTTGCCTTGACTTACGTTGCTTTACGTTGCCTTGCTTTACGTTGCCTTGCTTTACGTTGCCTTACGTTGACTTGCTTTACGTTGCCTTGCTTTAAGTTGCTTTACGTTTCCTTGCTTTAATTTGCTTTACGTTGCCTTACTTTACGTTGCCTTGCTTTACGTTACTTTAAGTTTCCTTGCTTTACGTTGCCTTGCTTTATTTTGCCTTACGTTGCCTTGCTTTACGTTGCCTTGCTTTACGTTGTCTTCCTTTACTTTGCCTTGCCTTGCCTTGCTTTACGTTGCCTTGCTTTACGTTGCCTTGCCTTGCTTGACGTTGCCTTGCTTTACGTTTCCTTGCCTTGCTTTACATTGCCTTGCTTTACGTTGCTTTGCCTTGGCTTGCTTTACGTTGCCTTGCTTTTCGTTGCCTTGATTTACCTTGATTTACGTTGCTTTACGATGCCTTGCTTTACGTTGCGTTACGTTGCCTTGCTTTATGTTGCCTTGCCTTGCCTTGCTTTACGTTGCCTTGCCTTGCCTTGCTTTACGTTGCTTTACGTTGCCTTGCTTTACGTTGCTTTACGTTGCCTTCCTTTACGTTGCCTTGCTTTACGTTGCTTTACGTTGCCTTGCTTTACGTTGCCTTCCTTTATGTTGCCTTGCCTTGCCTTCCTTTACGTTGTTTTATGTAGCCTTGCTTTACGTTGCTTTACGTTGCCTTGCTTTACGCTGCTTTACGTTGTCTTGCTTTACGTTGCCTTACGTTGCATTGATTTACGTTGCTTTACGTTGCCTTGCTTTACGTTGCCATGCCTTGCTTTACGTTGCTTTACGTTGCCTTGCTTTACTTTCCTTTATGTTGCCTTGCTTTACGTTGCCTTTCCTTGCCTTGCTTTACTTTGCTTTCCGTTGCCTTGCTTTACGTTTCCTTGCCTTGCTTTACGTTGCTTTACGTTCACTTATGTTGCCTTGCCTTGCTCTACGTTGCTTTTTGTTGCCTTGCTTTACGTTGCTTTACGTTGCCTTGCTTTACGATGCTTAATGTTGCCTTCCTTTACGATGTCTTGCTTTACGTTTCCTTGCTTTATGTTGCTTTACGTTGCCTTACGTTGCCTTGCCTTGCTTTACATTGCTTTAAGTAGCCTTGCTTTACGTTGCCTTGCTATACGTTGCATTGCTTTACGTTGCTTTACGTTGCCTTACGTTGCCTTGCTTTAAGTTGCCTTGCTTTACGTTGCCTTTCCTTGCCTTGCTTTACGTTTCTTTCCGTTGCCTTGCTATACTTTGCCTTGCCTTGCCTTGCTTTACGTTTCTTTACGTTGCCTCGCTTTAGGTTGCTTTACGTTGCCTTGCTTTACGTTGCTTTAAGATGCCTTGATTTACGTTGCCTTGCCTTGCTTTACGTTGCTTTACCTTGCCTTGCTATACGTTCCTTTACATTGCCTTGCTTTACGTTCCTTTACATTGCCTTGCTTTACGTTGCATTACCTTAGGTTGCCTTGCTTTACGTTGCTTTATGTTGCCTTGCTTTGCGATGCTTTATGTTGCCTTGATTTACGTTGCCTTGCTTTACGTTGCCTTGCTTTACGTTGCTTTACGTTCCCTTATGTTGCCTTGCCTTGCTCTACGTTGCTTTTAGTTGCCTTGCTTTACGTTGATTTACGTTGCCTTGCTTTACGTTGCCTTGCCTTGCCTTGCTTTACGTTATTTTACTTTGCCTTGATTTACGTTGCCTTGCCTTGCCTGGCTTTACGTTGCTTTACGTTGCCTTGCTTTACGTTTCTTTACGTTGCCTTGCTTTACGTTGCTTTACCTTGCCTTGCTTTACGTTGCATTCCTTTACGTTGCTTTATGTTGCCTTGCTTTATGTTGCCTTGCTTAACATTGCTTTACGTTGCCTTACGTTGCCTTGCTTTAAGTTGCCTTGCTTTACGTTGCTTTACGTTGCCTTGCTTTACGTTGCCTTGACTTACGTTGCTTTACGTTGCCTTGCTTTACGTTGCCTTGCTTTACGTTGCCTTACGTTGACTTGCTTTACGTTGCCTTGCTTTAAGTTGCTTTACGTTGCCTTACTTTACGTTGCCTTGCTTTACGTTACTTTAAGTTGCCTTGCTTTACGTTGCCTTGCTTTATTTTGCCTTACGTTGCCTTGCTTTACGTTGCCTTGCTTTACGTTGTCTTCCTTTACTTTGCCTTGCCTTGCCTTGCTTTACGTTGCCTTGCTTTACGTTGCCTTGCCTTGCTTTACGTTGCCTTGCTTTACGTTGCCTTGCCTTGCTTTACATTGCCTTGCTTTACGTTGCTTTGCCTTGGCTTGCTTTACGTTGCCTTGCTTTTCGTTGCCTTGATTTACCTTGATTTACGTTGCTTTACGATGCCTTGCTTTACGTTGCGTTACGTTGCCTTGCTTTATGTTGCCTTGCCTTGCCTTGCTTTACGTTGCCTTGCCTTGCCTTGCTTTACGTTGCTTTACGTTGCCTTGCTTTACGTTGCTTTACGTTGCCTTCCTTTACGTTGCCTTGCTTTACGTTGCTTTACGTTGCCTTGCTTTACGTTGCCTTGCTTTATGTTGCCTTGCCTTGCCTTCCTTTACGTTGTTTTATGTTGCCTTGCTTTACGTTGCTTTACGTTGCCTTGCTTTACGCTGCTTTACGTTGTCTTGCTTTACGTTGCCTTACGTTGCATTGATTTACGTTGCTTTACGTTGCCTTGCTTTACGTTGCCTTGCCTTGCTTTACGTTGCTTTACCTTGCCTTGCTTTACGTTGCCTTTCCTTGCCTTGCTTTACTTTGCTTTCCGTTGCCTTGCTTTACGTTTCCTTGCCTTGCTTTACGTTGCTTTACGTTCACTTATGTTGCCTTGCCTTGCTCTACGTTGCTTTTTGTTGCCTTGCTTTACGTTGCTTTACGTTGCCTTGCTTTACCATGCTTTATTTTGCCTTGATTTACTTCGCCTTGCTATACGTTGCCTTGCTTTATGTTGCTTTACCTTGCCTTACTTTGCCTTTCTTTAAGTTGCCTTGCTTCACGTTGCTTTACGTTGCCTTACTTTACATTGCTTTACATTGCCTTGATTTACGTTGCCTTGCTTTACGTTGCTTTACCTTGCCTTACCTTGCCTTGCTTTACGTTGCCTTGCGTTAAGTTGCCTTGCTTTACTTTGCCTTGCTTTACATTGCTTTACGTTGCCTTATGTTGCCTTCCTTTAAGTTGCCTTGCTTTACGTTGCTTTACGTTGCCATTGTTTTACGTTGCCTTGCCTTGCCTTGCTTTACATTGCTTTTCGTTGCCTTGCTTTACGTTGCTTTATGTTGATTTACGATGCCTTGCTTTACGTTGCTTTAAGTTGCTGTACGTTGCCTTGCCTTACGTTGCTTTACGTTGCCTTGCTTTACCTTGCCTTACTTTACGTTGCCTTGCTTTACGTTGCTTTAAGTTGCCTTGCTTTACGCTGCTTTACGTTGCCTAGCTTTACGTTGCCTTGCTTTACGTTGCCTTGCTTTACGTTGCCTTGCTTTACATTGCTTTACGTTGCCTTACTTTACATTGCTTTACGTTGCCTTACGTTGCCTTGCTTTAAGTTGCCTTGCTTTACGTTGCTTTACGGTGCCTTGCTTTACGTTGCCTTGACTTACGTTGCTTTACGTTGCCTTGCTTTACGTTGCCTTGCTTTACGTTGCCTTACGTTGACTTGCTTTACGTTGCCTTGCTTTAAGTTGCTTTACGTTTCCTTGCTTTAATTTGCTTTACGTTGCCTTACTTTACGTTGCCTTGCTTTACGTTACTTTAAGTTGCCTTGCTTTACGTTGCCTTGCTTTATTTTGCCTTACGTTGCCTTGCTTTACGTTGCCTTGCTTTACGTTGTCTTCCTTTACTTTGCCTTGCCTTGCCTTGCTTTACGTTGCCTTGCTTTACGTTGCCTTGCCTTGCTTTACGTTGCCTTGCTTTACGTTTCCTTGCCTTGCTTTACATTGCCTTGCTTTACGTTGCTTTGCCTTGGCTTGCTTTACGTTGCCTTGCTTTTCGTTGCCTTGATTTACCTTGATTTACGTTGCTTTACGATGCCTTGCTTTACGTTGCGTTACGTTGCCTTGCTTTATGTTGCCTTGCCTTGCCTTGCTTTACGTTGCCTTGCCTTGCCTTGCTTTACGTTGCTTTACGTTGCCTTGCTTTACGTTGCTTTACGTTGCCTTCCTTTACGTTGCCTTGCTTTACGTTGCTTTACGTTGCCTTGCTTTACGTTGCCTTCCTTTATGTTGCCTTGCCTTGCCTTCCTTTACGTTGTTTTATGTTGCCTTGCTTTACGTTGCTTTACGTAGCCTTGCTTTACGCTGCTTTACGTTGTCTTGCTTTACGTTGCCTTACGTTGCATTGATTTACGTTGCTTTACGTTGCCTTGCTTTACGTTGCCATGCCTTGCTTTACGTTGCTTTACGTTGCCTTGCTTTACTTTCCTTTATGTTGCCTTGCTTTACGTTGCCTTTCCTTGCCTTGCTTTACTTTGCTTTCCGTTGCCTTGCTTTACGTTTCCTTGCCTTGCTTTACGTTGCTTTACGTTCACTTATGTTGCCTTGCCTTGCTCTACGTTGCTTTTTGTTGCCTTGCTTTACGTTGCTTTACGTTGCCTTGCTTTACGATGCTTTATGTTGCCTTCCTTTACGATGTCTTGCTTTACGTTTCCTTGCTTTATGTTGTTTTACGTTGCCTTACGTTGCCTTGCCTTGCTTTACATTGCTTTAAGTAGCCTTGCTTTACGTTGCCTTGCTATACGTTGCATTGCTTTACGTTGCTTTACGTTGCCTTACGTTGCCTTGCTTTAAGTTGCCTTGCTTTACGTTGCCTTTCCTTGCCTTGCTTTACGTTTCTTTCCGTTGCCTTTCTATACTTTGCCTTGCCTTGCCTTGCTTTACGTTTCTTTACGTTGCCTCGCTTTAGGTTGCTTTACGTTGCCTTGCTTTACGTTGCTTTAAGATGCCTTGATTTACGTTGCCTTGCCTTGCTTTACGTTGCTTTACCTTGCCTTGCTATACGTTCCTTTACATTGCCTTGCTTTACGTTCCTTTACATTGCCTTGCTTTACGTTGCATTACTTTAGGTTGCCTTGCTTTACGTTGCTTTATGTTGCCTTGCTTTGCGATGCTTTATGTTGCCTTGATTTAAGTTGCCTTGCTTTACGTTGCCTTGCTTTACGTTGCTTTACGTTCCCTTATGTTGCCTTGCCTTGCTCTACGTTGCTTTTAGTTGCCTTGCTTTACGTTGATTTACGTTGCCTTGCTTTACGTTGCCTTGCCTTGCTTTACGTTATTTTACTTTGCCTTGATTTACGTTGCCTTGCCTTGCCTGGCTTTACGTTGCTTTACGTTGCCTTGCTTTACGTTGCTTTACGTTGCCTTGTTTACGTTGCTTTACGTTGCCTTGCTTTACGTTGCCTTGCCTTGCCTTGTTTCCGTTGCTTTATGTTGCCTTGCTTTACGTTGCTTTACGTTGCCTTGCTTTAGGTTGCCTTGCCTTGCCTTGCTTTATGTGTCTTTACGTTGCCTTGCTTTAATTGCTTTACGTTGCCTTGCTTTACGTTGTCTTGCTTTACGTTGCCTTGCCTTGCATTGATTTATGTTGCTTTACGTTGCCTTGCTTTACGTTCCTTTACGTTGCCATTTTTTTACGTTGCCTTGCCTTGCCTTGCTTTACGTTGCTTTTCGTTGCCTTGCTTTACGTTACTTTATGTTGCCCTGATTTACGTTTCCTTTCCTTGCCTTGCTTTACGTTGCTTTACGTTGCCTTGGTTTACTTGCTTTACGTTGCCTTGCTTAACGTTGCCTTGGTTTACTTGCTTTACGTTGCCTTGCTTTACGTTGCCTTGCCTTGCCTTGCTTTACATTGCTTTACGTTGCCTCGCTTTACGTTGCTTTACGTTGCCTTGCTTTACGTTGCTTTACGTTGCCTTGCTTTACGTTGCCTTGCCTTTCCTTGCTTTAAGTTGCTGTACGTTGCCTTGCCTTACGTTGCTTTACGTTGCCTTGCTTTACCTTGCCTTACTTTACGTTGCCTTGCTTTACGTTGCTTTAAGTTGCCTTGCTTTACGCTGCTTTACGGTGCCTTGCTTTACGTTGCCTTGACATACGTTGCTTTATGTTGCCTTGCTTTACGTTGCCTTGCTTTACGTTGCCTTACGTTGACTTGCTTTATGTTGCCTTGCTTTAAGTTGCTTTACGTTGCCTTACTTTACGTTGCCTTCCTTTACGTTACTTTAAGTTGCCTTGCTTTACGTTGTCTTGCTTTACTTTGCCTTACGTTGCCTTGCTTTACGTTGCCTTGCTTTACGTTGTCTTCCTTTACTTTGCCTTGCCTTGCCTTGCTTTACGTTGCCTTGGTTTACGTTGCCTTGCCTTGTTTTACATTGCCTTGCTTTACGTTGCTTTTCCTTGGCTTGCTTTACGTTGCCTTGCTTTTCGTTGCCTTGATTTACCTTGATTTACGTTGCTTTACGATGCCTTGTTTACGTTGCGTTACGTTGCCTTGCTTTATGTTGCCTTGCCTTGCCTTGCTTTACGTTGCCTTGCCTTGCCTTGCTTTACGTTGCTTTACGTTGCCTTGCTTTACGTTGCTTTATGTTGCCTTCCTTTACGTTGCCTTGCTTTACGTTGCTTTACGTTGCCCTGATTTACGTTGCCTTGCTTTATGTTGCCTTTCCTTGCCTTCCTTTACGTTGTTTTATGTTTCCTTGCTTTACGTTGCTTTACGTTGCCTTGCTTTACGCTGCTTTACGTTGTCTTGTTTTACGTTGCCTTACGTTGCATTGATTTAAGTTACTTTACGTTGCCTTGCTTTACGTTGCCTTGCCTTGCCTTGCTTTACGTTGCTTTACGTTGCCTTGCTTTACGTTGCTTTACGTTGCCTTGCTTTACGTTGCCTTTCCTTGCCTTGCTTTACTTTGCTTTCCGTTGCCTTGCTTTAAGTTGCCTTGCCTTGTATTACATTGCTTTACGTTCACTTATGTTGACTTGCCTTGCTCTACGTTGCTTTTTGTTGCCTTGCTTTACGATGCTTTATTTTGCCTTGATTTACGTTGCCTTGCAATACGTTGCCTTGCTTTATGTTGCTTTACCTTGCCTTACGTTGCCTTGCTTTAAGTTGCCTTGCTTTACGTTCCTTTACGTTGCCTTGCTTTACGTTGCCTTGCTTTACGTTGCTTTACATTGCCTTGCTTTACGTTGCCTTGCTTTACGTTGCTTTTCCTTGCCTTACGTTGCCTTGCTTTACGTTGCCTTTCTTTACGTTGATTTACGTAGCCTTACATTACGTTGCCTTGCTTTACATTAATTTAAGTTGCCTTGCTTTAATTTGCCTTGCTTTACTTGGCCTTACTGTGCCGTGCTTTGTTTTGCCTTGCTTTACGTTGTTTTATGTTGCCTTGCTTTACGTTGATTTACGTTGCCTTGCTTTAGGTTGCCTTGCCTTGCCTTGCTTTATGTGTCTTTACGTTGCCTTGCTTTAAGTTGCTTTACGTTGCCTTGCTTTACGTTGTCTTGCTTTACGTTGCCTTGCCTTGCATTGATTTATGTTGCTTTACGTTGCCTTGCTTTACGTTCCTTTACGTTGCCATTTTTTTACGTTGCCTTGCCTTGCTTTACGTTGCTTTTCGTTGCCTTGCTTTACGTTACTTTATGTTGCCCTGATTTACGTTTCCTTTCCTTGCCTTGCTTTACGTTGCTTTACGTTGCCTTGGTTTACTTGCTTTACGTTGCCTTGCTTAACGTTGCCTTGGTTTACTTGCTTTACGTTGCCTTGCTTTACGTTGCCTTGCCTTGCCTTGCTTTACCTTGCTTTACTTTGCCTCGCTTTACGTTGCTTTACGTTGCCTTGCTTTACGTTGCTTTACGTTGCCTGGCTTTACGTTGCCTTGCCTTTCCTTGCTTTAAGTTGCTGTACGTTGCCTTGCCTTACGTTGCTTTACGTTGCCTTGCTTTACCTTGCCTTACTTTACGTTGCCTTGCTTTACGTTGCTTTAAGTTGCCTTGCTTTACGCTGCTTTACGGTGCCTTGCTTTACGTTGCCTTGACATACGTTGCTTTACGTTGCCTTGTTTTACGTTGCCTTGCTTTACGTTGCCTTACGTTGACTTGCTTTATGTTGCCTTGCTTTAAGTTGCTTTACGTTGCCTTACTTTACGTTGCCTTGCTTTACGTTATTTTAAGTTGCCTTGCTTTACGTTGTCTTGCTTTACTTTGCCTTACGTTGCCTTGCTTTACGTTGCCTTGCTTTACATGTCTTCATTTACTTTGCCTTGCCTTGCCTTGCTTTACGTTGCCTTGCTTTACGTTGCCTTGCCTTGTTTTACGTTGCCTTGCTTTACGTTGCTTTGCCTTGGCTTGCTTTACGTTGCCTTGCTTTTCTTTGCCTTGATTTACCTTGATTTACGTTGCTTTACGATGCCTTGTTTACGTTGCGTTACGTTGCCTTGCTTTATGTTGCCTTGCCTTGCCTTGCTTTACGTTGCCTTGCCTAGCCTTGCTTTACGTTGCTTTACGTTGCCTTGCTTTACGTTGCCTTGCTTTACGTTGCTTTACGTTGCCTTCCTTTACGTTGCCTTGCTTTACGTTGCTTTACGTTGCCTTGATTTACGTTGCCTTGCTTTATTTTTCCTTTCCTTGCCTTCCTTTACGTTGTTTTATGTTGCCTTGCTTTACGTTGCTTTACGTTGCCTTGCTTTACGCTGCTTTACGTTGTCTTGTTTTACGTTGCCTTACGTTGCATTGATTTAAGTTACTTTACGTTGCCTTGCTTTACGTTGCCTTGCCTTGCCTTGCTTTACGTTGCTTTACGTTGCCTTGCTTTACGTTGCTTTACGTTGCCTTGCTTTACGTTGCCTTTCCTTGCCTTGCTTTACTTTGCTTTCCGTTGCCTTGCTTTACGTTCCCTTGCCTTGTTTTACATTGCTTTACGTTCACTTATGTTGACTTGCCTTGCTCTACGTTGCTTTTTGTTGCCTTGCTTTACGATGCTTTATTTTGCCTTGATTTACGTTGCCTTGCAATACGTTGCCTTGCTTTATGTTGCTTTACCTTGCCTTACGTTGCCTTGCTTTAAGTTGCCTTGCTTTACGTTCCTTTACGTTGCCTTGCTTTACGTTGTCTTGCTTTACGTTGCTGTACATTGCCTTGCTTTACGTTGCCTTGCTTTACGTTGCTTTTCCTTGCCTTACGTTGCCTTGCTTTACGTTGCCTTGCTTTACGTTGATTTACGTAGCCTTACATTACGTTGCCTTGCTTTACATTAATTTAAGTTGCTTTGCTTTACTTTGCCTTGCTTTACTTGGCCTTACTGTGCCGTGCTTTGTTTTGCCTTGCTTTACGTTGTTTTACGTTGCCTTGATTTACGTTGCCTTACGTTGCCTTACTTTACGTTGCCTTGCTTTAGGTTGCTTTACGTTACCTTACGTTGCCTTGCTTTACGTTGCCTTGCTTTACGTTGCCCTTCCTTGCTTAACCTTGCCTTGCTTTACGTTGCCTTGCCTTGCCTTGCTTTTCGTTGCCTTGCTTACCTTGCTTTGCTTTGCTTTACACTGCCTTGCTTTACGTTGCTTGACGTTGCCTTGCTTTACGTTGCCTTGCCTTACCTTGCTTTACGTTGCCTTGCCTTGCTTTACGTTGATTTATGTTGCCTTGCTTTACGTTACTTTACGTTGCCTTGCTTTACGTTGCTTTACGTTGTCTTGCTTTACGTTGCCTTGCCTTCCCTTGCTTTATGTTGCTTTACGTTGCCTTGCTTTATGTTGCTTTACGTTGCCTTGCTTTATGTTGCTTTACGTTGCCTTGCTTTACGTTGCCTTGCCTTGCCTTGCTTTACGTTGTTTTACGTTGCCTTGCTTTACGTTGCCTTGCCTTGCCTTGCTTTATGTTGCTTTACGTTGCCTTGCTTTACGTTGCTTTACATTGCCTTGTTTTACGTTGCCTTGCCTTGCCTTCTTTTACGTCGCTTTACCTTGTCTTGCTTACGTTGCATTACGTTGCCTTGCTTTACGTAGCTTTACGTTGCCTTGCTTTACGTTGCCTTGCTTTACCTTGCCTTACTTTACGTTGCCTTACGTTGCCTTCTTTTACGTTGCCTTGCTTTACGTTGCCTTGCTTTACCTTGCCTTACTTTACGTTGCCTTACGTTGCCTTACATTACGTTGCCTTGCTTTACGTTGCCTTACGTTGCCTTGCTTTACGTTTCCTTGCTTTACGTTGCTTTACGTTGCCTTGCTTTACGTTGCCTTACTTTACGTTTCCTTGCTTTATTTTGCCTTGCTTTACGTTGCTTTACTTTACGTTGCTTTACGTTGCCTTGCCTTGCCTTACTTTACGTTCCTTATCGTTGCCTTGCTTTACGTTGCCTTGCTTTACATTGCTTTACTTTGCCTTACGTTGCCTTGCTTTAAGTTGCCTTGCTTTACGTTGCTTTACGTTGCCTTGCTTTACGTTGCTTTACGTTTTCTTGCTTTACGTTTCCTTGCCTTGCCTTGATTTACGTTGCTTTACGTTGCCTTGCTTTACGTTGCTTTACGTTGCCATTGTTTTACGTTGCCTTGCCTTTCCTTGCTTTACGTTGCTTTTCGTTGCCTTGCTTTACGTTGCTTTATGTTGCCTTGCTTTACGTTGCCTTGCCTTTCCTTGCTTTAAGTTGCTGTACGTTGCCTTGCCTTACGTTGATTTACGTTGCCTTGCTTTACCTTGCCTTACTTTAGGTTGCCTTGCTTTACGTTGCTTTACGTTGCCTTGCTTTACGTTGCTTTACGTTGCCTTAATTTACGTTGCATTACGTTGCCTTACTTTACGTTGCCTTACGTTGCCTTGCCTTGCTTTACGTTGCTTTACGTTGCCTTGCTTTACGTTGCTTTATGTTGCCTTGCTTTACATTGCCTTGCTTTAAGTTGCCTTGCTTTACGTTGCCTTGCTTTACATTGCTTTACGTTGCCTTACGTTGCCTTCCTTTAAGTTGCCTTGCTTTACATTGCTTTACGTTGCCTTGCTTTCCGTTGCTTTACGTTGCCTTGCTTTACGTTCCCTTGCTTTACGTTGCTTTCTGTTGCCTTACGTTGCCTTGCTTTACGTTGCCTTGCTTTACGTTGCTTTACGTTGCCTTGCTTTACGTTGCCTTGCTTTACGTTGCTTTACGTTGCCTTGCTTTACGTTGCCTTGCCTTGCCTTGCTTTACGTTGCCTTGCCTTGCCTTGCTTTACATTTCTTTACGTCGCTTTAATATGCCTTGCTTTACGTTGCTTTACGTTGCCTTGCTTTACGTTGCCTTGCCTTGCCTTGCTTTACGTTGCCTTGCCTTGCCTTGCTTTACATTGCTTTACGTTGCCTTGCTTTACGTTGCCTTGCTATACGTTGCTTTACGTTGCCTTGCTTTACGTTTCCTTGCTTTACGTTGCCTTGCTTTACGTTGCTTTACGTTGCCTTGCTTTACATAGCCTTCCTTTATGCTGCCTTTCCTTGCCTTGCTTTACGTTGTTTTATGTTGCCTTGCTTTACGTTAATTTACGTTGCCTTGCTTTACGTTGCTTTACGATATCTTGCTTTACGTTGCCTTATGTTGCATTGATTTACGTTGCTTTACGTTGCCTTGCTTTACATTGCCTTGCCTTGCCTTGCTTTACGTTGCTTTACGTTGCCTTGATTTACGTTGTTTACGTTGCCTTGCAGTACGTTGCATTACGTTGCATTACGTTGCCTTGCTTTATGTTGCATTTACGTTGCCTTGCTTTACGTTGCCTTGCCTTCCCTTGCTTTACTTTGCCTTATGTTGCCTTGCTTTTCGTTGCCTTGATTTACCTTTCTTTACGTTACTTTACGATGCCTTGCTTTACGTTGCTTTACGTTGCCTTGCTTTTCGTTGCCTTGCCTTGCCTTGCTTTACGTTGCCTTACTTTAGGTTGCCTTGCTTTACGTTGCTTTACGTTGCCTTGCTTTACAATGCTTTATGTTGCCTTGATTTACGTTGCCTTGCTTTACGTTGCCTTGCTTTACGTTGCTTTACGTTCCCTTATGTTGCCTTGCCTTGCTCTACGTTGCTTTTTGTTGCCTTGCTTAACGTTGATATACGTTGCCTTGAGTTACGTTGCCTTGCTTTACGTTGCCTTGCTTTACGTTGCCTTGCCTTGCCTTGCTTTACGTTATTTTACTTTGCCTTGACTTACGTTGCCTTGCCTTGCCTGCCTTTAGGTTGCTTTACGTTGCCTTGCTTTACGTTGCTTTACGTTGCCTTGCTTTTCGTTGCTTTACGCTGCCTTGCTTTACGTTGCCTTTCCTTGCCTTGCTTTCCGTTGCTTTACGTTGCCTTGCTTTACGTTGATTTACATTGCCTTGCATTACGTTGCCTTGCCTTGCTTTGCTTTATGTTGCTTTACGTTGCCTTGCTTTACGTTGCTTTACGTTGCCTTGCTTTACGTTACCTTGCCTTGCCTTGCTTTACGTTGCTTTTCGTTTCCTTGCTTTACGTTGCTTTATGTTGCCTTGATTTAAGTTTCCTTTCCTTGCCTTGCTTTACGTTGCTTTACGTTGCCTTGCTTTACGTTGCCTTGCCTTGCCTTGCTTTATGTTGCTTTACGTTGCCTTGCTTTACGTTGCTTTACGTTGCCTTGCTTTACGTTGCCTTGCTTTACATTGCTTTACGTTGCCTTACGTTGCCTTGCTTTACGTTGCCTTGCTTTACATTGCTTTACGTTTCCTTGCTTTACGTTGCCTTGCTTTACGTTACTTTATGTTGCCTTTCTTTACGTTGCCTTTCCTTGCCTTCCTTTACGTTGCTTTCCGTTGCCTTGCTTTACGTTGCCTTGCCTTGTTTTACGTTTCTTTACGTTCCCTCGCTTTACGTTGCTTTACGTTGCCTTGCTTTACGTTGCTTTACGTTCACTTATGTTGCCTTGCCTTGCTCTACGTTGCTTTTTTTGTCTTGCTTTACGTTGCTTTACGTTGCCTTGCTTTACGATGCTTTATTTTTCCTTGATTTACGTTGCCTTGCTTTACCTTGCCTTGCTTTATGTTGCTTTGCCTTGCTTTACCTTGCCTTGCTTTATGTTGCTTTACCTTGCCTTAAGTTGCCTTGCTTTAAATTGCCTTGCTTTACGTTGCTTTACGTTGCCTTGCTTTACGTTGCTTTACATTGTCTTGCTTTACGTTGCCTTGCTTTCCGTTGCTTTACGCAGCCTTACGTTGCCTTGCTTTACGTAGCCTTACTTTACGTTGCCTTGCTTTACATTGCCTTTCTCTACTTAGCTTTACGTTGCCTTACGTTGCCTTGCATTACATTGCCTTGATTTACTCTGATTTACGTTGCCTTGCTTTACGTTGCTTTACGTTGCCTTGCTTTACGTTGCCTTGCCTTGCTTTACGATGCTTTACTTTGCCTTGCTTTACATTTATTTCCGTTGCCTTCCTTTACATTGCTTTACGTTGCCTTACTTTACGTTGCCTTGTTTTACGTTGCTTTACGTTGCTTTACGTTGCCTTGCTTTACGTTGCCTTGCTTTACGTTGCTTTATGTTGCCTTGCTTTTCGTTGCTTTACGTTGCCTTGCTTTACGTTGCCTTTCCTTGCCTTGCTTTCCGTTGCTTTACGTTGCCTTTCTTTACGTTGATTTACATTGCCTTGCTTCACGTTGCCTTTCCTTGCCTTGCTTTAAGTTGCTTTACGTTGCATTGCTTTACGTTGCTTTACGTTGCCTTGCTTTACGTTACCTTGCCTTGCCTTGCTTTACGTTGCTTTTCGTTGCCTTGCTTTACGTTGCTTTATGTTGCCTTGATTTACGTTTCCTTTCCTTGCCTTGCTTTACGTTGCTTTACGTTGCCTTGCTTTACGTTGCTTTACGTTGCTTTACGTTGCCTTGCTTTACGTTGCTTTACGTTGCCTTGCTTTACGTTGCCTTGCCTTTCCTTGCTTTAAGTTACCTTGCTTTATTTTGCCTTGCCATGCTTTACGTTGCCTTGCTTTACGTTGCCTTGCCTTGGCTTGCTTTACGTTGCCTTGCTTTTCGTTGCCTTGATTTACCTTGATTTACGTTGCTTTACGATGCCTTGCTTTACATTGCTTTACGTTGCCTTGCTTTACGTTGCTTTACCTTGCCTTGCTTTACGTTGCCTTGCTTTACGTTGCTTTACGTTGCCTTCCTTTACGTTGCCTTCCTTTACGTTGCTTTACGTTGCCTTGCTTTACGTTGCCTTACGTATCCTTACTTAACGTTGCCTTGCTTTACGTTGCTTTACGTTGCCTTACGTTGCCTTGCTTTACGTTGCCTTGCTTTACGTTGCCCTTCCTTGCTTAACCTTGCCTTGCTTTACGTTGCCTTGCCTTGCCTTGCTTTTCGTTGCCTTGCTTACCTTGCTTTTCGTTGCTTTACAATGCCTTGCTTTACGTTGCTTGACGTTGCCTTGCTTTACGTTGCCTTGCCTTACCTTGCTTTACGTTGCCTTGCCTTGCTTTACGTTGATTTATGTTGCCTTGGTTTACGTTACTTTACGTTGCCTTGCTTTATGTTGCTTTACGTTGTCTTGCTTTACGTTGCCTTGCCTTCCCTTGATTTATGTTGCTTTACGTTGCCTTGCTTTATGTTGCTTTACGTTGCCTTGCTTTACGTTGCCTTGCCTTGCCTTGCTTTACGTTGTTTTACGTTGCCTTGCTTTACGTTGCCTTGCCTTGCCTTGCTTTACGTTGCTTTATGTTCCCTTGCTCTACGTCGCTTTACGTTGCCTTGCTTTACGTTGCTTTACGTTGCCTTGCTCTACGTTGCCTTGACTTGCCTTGCTTTACGTTGCCTTGCCTTGCCTTGCTTTATGTTGCTTTACGTTGCCTTGCTTTACGTTGCTTTACGTTGCCTTGCTTTACGTTGCCTTGCTTTACATTGCTTTACGTTGCCTTACGTTGCCTTGCTTTACGTTGCCTTGCTTTACATTGCTTTACGTTTCCTTGCTTTACGTTGCCTTGCTTTACGTTATTTTAATTTGCCTTGCTTTACCTTGCCTTGCTTTACTTTGCCTTACGTTGCCTTGCTTTACGTTGCCTTGCTTTACGTTGCTTTACGTTGCCTTGCTTTACGTTGCCTTCTTTACGTTGCCTTACGTTGCCTTGCTTTATGTTTCCTTGCTTTACATTGCTTTATGTTGCCTTGCTTTACGTTGCCTTACGTTGCCTTTACTTTACGTTGCCTTGCTTTATGTTGCTTTACGTTGCCTTGCTGTACGTTGCCTTACGTTACCTTGCTTTTCGTTGCCTTGCTTTACGTTGCTTTACGTTGCCTTGCTATATGTTGCCTTGCTTTACGTTGCTTTACGTTGCCTTGCTTTACGTTGCCTTGCTTTACGTTGGTTTACGTTGCCTTGCTTTACGTTGCCTTGCTTTACGTTGCCTTACTTTACGTTGCTTTACGTTGCCTTACCTTACGTTGCCTTGCTTTACGTTGCCTTACCTTACGTTGCCTTGCTTTACGTTGCCTTACGTTGCCTTGCTTTACGTTGCCTTGCTTTACTTTGCCTTGCTTTACGTTGCTTTACGTTGCCTTGCTTTTCGTTGCCTTGATTTACCTTGATTTACGTTGCTTTACGATGCCTTGCTTTACGTTGCTTTACGTTGCCTTGCTTTATGTTGCCTTGCCTTGCTTTACGTTGCCTTGCCTTGCCTTGCTTTACGTTGCTTTACGTTGCCTTGCTTTACGTTGCCTTGCTTTACATTGCTTTACGTTGCCTTGCTTTACGTTGCCTTCCTTTATGTTGCCTTGCCTTGCCTTCCTTTACGTTGTTTTACGTTGCCTTGCTTTACGTTGCTTTACGTTGCCTTGCTTTACGCTGCTTTACGTTGTCTTGCTTTACGTTGCCTTAAGTTGCATTGATTTACGTTGCTTTACGTTGCCTTGCTTTACGTTGCCTTGCCTTGCATTGCTTTACGTTGCTTTACGTTGCCTTGCTTTACATTGCTTTATGTTGCCTTGCTTTACGTTGCCTTTCCTTGCCTTGCTTTAGGTTGCTTTACGTTGCCTTGCTTTACGTTGCCTTGCCTTACTTTACGTTTCTTTACGTTGCCTCGCTTTATGTTGCTTTACGTTGCCTTGCTTTACGTTGCTTTACGTTCACTTATGTTGCCCTGCCTTGCTCTACGTTGCTTTTTGTTGCCTTCCTTTACGTTGCTTTACGTTGCCTTGCTTTACGATGCTTTATTTTGCCTTTATTTACATTGAAATGCTTACGTTGCCTTGATTTACGTTGCCTTTCTTTACGTTGCTTTACGTAGCCTTACTTTACGTTGCCTTGCTTTACTTTGCCTTGCTTTACGTTGCTTTACGTAGCCTTACTTTACGTTTCCTTGCTTTACGTTGCCTTGCTTTACTTGGCCTTACTGTGCCGTGCTTTGCTTTGCCTTGGTTTACGTTGCTTTACGTTGTCTTGCTTTACGTTGCCTTAGGTTGCCTTACTTTACGTTGCCTTGCTTTACGTTGCTTTACGTTGCCTTACGTTGCCTTGCTTTACGTTGCCCTTCCTTGCTTAACCTTGCCTTGCTTTACGTTGCCTTGCCTTGCCTTGCTTTTCGTTGCCTTGCTTACCTTGCTTTACGTTGATTTACAATGCCTTGCTTTACGTTGCTTGACGTTGCCTTGCTTTACGTTGCCTTGCCTTACATTGCTTTACGTTGCCTTGCCTTGCTTTACGTTGATTTATGTTGCCTTGCTTTACGTTACTTTACGTTGCCTTGCTTTACGTTGCTTTATGTTGTATTTCTTAACGTTGCCTTGCCTTCCCTTGCTTTATGTTGCTTTACGTTGCCTTGCTTTATATTGCTTTACGTTGCCTTGCTTTACGTTGCCTTGCCTTGCCTTGCTTTACGTTGTTTTACGTTGCCTTGCTTTACGTTGCCTTGCCTTGCCTTGCTTTACGTTGCTATAAGTTGCCTTGCTTTACGTCGCTTTACGTTGCCTTGCTTTACGTTGCTTTACGTTGCCTTGCTCTACGTTGCCTTGACTTGCCTTGCTTTACGTTGCCTTGCCTTGCTTTATGTTGCTTTACGTTTCCTTGCTTTACGTTGCTTTACATTGCCTTGCTTTACGTTGCCTTGCCTTGCCTTCCTTTACGTTGCTTTACCTTGCCTTGCTTACGTTGATCTACGTTGCCTTGCTTTACGTTGCCTTACTTTATGTTGCCTTGCTTTACGTTGCTTTAAGTTGCCTTGCTTTACCTTGCCTTGCTTTAATTTGCCTTACGTTGCCTTGCTTTACGCTGCCTTGCTTTACGTTGCTTTATGTTGCCTTGCTTTACGTTGCCTTGCTTTACATTGCTTTACGTTGCCTTACGTTGCCTTGCTTTACGTTGCCTTGCTTTACATTGCTTTACGTTTCCTTGCTTTACGTTGCCTTGCTTTACGATGCTTTATTTTGCCTTTATTTACATTGAAATGCTTACGTTGCCTTGATTTACGTTGCCTTGCTTTACGTTGCTTTACATTGCCTTGCTTTACGTTGCCTTGCTTTACGTTGCTTTACGTAGCCTTACTTTACGTTGCCTTGCTTTACTTTGCCTTGCTTTACGTTGTTTTACGTAGCTTTACTTTACGTTGCCTTGCTTTACATTACTTTAAGTTGCCTTGCTTTACGTTACCTTGCTGTACTTGGCCTTACTGTGCCGTGCTTTGCTTTCGCTTGCTTTACGTTGCTTTACGTTGTCTTGCTTTACGTTGCCTTAGGTTGCCTTACTTTACGTTGCCTTGCTTTACGTTGCTTTACGTTGCCTTACGTTGCCTTGCTTTACGTTGCCTTGCTTTACGTTGCCCTTCCTTGCTTAACCTTGCCTTGCTTTACGTTGCCTTGCCTTGCCTTGCTTTTCGTTGCCTTGCTTACCTTGCTTTACTTTGATTTACAATGCCTTGCTTTACGTTGCTTGACGTTGCCTTGCTTTACGTTGCCTTGCCTTATATTGCTTTACGTTGCCTTGCCTTGCTTTAGGTTGATTTATGTTGCCTTGCTTTACGTTACTTTACGTTGCCTTGCTTTACGTTGCTTTACGTTGCCTTGCTTAACGTTGCCTTGCCTTCCCTTGCTTTATGTTGCTATAAGTTGCCTTGCTTTACGTCGCTTTACGTTGCCTTGCTTTACGTTGCTTTACGTTGCCTTGCTCTACGTTGCCTTGACTTGCCTTGCTTTACGTTGCCTTGCCTTGCTTTATGTTGCTTTACGTTTCCTTGCTTTACGTTGCTTTACATTGCCTTGCTTTACGTTGCCTTGCCTTGCCTTCCTTTACGTTGCTTTACCTTGCCTTGCTAAACGTTGATCTACGTTGCCTTGCTTTACGTTGCCTTACTTTATGTTGCCTTGCTTTACGTTGCTTTAAGTTGCCTTGCTTTACCTTGCCTTGCTTTAATTTGCCTTACGTTGCCTTGCTTTACGTTGCCTTGCTTTACGTTGCTTTATGTTGCCTTGCTTTACGTTGCCTTGCTTTACATTGCTTTAAGTTGCCTTACGTTGCCTTGCTTTACGTTGCCTTCCTTTACATTGCTTTACGTTTCCTTGCTTTACGTTACATTTCTTTACGTTGCCTTACGTTGCCTTGCTTTACGTTGCCTTGCTTTACGTTGCTTTACGTTGCCGTTCTTTACGTTGCCTTACGTTGCCTTACTTTACGTTGCCTTGCTTTACGTTGCTTTACATTGCCTTGCTTTACGTTGCCTTACGTTGCCTTACCTTACGTTGCCTTGCTTTACGTTGCCTTACCTTACGTTGCCTTGCTTTACGTTGCCTTACGTTGCCTTGCTTTACGTTGCCTTGCTTTACTTTGCCTTGCTTTACGTTGCTTTACGTTGCCTTGCTTTTCGTTGCCTTGATTTACCTTGATTTACGTTGCTTTACGATGCCTTGCTTTACGTTGCTTTACGTTGCCTTGCTTTATGTTGCCTTGCCTTGCTTTACGTTGCCTTGCCTTGCCTTGCTTTACGTTGCTTTACGTTGCCTTGCTTTACGTTGCCTTGCTTTACATTGCTTTACGTTGCCTTGCTTTACGTTGCCTTCCTTTATGTTGCCTTGCCTTGCCTTCCTTTACGTTGTTTTACGTTGCCTTGCTTTACGTTGCTTTACGTTGCCTTGCTTTACGCTGCTTTTCGTTGTCTTGCTTTACGTTGCCTTAAGTTGCATTGATTTACGTTGCTTTACGTTGCCTTGCTTTACGTTGCCTTGCCTTGCATTGCTTTACGTTGCTTTACGTTGCCTTGCTTTACATTGCTTTATGTTGCCTTGCTTTACGTTGCCTTTCCTTGCCTTGCTTTAGGTTGCTTTACGTTGCCTTGCTTTACGTTGCCTTGCCTTACTTTACGTTTCTGTACGTTGCCTCGCTTTATGTTGCTTTACGTTGCCTTGCTTTACGTTGCTTTACGTTCACTTATGTTGCCCTGCCTTGCTCTACGTTGCTTTTTGTTGCCTTCCTTTACGTTGCTTTACGTTGCCTTGCTTTACGATGCTTTATTTTGCCTTTATTTACATTGAAATGCTTACGTTGCCTTGATTTACGTTGCCTTTCTTTACGTTGCTTTACGTAGCCTTACTTTACGTTGCCTTGCTTTACTTTGCCTTGCTTTACGTAGCTTTACGTAGCCTTACTTTACGTTGCCTTGCTTTACGTTGCCTTGCTTTACTTGGCCTTACTGTGCCGTGCTTTGCTTTTCCTTGCTTTACGTTGCTTTACGTTGTATTGCTTTACGTTGCCTTAGGTTGCCTTACTTTACGTTGCCTTGCTTTACGTTGCTTTACGTTGTATTGCTTTACGTTGCCTTACGTTGCCTTGCTTTACGTTGCCTTGCTTTACTTTGCCTTGCTTTACGTTGCTTTACGTTGCCTTGCTTTTCGTTGCCTTGATTTACCTTGATTTACGTTGCTTTACGATGCCTTGCTTTACGTTGCTTTACGTTGCCTTGCTTTTTGTTGCCTTGCCTTGCTTTACGTTGCCTTGCCTTGCCTTGCTTTACGTTGCTTTACGTTGCCTTGCTTTACGTTGCCTTGCTTTACATTGCTTTACGTTGCCTTGCTTTACGTTGCCTTCCTTTATGTTGCCTTGCCTTGCCTTCCTTTACGTTGTTTTACGTTGCCTTGCTTTACGTTGCTTTACGTTGCCTTGCTTTACGCTGCTTTACGTTGTCTTGCTTTACGTTGCCTTAAGTTGCATTGATTTACGTTGCTTTACGTTGCCTTGCTTTACGTTGCCTTGCCTTGCATTGCTTTACGTTGCTTTACGTTGCCTTGCTTTACATTGCTTTATGTTGCCTTGCTTTACGTTGCCTTTCCTTGCCTTGCTTTAGGTTGCTTTACGTTGCCTTGCTTTACGTTGCCTTGCCTTACTTTACGTTTCTTTACGTTGCCTCGCTTTATGTTGCTTTACGTTGCCTTGCTTTACGTTGCTTTACGTTCACTTATGTTGCCCTGCCTTGCTCTACGTTGCTTTTTGTTGCCTTCCTTTACGTTGCTTTACGTTGCCTTGCTTTACGATGCTTTATTTTGCCTTTATTTACATTGAAATGCTTACGTTGCCTTGATTTACGTTGCCTTTCTTTACGTTGCTTTACGTAGCCTTACTTTACGTTGCCTTGCTTTACTTTGCCTTGCTTTACGTAGCTTTACGTAGCCTTACTTTACGTTGCCTTGCTTTACGTTGCCTTGCTTTACTTGGCCTTACTGTGCCGTGCTTTGCTTTTCCTTCCTTTACGTTGCTTTACGTTGTATTGCTTTACGTTGCCTTAGGTTGCCTTACTTTACGTTGCCTTGCTTTACGTTGCTTTACGTTGACTTACGTTGCCTTGCTTTACGTTGCCTTGCTTTACGTTGCCCTTCCTTGCTTAACCTTGCCTTGCTTTACGTTGCCTTGCCTTGCCTTGCTTTTCGTTGCCTTGCTTACCTTGCTTTACGTTGATTTACAATGCCTTGCTTTACGTTGCTTGACGTTGCCTTGCTTTACGTTGCCTTGCCTTACATTGCTTTACGTTGCCTTGCCTTGCTTTACGTTGATTTATGTTGCCTTGCTTTACGTTACTTTACGTTGCCTTGCTTTACGTTGCTTTATGTTGTCTTTCTTAACGTTGCCTTGCCTTCCCTTGCTTTATGTTGCTTTACGTTGCCATGCTTTATGTTTCTTTACGTTGCCTTGCTTTACGTTACCTTGCCTTGCCTTGCTTTACGTTGTTTTACGTTGCCTTGCTTTACGTTGCCTTGCCTTGCCTTGCTTTACGTTGCTATAAGTTGCCTTGCTTTACGTCGCCTTGCTTTACGTTGCTTTACGTTGCCTTGCTCTACGTTGCCTTGACTTGCCTTGCTTTACGTTGCCTTGCCTTGCCTTCCTTTACGTTGCTTTACCTTGCCTTGCTTACGTAGATCTACGTTGCCTTGCTTTACGTTGCCTTACTTTATGTTGCCTTGCTTTACGTTGCTTTAAGTTGCCTTGCTTTACCTTGCCTTGCTTTAATTTGCCTTACTTTGCCTTGCTTTACGTTGCCTTGCTTTACGTTGCTTTATGTTGCCTTGCTTTACATTGCCTTGCTTTACATTGCTTTACGTTGCCTTACGTTGCCTTGCTTTATGTTGCCTTGCTTTACATTGCTTTACGTTTCCTTGCTTTACGTTGCCTTGCTTTACGATGCTTTATTTTGCCTTTATTTACATTGAAATGCTTACGTTGCCTTGATTTACGTTGCCTTGCTTTACGTTGCTTTACATTGCCTTGCTTTACGTTGCCTTGATTTACGTTGCTTTACGTAGCCTTACTTTACGTTGCCTTGCTTTACTTTGCCTTGCTTTACGTTGTTTTACGTAGCCTTACTTTACGTTGCCTTGCTTTACATTACTTTAAGTTGCCTTGCTTTACGTTGCCTTGCTTTACTTGGCCTTACTGTGCCGTGCTTTGCTTTTCCTTGCTTTACGTTGCTTTACGTTGTATTGCTTTACGTTGCCTTAGGTTGCCTTACTTTACGTTGCCTTGCTTTACGTTGCTTTACGTTGCCTTACGTTGCCTTGCTTTACGTTGCCTTGCTTTACGTTGCCCTTCCTTGCTTAACCTTGCCTTGCTTTACGTTGCCTTGCCTTGCCTTGCTTTTCGTTGCCTTGCTTACCTTGCTTTACGTTGATTTACAATGCCTTGCTTTACGTTGCTTGACGTTCCCTTGCTTTACGTTGCCTTGCCTTACGTTGCTTTACGTTGCCTTGCCTTGCTTTACGTTGATTTATGTTGCCTTGCTTTACTTTGCCTTGCTTTACGTTGTTTTACGTAGCCTTACTTTACGTTGCCTTGCTTTACATTACTTTAAGTTGCCTTGCTTTACGTTGCCTTGCTTTACTTGGCCTTACTGTGCCGTGCTTTGCTTTCCCTTGCTTTACGTTGCTTTACGTTGTCTTGCTTTACGTTGCCTTAGGTTGCCTTACTTTACGTTGCCTTGCTTTACGTTGCTTTACGTTGCCTTACGTTGCCTTGCTTTACGTTGCCTTGCTTTACGTTGCCCTTCCTTGCTTAACCTTGCCTTGCTTTACGTTGCCTTGCCTTGCCTTGCTTTTCGTTGCCTTGCTTACCTTGCTTTACGTTGATTTACAATGCCTTGCTTTACGTTGCTTGACGTTGCCTTGCTTTACGTTGCCTTGCCTTATATTGCTTTACGTTGCCTTGCCTTGCTTTACGTTGATTTATGTTGCCTTGCTTTACGTTACTTTACGTTGCCTTGCTTTACGTTGCTTTACGTTGTCTTGCTTAACGTTGCCTTGCCTTCCCTTGCTTTATGTTGCTTTACGTTGCCTTGCTTTATGTTGCTTTACGTTGCCTTGCTTTACGTTGCCTTGCCTTGCCTTGCTTTACGTTGTTTTACGTTGCCTTGCTTTACGTTGCCTTGCCTTGCCTTGCTTTACGTTGCTATAAGTTGCCTTGCTTTACGTCGCTTTACGTTGCCTTGCTTTACGTTGCTTTACGTTGCCTTGCTCTACGTTGCCTTGACTTGCCTTGCTTTACGTTGCCTTGCCTTGCTTTATGTTGCTTTACATTTCCTTGCTTTACGTTGCTTTACATTGCCTTGCTTTACGTTGCCTTGCCTTGCCTTCCTTTACGTTGCTTTACCTTGCCTTGCTTACGTTGATCTACGTTGCCTTGCTTTACGTTGCCTTACTTTATGTTGCCTTGCTTTACGTTGCTTTAAGTTGCCTTGCTTTACCTTGCCTTGCTTTAATTTGCCTTACGTTGCCTTGCTTTACGTTGCCTTGCTTTACGTTGCTTTATGTTGCCTTGCTTTACGTTGCCTTGCTTTACATTGCTTTAAGTTGCCTTACGTTGCCTTGCTTTACGTTGCCTTCCTTTACATTGCTTTACGTTTCCTTGCTTTACGTTACCTTTCTTTACGTTGCCTTACGTTGCCTTGCTTTACGTTGCCTTGCTTTACGTTGCTTTACGTTGCCGTTCTTTACGTTGCCTTACGTTGCCTTACTTTACGTTGCCTTGCTTTACGTTGCTTTACATTGCCTTGCTTTACGTTGCCTTACGTTGCCTTACCTTACGTTGCCTTGCTTTACGTTGCCTTACCTTACGTTGCCTTGCTTTACGTTGCCTTACGTTGCCTTGCTTTACGTTGCCTTGCTTTACTTTGCCTTGCTTTACGTTGCTTTACGTTGCCTTGCTTTTCGTTGCCTTGATTTACCTTGATTTACGTTGCTTTACGATGCCTTGCTTTACGTTGCTTTACGTTGCCTTGCTTTATGTTGCCTTGCCTTGCTTTACGTTGCCTTGCCTTGCCTTGCTTTACGTTGCTTTACGTTGCCTTGCTTTACGTTGCCTTGCTTTACATTGCTTTACGTTGCCTTGCTTTACGTTGCCTTCCTTTATGTTGCCTTGCCTTGCCTTCCTTTACGTTGTTTTACGTTGCCTTGCTTTACGTTGCTTTACGTTACCTTGCTTTACGCTGCTTTACGTTGTCTTGCTTTACGTTGCCTTAAGTTGCATTGATTTACGTTGCTTTACGTTGCCTTGCTTTACGTTGCCTTGCCTTGCATTGCTTTACGTTGCTTTACGTTGCCTTGCTTTACATTGCTTTATGTTGCCTTGCTTTACGTTGCCTTTCCTTGCCTTGCTTTAGGTTGCTTTACGTTGCCTTGCTTTACGTTGCCTTGCCTTACTTTACGTTTCTTTACGTTGCCTCGCTTTATGTTGCTTTACGTTGCCTTGCTTTACGTTGCTTTACGTTCACTTATGTTGCCCTGCCTTGCTCTACGTTGCTTTTTGTTGCCTTCCTTTACGTTGCTTTACGTTGCCTTGCTTTACGATGCTTTATTTTGCCTTTATTTACATTGAAATGCTTACGTTGCCTTGATTTACGTTGCCTTTCTTTACGTTGCTTTACGTAGCCTTACTTTACGTTGCCTTGCTTTACTTTGCCTTGCTTTACGTAGCTTTACGTAGCCTTACTTTACGTTGCCTTGCTTTACGTTGCCTTGCTTTACTTGGCCTTACTGTGCCGTGCTTTGCTTTGCCTTGCTTTACGTTGCTTTACGTTGTCTTGCTTTACGTTGCCTTAGGTTGCCTTACTTTACGTTGCCTTGCTTTACGTTGCTTTACGTTGCCTTACGTTGCCTTGCTTTACGTTGCCTTGCTTTACGTTGCCCTTCCTTGCTTAACCTTGCCTTGCTTTACGTTGCCTTGCCTTGCCTTGCTTTTCGTTGCCTTGCTTACCTTGCTTTACGTTGATTTACAATGCCTTGCTTTACGTTGCTTGACGTTCCCTTGCTTTACGTTGCCTTGCCTTACATTGCTTTACGTTGCCTTGCCTTGCTTTACGTTGATTTATGTTGCCTTGCTTTACGTTACTTTACGTTGCCTTGCTTTACGTTGCTTTATGTTGTCTTTCTTATCGTTGCCTTGCCTTCCCTTGCTTTATGTTGCTTTACGTTGCCATGCTTTATGTTGCTTTACGTTGCCTTGCTTTACGTTGCCTTGCCTTGCCTTGCTTTACGTTGTTTTACGTTGCCTTGCTTTACGTTGCCTTGCCTTGCCTTGCTTTACGTTGCTATAAGTTGCCTTGCTTTACGTCGCTTTACGTTGCCTTGCTTTACGTTGCTTTACGTTGCCTTGCTCTACGTTGCCTTGACTTGCCTTGCTTTACGTTGCCTTGCCTTGCCTTCCTTTACGTTGCTTTACCTTGCCTTGCTTACGTAGATCTACGTTGCCTTGCTTTACGTTGCCTTACTTTATGTTGCCTTGCTTTACGTTGCTTTAAGTTGCCTTGCTTTACCTTGCCTTGCTTTAATTTGCCTTACTTTGCCTTGCTTTACGTTGCCTTGCTTTACGTTGCTTTATGTTGCCTTGCTTTACGTTGCCTTGCTTTACATTGCTTTACGTTGCCTTACGTTGCCTTGCTTTACGTTGCCTTGCTTTACATTGCTTTACGTTTCCTTGCTTTACATTGCCTTGCTTTACGATGCTTTATTTTGCCTTTATTTACATTGAAATGCTTACGTTGCCTTGATTTACGTTGCCTTGCTTTACGTTGCTTTACATTGCCTTGCTTTACGTTGCCTTGATTTACGTTGCTTTACGTAGCCTTACTTTACGTTGCCTTGCTTTACTTTGCCTTGCTTTACGTTGTTTTACGTAGCCTTACTTTACGTTGCCTTGCTTTACATTACTTTAAGTTGCCTTGCTTTACGTTGCCTTGCTTTACTTGGCCTTACTGTGCCGTGCTTTGCTTTGCCTTGCTTTACGTTGCTTTACGTTGTCTTGCTTTACGTTGCCTTAGGTTGCCTTACTTTACGTTGCCTTGCTTTACGTTGCTTTACGTTGCCTTACGTTGCCTTGCTTTACGTTGCCTTGCTTTACGTTGCCCTTCCTTGCTTAACCTTGCCTTGCTTTACGTTGCCTTGCCTTGCCTTGCTTTTCGTTGCCTTGCTTACCTTGCTTTACGTTGATTTACAATGCCTTGCTTTACGTTGCTTGACGTTGCCTTGCTTTACGTTGCCTTGCCTTATATTGCTTTACGTTGCCTTGCCTTCCCTTGCTTTATGTTGCTTTACGTTGCCTTGCTTTATGTTGCTTTACGTTGCCTTGCTTTACGTTGCCTTGCCTTGCCTTGCTTTACGTTGTTTTACGTTGCCTTGCTTTACGTTGCCTTGCCTTGCCTTGCTTTACGTTGCTATAAGTTGCCTTGCTTTACGTCGCTTTACGTTGCCTTGCTTTACGTTGCTTTACGTTGCCTTGCTCTACGTTGCCTTGACTTGCCTTGCTTTACGTTGCCTTGCCTTGCTTTATGTTGCTTTACGTTTCCTTGCTTTACGTTGCTTTACATTGCCTTGCTTTACGTTGCCTTGCCTTGCCTTCCTTTACGTTGCTTTACCTTGCCTTGCTTACGTTGATCTACGTTGCCTTGCTTTACGTTGCCTTACTTTATGTTTCCTTGCTTTACGTTGCTTTAAGTTGCCTTGCTTTACCTTGCCTTGCTTTAATTTGCCTTACGTTGCCTTGCTTTACGTTGCCTTGCTTTACGTTGCTTTATGTTGCCTTGCTTTACGTTGCCTTGCTTTACATTGCTTTAAGTTGCCTTACGTTGCCTTGCTTTACGTTGCCTTCCTTTACATTGCTTTACGTTTCCTTGCTTTACGTTACCTTTCTTTACGTTGCCTTACGTTGCCTTGCTTTACGTTGCCTTGCTTTACGTTGCTTTACGTTGCCGTTCTTTACGTTGCCTTACGTTGCCTTACTTTACGTTGCCTTGCTTTACGTTGCTTTACATTGCCTTGCTTTACGTTGCCTTACGTTGCCTTGCTTTACGTTGCCTTACGTTCCCTTGCTTTACGTTGCCTTGCTTTACTTTGATTTACGTTGCCTTGCTTTATGTTTCCTTGCTTTACGTTGCTTTACGTTGCCTTGCTTTACGTTGCTTTACGTTGCCTTGCTTTACGTTGCCTTGCTTTACGTTGCTTTATGTTGCCTTGCTTTATGTTGCCTTGCTTTACGTTGCTTTACGTTGTCTTGCTTTACGTTGCCTTTCTTTATGTTGCTTTACATTGCCTTACTTTACGTTGCTTTACGTTGCCTTGCTTTACGTTGCCTTGCTTTACGTTGCTTTACGTTGCCTTGCTTTACGTTACTTGCTTTACGTTGCCTTGCTTTACGTTGCTTTACGTTGCCTTACGTTGCGTTGCTTTACGTTGCCTTGCTTTACGTTGCTTTACGTTGCCTTGCTTTAACTTACCTTGCCTTGCCTTGATTTACGTTGCTTTACGTTGCCTTGCTTTACGTTGCTTTATGTTGCCTTGCTTTACGTTGCCTTGCCTTTCCTTGCTTTAAGTTGCTGTACGTTGCCTTGCCTTACGTTGATTTAAGTTGCCTTGCTTTACCTTGCCTTACTTTAGGTTGCCTTGCTTTACGTTGCTTTACGTTGCCTTGCTTTACGTTGCTTTACGTTGCCTTACGTTGCCTTGCCTTGCTTTACTTTGCTTTACGTTGCCATGCTTTACGTTGCTTTACGTTGCCTTACGTTGCCTTGCTTTACGTTGCCTTGCTTTACGTTGCTTTACGTTGCCTTGCTTTACGTTGCCTTGCTTTACTTTGGCTTACGTTGCCTTGCTTTACGTTGCCTTGCTTTACTTTGCCTTGCCTTGCCTTGCTTTACGTTGCCTTGCCTTGCTTTACGTTGCCTTGCTTTATGTTGCCTTGCCTTGGCTTGCTTTACGTTGCCTTGCTTTTCGTTGCCTTGATTTACCTTGCTTTACGTTGCTTTACGATGCCTTGCTTTACGTTGCTTTACGTTGTCTTGCTATACGTTGCCTTGCCTTGCTTGCTTTACGTTGCCTTGCCTTGCCTTGCTTTACATTTCTTTACGTTGCCTTGCTTTACGTTGCCTTGCTATACGTTGCTTTACGTTGCCTTGCTTTACGTTGCCTTGCTTTACGTTGCTTTACGTTGCCTTGCTTTACGTTGCCTTCCTTTATGCTGCCTTTCCTTGCCTTGCTTTACGTTGTTTTATGTTGCCTTGCTTTACGTTGATTTACGTTGCCTTGCTTTACGTTGCTTTACGTTGCCTTGCTTTACGTTGCCTTGCCTTGCTTTACGTTGCTTTAGGTTGCCTTGCTCTGCGTTGCTTTACGTTGCCTTGCTTTACGTTACCTTACCTTGCCTTGCTTTACGTTGCTTTACCTTGCCTTGCTTTACGTTGATTTACTTTGCCTTGCTTTACGTTGCCTTATTTTACGTTGCCTTGCTTTATGTTGTTTTACGTTGCCTTGTTTTACGTTGCCTTGCTTTACGTTGCTTTACATTGCCTTGCCTTGCTTTACGTTGCTTTACTTTGCCTTGCTTTACGTTGATTTACGTTGCCTTCCTTTACATTGCTTTACGTTGCCTTACTTTACGTTGCCTTGTTTTACGTTGTTTTACGTTGCTTTACGTTGCCTTGCTTTACGTTGCCTTGCTTTACTTAGCTTTACGTTGCCTTACGTTGCATTGCTTTACATTGACTTGCTTTACTTTGCTTTACGTTGCCTAGATTTACGTTGCTTTACGTTGCTTTACGTTGCCTTGCTTTACGTTGCCTTGCTTTACGTTGCTTTACGTTGCCTTGCTTTACGTTGCCTTGCTTTATGTTGCTTTACGTTACCTTACTTTAAGTTGCCTTGCTTTACCTTGCTTTACGTTGCTTTACGATGCCTTGCTTTACGTTGCTTTACGTTGCCTTGATTTACGATGCTTTCCTTTCCGTGCCTTGCCTTGCCTTGCTTTACGTTGCCTTGCCTTGCTTTAAGTTGCCTTGCCTTGCCTTGCTTTACGTTCTTTTACGTTGCCTTCCTTTATGTTGCTTTACGTTGCCTTGCTTTACGTTGCCTTGCTTTACGTTGCCTTGCCTTGCCTTGCTTTACGTTATTTTACTTTGCCTTGCTTTACGTTGCCTTGCCTTGCCTGGCTTTACTTTGCTTTACGTTCCCTTGCTTTACGTTGCCTTGCTTTACTTTACTTTAAGTTGCCTTGCTTTACCTTGCCTTGCTTTAATTTGCCTTACGTTGCCTTGCTTTACGTTGCCTTGCTTTACGTTGCTTTACGTTGCCTTGCTTTACGTTGCCTTGCTTTACGTTGCTTTACGTTGCCTTCCTTTACGTTGCCTTGCTTTACGTTGCTTTACGTTGCCTTGCTTTACGTTGCCTTACGTTGCCTTGCTTTACGTTGCCTTGCTTTACTTTGCTTTACGTTGCCTTGCTTTATGTTGCCTTGCTTTACGTTGCTTTACGTTGCCTTGCTTTACGTTGCCTTGCTTTACGTTGCTTTACGTTGCCTTACTTTACGTTGCCTTGCTTTACGTTGCCTTACTTTACGTTGCTTTACGTTGCCTTACCTTACGTTACCTTGCTTTACGTTGCCTTACGTTGCCTTGCTTTACGTTTCCTTGCCTTACGTTGCTTTACGTTGCCTTGCTTTATTTTGCCCTGCTTTACGTTGCTTTACGTTGTCTTGCTTTACGTTGCCTTACTTTATGTTGCCTTGCTTTACGTTGCCTTACTTTACGTTGCTTTACGTTGCCTTGCCTTACCTTACTTTACGTTCCTTTACGTTGCCTTGCTTTACGTTGCCTTGCTTTACGTTGCCTTGCTTTACATTGCTTTACGTTGCCTTATGTTGCCTTGCTTTAAGTTGCCTTGCTTTACGTTGCTTTACGTTGCCTTGCTTTACGTTGCTTTATGTTGCCTTGCTTTAAGTTGCTTTTCGTTGCCTTGCTTTACGTTGCTTTACGTTGCCTTGCTATACGTTGCTTTATGTTGCCATTGTTTTACGTTGCCTTGCCTTGCCTTGCTTTACGTTGCTTTTCGTTGCCTTGCTTTACGTTGCTTTATTTTGCCTTGCTTTACGTTGCCTTGCCTTTCCTTGCTTTAAGTTGCTGTACGTTGCCTTGCCTTACGTTGATTTACGTTTCCTTGCTTTACCTTGCCTTACTTTAGGTTGCCTTGCTTTACGTTGCTTTACGTTGCCTTGCTTTACGTTGCTTTACGTTGCCTTACTTTACGTTGCCTTACGTTGCCTTGCCTTGTTTTACATTGCTTTACGTTGCCTTGCTTTACGTTGCTTTATGTTGCCTTGCTTTACGTTGCCTTGCTTTAAGTTGCCTTGCTTTACGTTGCCTTGCTTTACATTGCTTTACGTTGCCTTACGTAGCCTTCCTTTAAGTTGCCTTGCTTTACGTTGCTTTACGTTGCCTTGATTTACGTTGCCTTGCTTTACGTTGCTTTACGTTGCCTTGCTTTACGTTGCCTTGCTTTACGTTGCTTTCTGTTGCCTTACGTTGACTTGCTTTACGTTGCTTTACGTTGCCTTGCTTTACGTTGCCTTACTTTACGTTGCCTTGCTTTACTTTGCCTTGCCTTGCCTTGCTTTACGTTGTCTTGCTTTACGTTGCCTTGAATTGCTTTACGTTGCCTTGATTTACGTTGCTTTACGTTGCCTTGCTTTAACTTACCTTGCCTTGCCTTGATTTACGTTGCTTTACGTTGCCTTGCTTTACGTTGCTTTATGTTGCCTTGCTTTACGTTGCCTTGCCTTTCCTTGCTTTAAGTTGCTGTACGTTGCCTTGCCTTACGTTGATTTAAGTTGCCTTGCTTTACCTTGCCTTACTTTAGGTTGCCTTGCTTTACGTTGCTTTACGTTGCCTTGCTTTACGTTGCTTTACGTTGCCTTACGTTGCCTTGCCTTGCTTTACTTTGCTTTACGTTGCCATGCTTTACGTTGCTTTACGTTGCCTTACGTTGCCTTGCTTTACGTTGCCTTGCTTTACGTTGCTTTACGTTGCCTTGCTTTACGTTGCCTTGCTTTACTTTGGCTTACGTTGCCTTGCTTTACGTTGCCTTGCTTTACTTTGCCTTGCCTTGCCTTGCTTTACGTTGCCTTGCTTTACGTTGCCTTGCCTTGCTTTACGTTGCCTTGCTTTATGTTGCCTTGCCTTGGCTTGCTTTACGTTGCCTTGCTTTTCGTTGCCTTGATTTACCTTGCTTTACGTTGCTTTACGATGCCTTGCTTTACGTTGCTTTACGTTGTCTTGCTTTACGTTGCCTTGCCTTGCTTGCTTTACTTTGCCTTGCCTTGCCTTGCTTTACATTGCTTTACGTTGCCTTGCTTTACGTTGCCTTGCTATACGTTGCTTTACGTTGCCTTGCTTTACGTTGCCTTGCTTTACGTTGCTTTACGTTGCCTTGCTTTACGTTGCCTTCCTTTATGCTGCCTTTCCTTGCCTTGCTTTACGTTGTTTTATGTTGCCTTGCTTTACGTTGATTTACGTTGCCTTGCTTTACGTTGCTTTACGTTGCCTTGCTTTACGTTGCCTTGCCTTGCTTTACGTTGCTTTAGGTTGTCTTGCTCTGCGTTGCTTTACGTTGCCTTGCTTTACGTTACCTTACCTTGCCTTGCTTTACGTTGCTTTACCTTGCCTTGCTTTACGTTGATTTACTTTGCCTTGCTTTACGTTCCCTCATTTTACGTTGCCTTGCTTTACGTTGCTTTACGTTGCCTTGTTTTACGTTGCCTTGCTTTACGTTGCTTTACATTGCCTTGCCTTGCTTTACGTTGCTTTACTTTGCCTTGCTTTACGTTGATTTACGTTGCCTTCCTTTACATTGCTTTACGTTGCCTTACTTTACGTTGCCTTGTTTTACGTTGTTTTACGTTGCTTTACGTTGCCTTGCTTTACGTTGCCTTGCTTTACTTAGCTTTACGTTGCCTTACGTTGCCTTGCTTTACATTGACTTGCTTTACTTTGCTTTAAGTTGCCTAGATTTACGTTGCTTTACGTTGCTTTACGTTGCCTTGCTTTACGTTGCCTTGCTTTACGTTGCTTTACGTTGCCTTGCTTTACGTTGCCTTGCTTTATGTTGCTTTACGTTACCTTACTTTAAGTTGCCTTGCTTTACCTTGCTTTATGTTGCTTTACGATGCCTTGCTTTACGTTGCTTTACGTTGCCTTGATTTACGATGCCTTCCTTTCCGTGCCTTGCCTTGCCTTGCTTTACGTTCTTTTACGTTGCCTTCCTTTATGTTGCTTTACGTTGCCTTGCTTTACCTTGCCTTGCTTTACGTTGCCTTGCCTTGCCTTGCTTTACGTTATTTTACTTTGCCTTGCTTTACTTTGCCTTGCCTTGCCTGGCTTTACTTTGCTTTACGTTGCCTTGCTTTACGTTGCCTTGCTTTACTTTACTTTAAGTTGCCTTGCTTTACCTTGCCTTGCTTTAATTTGCCTTACGTTGCCTTGCTTTACGTTGCCTTGCTTTACGTTGCTTTACGTTGCCTTGCTTTACGTTGCCTTGCTTTACGTTGCTTTACGTTGCCTTCCTTTACGTTGCCTTGCTTTACGTTGCTTTACGTTGCCTTGCTTTACGTTGCCTTACGTTGCCTTGCTTTACGTTGCCTTGCTTTACTTTGCTTTACGTTGCCTTGCTTTATGTTGCCTTGCTTTACGTTGCTTTACGTTGCCTTGCTTTACGTTGCCTTGCTTTACGTTGCTTTACGTTGCCTTACTTTACGTTGCCTTGCTTTACGTTGCCTTACTTTACGTTGCTTTACGTTGCCTTACCTTACGTTACCTTGCTTTACGTTGCCTTACGTTGCCTTGCTTTACGTTTCCTTGCCTTACGTTGCTTTACGTTGCCTTGCTTTATTTTGCCCTGCTTTACGTTGCTTTACGTTGTCTTGCTTTACGTTGCCTTACTTTATGTTGCCTTGCTTTACGTTGCCTTACTTTACGTTGCTTTACGTTGCCTTGCCTTACCTTACTTTACGTTCCTTTACGTTGCCTTGCTTTACGTTGCCTTGCTTTACGTTGCCTTGCTTTACATTGCTTTACGTTGCCTTATGTTGCCTTGCTTTAAGTTGCCTTGCTTTACGTTGCTTTACGTTGCCTTGCTTTACGTTGCTTTATGTTTCCTTGCTTTAAGTTGCTTTTCGTTGCCTTGCTTTACGTTGCTTTACGTTGCCTTGCTATACGTTGCTTTACGTTGCCATTGTTTTACGTTGCCTTGCCTTGCCTTGCTTTACGTTGCTTTTCGTTGCCTTGCTTTACGTTGCTTTATGTTGCCTTGCTTTACGTTGCCTTGCCTTTCCTTGCTTTAAGTTGCTGTACGTTGCCTTGCCTTACGTTGATTTACGTTGCCTTGCTTTACCTTGCCTTACTTTATGTTGCCTTGCTTTACGTTGCTTTACGTTGCCTTGCTTTACGTTGCTTTACGTTGCCTTACTTTACGTTGCCTTACGTTGCCTTGCCTTGTTTTACGTTGCTTTACTTTGCCTTGCTTTCGTTGCTTTATGTTGCCTTTCTTTACGTTGCCTTGCTTTAAGTTGCCTTGCTTTACGTTGCCTTGCTTTACATTGCTTTACGTTGCCTTACTTAGCCTTCCTTTAAGTTGCCTTGCTTTACGTTGCTTTACGTTGCCTTGATTTACGTTGCCTTGCTTTACGTTGCTTTACGTTGCCTTGCTTTACGTTGCCTTGCTTTACGTTGCTTTCTGTTGCCTTACGTTGCCTTGCTTTACGTTGCTTTACGTTGCCTTGCTTTACGTTGCCTTGCTTTACATTGCCTTACGTTGCCTTGCTTTACGTTGCCTTACTTTACGTTGCCTTGCTTTACTTTGCCTTGCCTTGCCTTGCTTTACGTTGCCTTGGTTTACGTTGCCTTGAATTGCTTTACGTTGCCTTGCTTTACGTTGCCTTGCCTTGGCTTGCTTTACGTTGCCTTCCTTTTCGTTGTCTTGATTTACCTTGCTTTACGTCGCTTTACGATGCCTTGCTTTACGTTGCTTTACGTTGCCTTGATTTACGTTGCCTTGGCTTGCCTTGCTTTATGTTGCCTTGCCTTGCCTTGCTTTACATTGCTTTACGTTGCCTTGCTTTACGTTGCCTTGCTATACGTTGCCTTGTTTTACGTTGCTTTACGTTGCCTTGCTTTACGTTGCCTTCCTTTATGCTGCCTTTCCTTGCCTTGCTTTACGTTGTTTTATGTTGCCTTGCTTTACGTTGATTTACGTTGCCTTGCTTTACGTTGCTTTACGTTGTCTTGCTTTATGTTGCCTTATGTTGCCTTGCTTTACGTTGCCTTGCTTTACGTTGCTTTACGTTGCCATGCTTTACGTTGCCTTTCTTTTTGTTGCCTTACATTGCCTTGCTTTACCTTACCTTACGTTGCCTTACTTTACGTTCCCTTGCTTTACGTTGCTTTACGTTGCCTTGCTTTACGTTGCCTTACGTTGCCTTGCTTTACGTTGCCTTGCTTTACTTTGCTTTACGTTGCCTTGCTTTATGTTGCCTTGCTTTACGTTGCTTTACGTTGCCTTGCTTTACGTTGTCTTGCTTTACGTTGCTTTACGTTGCCTTGCTTTACGTTGCCTTGCTTTACGTTGCCTTGCTTTACGTTGCTTTACGTTGCCTTGCCTTGCCTTTCTTTACGTTCCTTTACGTTGCCTTGCTTTACGTTTCATTGCTTTACGTTGCCTTGCTTTACATTGCCTTGCTTTACATTGCATTACGTTGCCTTACGTTGCCTTGATTTAAGTTGCCTTGCTTTACGTTGCTTTACGTTGCCTTGCTTTACGTTGCTTTATGTTGCCTTGCTTTAAGTTGCTTTACGTTGCCTTCCTTTACGTTGCTTTACGTTGTCTTGCTTTACGTTGCCTTGCCTTGCCTTGCTTTACGTTGCTTTACGTTGCCTTGATTTACGTTGCTTTATGTTGCCTGGCTTTACGTTGCCTTCCCTTTCTTTGCTTTAAGTTGCTGTACGTTGCCTTGCCTTAGGTTGATTTACGTTGCCTTGCTTTACCTTGCCTTACTTTAGGTTGCCTTGCATTACGTTGCTTTACGTTGCCTTGCTTTACGTTGCTTTACGTTGTCTTTACTTTACGTTGCCTTACGTTGCCTTGCCTTGCTTTACTTTGCTTTACGTTGCCATGCTTTACATTGCTTTACGTTGCCTTACGTTGCCTTGCTTTACGTTGCCTTGCTTTACGTTGCTTTACGTAGCCTTGCTTTACGTTGCCTTGCTTTACTTTGCCTTGCCTTGCCTTGCTTTACGTTGCCTTGCTTTACGTTGTCTTGCCTTGCCTTGCTTTACGTTGCCTTGCTTTACGTTGCCTTGCCTTGGCTTGCTTTACGTTGCCTTGCTTTTCGTTGCCTTGATTTACCTTGCTTTACGTTGCTTTACGATGCCTTGCTTTACGTTGCTTTACGTAGCCTTGCTTTATGTTGCCTTGCCTTGCTTGCTTTACGTTGCCTTGCCTTGCCTTGCTTTACATTGCTTTAGGTTGCCTTGCTTTACGTTGCCTTGCTATACGTTGCGTTACGTTGCCTTGCTTTACGTTGCCTAGCTTTACGTTGCTTTACGTTGCCTTGCTTTACGTTGCCTTCCTTTATGCTGCCTTTCCTTGCCTTGCTTTACGTTGTTTTATGTTGCCTTGCTTTACGTTGATTTACGCTGCCTTGCTTTACGTTGATTTACGTTGCCTTGCTTTACGTTGCTTTACGTTGTCTTGCTTTACGTTGCCTTATGTTGCATTGATTTACGTTGCTTTACGTTGCCTTGCTTTACGTTGCCTTGCCTTGCCTTGCTTTACGTTGCTTTACGTTGTCTTGCTTTACGTTGCCTTATGTTGCATTGATTTACGTTGCTTTACGTTGCCTTGCTTTACGTTGCCTTGCCTTGCCTTGCTTTACGTTGCTTTACGTTGCCTTGCTTTACGTTGCCTTGCCTTGCTTTACGTTGCTTTACGTTACCTTGCTCTACGTTGCTTTACGTTGCCTTGCTTTACGTTACCTTACCTTGCCTTGCTTTACGTTGCTTTTCCTTGCCTTGCTTTACGTTGATTTACGTTGCCTTGCTTTACGTTGCCTTATTTAACGTTGCCTTGCTTTACGTTGCTTTACGTTGCCTTGCTTTACGTTTCCTTGCTTTACGTTGCTTTACATTGCCTTGCCTTGTTTTACGTTGCTTTACTTTGCCTTGCTTTACGTTGATTTACGTTGCCTTCCTTTACATTGCTTTACGTTGCCTTACTTTACGTTGCCTTGTTTTACGTTGTTTTACGTTGCTTTACGTTGCCTTGCTTTACGTTGCCTTGCTTTACTTAGCTTTACGTTGCCTTAACTTGCATTGCTTTACGTTGCTTTACGTTGCCTGGCTTTACGTTGCCTTGCTTTACGTTGCTTTACGTTGCCTTACTTTACGTTGCCTTGCTTTACGTTGCCTTACTTTACGTTGCTTTACGTTGCCTTACCTTACATTGCCTTGCTTTACGTTGCCTTACGTTGCCTTGCTTTACGTTTCCTTGCTTTACGTTGCTTTACGTTGCCTTGCTTTACGTTGTCTTGCTTTACGTTGCCTTACTTTATGTTGCCTTGATTTACGTTGCCTTACTTTACGTTGCTTTACGTTGCCTTGCCTTGCCTTACTTTACGTTCCTTTACGTTGCCTTGCTTTACGTTGCCTTGCTTTCCGTTTCCTTGCTTTACTTTGCCTTGCCTTGCCTTGCTTTACGTTGTCTTGCTTTACGTTGCCTTGCCTTGCTTTACGTTGCCTTGCTTTACGTTGCCTTGGCTTGCTTTACGTTGCCTTCCTTTTCGTTGCCTTGATTTACCTTGATTTACGTCGCTTTACGATGCCTTGCTTTACGTTGCTTTACGTTGCCTTGATTTACGTTGCCTTGGCTTGCCTTGCTTTACGTTGTCTTGCCTTGCCTTTCTTTACATTGCTTTACGTTGCCTTGCTTTACGTTGCCTTGCTATACGTTGCTTTACGTTGCCTTGCTTTACGTTGCCTTGCTTTACGTTGCTTTACATTGCCTTGCTTTACGTTGCCTTCCTTTATGCTGCCTTTCCTTGCCTTGCTTTACGTTGTTTTATGTTGCCTTGCTTTACGTTGATTTACGTTGCCTTGCTTTACGTTGCTTTACGTTGTATTGCTTTACGTTGCCTTATGTTGCCTTGATTTACGTTGCTTTACGTTGCCTTGCTTTACGTTGCCTTGCCTTGCCTTGCTTTATGTTGCTTTACGTTGCCTTGCCTTTCCTTGCTTTAAGTTGCTGTACGTTGCCTTGCCTTACGTTGATTTACGTTGCCTTGCTTTACCTTGCCTTACTTTATGTTGCCTTCCTTTACGTTGCTTTACGTTGCCTTGCTTTACGTTGCCTTGCTTTACCTTGCTTTACGTTGCCTTGCTTTAAGTTGCCTTGATTTACGTTGCCTTGCTTTACATTGCTTTACGTTGCCTTATGTTGCCTTACTTTAAGTTGCCTTGCTTTACGTTGCTTTACGTTGCCTTGCTTTACGTTGCCTTGCTTTACGTTGCTTTACGTTGCCTTGCTTTACGTTGCTTTCTTTTGCCTTACGTTGCCTTGCTTTACGTTGCTTTACGTTGCCTTGCTTTACGTTGCCTTGCTTTACTTTGCCTCGCCTTGTCTTGCTTTACGTTGCCTTGCTTTACGTTGCCTTGCCTTGCTTTACGTTGCCTTGCTTTACGTTGCCTTGCCTTGGCTTGCTTTACGTTGCCTTCCTTTTCGTTGCCTTGATTTACCTTGCTTTACGTCACTTTACGATGCCTTGCTTTACGTTGCTTTACGTTGCCTTGATTTACGTTGCCTTGGCTTGCCTTGCTTTACGTTGCCTTGCCTTGCTTTACGTTGCTTTACGTTGCCTTGCTTTACGTTTCCTTGCTATACGTTGCTTTACGTTGCCTTGCTTTACGTTGCCTTGCTTTACCTTGCTTTACGTTGCCTTGCTTTACGTTGCCTTCCTTTATGCTGTCTTTCCTTGCCTTGCTTTACGTTGTTTTATGTTGCCTTGCTTTACGTTGATTTACGTTGCCTTGCTTTACGTTGCTTTACGTTGTCTTGCTTTACGTTGCCTTATGTTGCATTGATTTACGTTGCTTTACGTTGCCTTGCTTTACGTTGCCTTGCCTTGCCTTGCTTTACGTTGCTTTACGTTGCCTCGGTTTAGGTTGCTTTACGTTGCCTTGCTTTACGTTGCTTTAAGATGCCTTGCTTTACGTTGCCTTGCCTTGCCTTGCTTTACGTTGCTTTACGTTGCCTTGCTATACGTTCCTTTACATTGCCTTGCTTTACGTTGCCTTACTTTAGGTTGCCTTGCTTTACGTTGCTTTACGTTGCCTTGCTTTACGATGCTTTATGTTGCCTTGATTTACGTTGCCTTGCTTTACGTTGCCTTGCTTTACGTTGCTTTACGTTCCCTTATGTTGCCTTGCCTTGCTCTACGTTGCTTTTTGTTGCCTTGCTTTACGTTGATTTACGTTGCCTTGCTTTACGTTGCCTTGGTTTATGTTGACTTGCCTTGCCTTGCTTTACATTATTTTACTTTGCCTTGACTTACGTTGCCTTGCCTTGCTTTACGTTGCTTTACGTTGCCTTGCTTTACTTTGCTTTACGTTGCCTTGCTTTACGTTGCTTTACGTTGCCTTGCTTTACGTTGCCTTGCGTTGCCTTGCTTTCCGTTGCTTTACTTTGCCTTGCTTTACGTTGCTTTACGTTGCCTTGCTTTACGTTGCCTTGCCTTGCCTTGCTTTACGTGTCTTTACATTGCCTTGCTTTATGTTGCCTCGCCTTGCCTTGCTTTACGTTGCTTTAATTTGCCTTGCTTTACGTTGCTTTACGTTGCCTTGCTTTACGTTGCTTTACGTTGCCATTTTTTTACGTTGCCCTGCCTTGCCTTGCTTTACGTTGCTTTTCGTTGCCTTGCTTTACGTTGCTTTATGTTGCCTTGATTTACGTTTCCTTTCCTTGCCGTGCTTTACGTTGCTTTACGTTGCCTTGCTTTACCTTGCTTTACGTTGCCTCGCTTTACGTTGCCTTCCTTTATGTTGCCTTGCCTTGCCTTCCTTTACATTGTTTTACGTTGCCTTGCTTTACGTTGTCTTGCTTTACGTTGCCTTACTTTGGATTGATTTACGTTTCTTTACGTTGCCTTGCTTTACGTTGCTTTACGTTGCCTTGCTTTACGTTGCTTTACGTTGCCTTGCTTTACGTTGCCTTCCTTTACGTTGCCTTGCTTTACGTTGCTTTACGTTGCCTTGCTTTACGTTGCCTTACGTTGCCTTACTTTACGTTGCCTTGCTTTACGTTGCTTTACGTTGCCTTTACGTTGCCTTGCTTTACGTTGCCTTGCTTTACGTTGCCTTAAGTTGCCTTGCTTTACGTTGCCTTGTTTACGTTGCCCTTCCTTGCTTAACCTTGCCTTGCTTTACGTTGCCTTGCCTTGCCTTGCTTTTCGTTGCCTTGCTTACCTTGCTTTACGTTGCTTTACAATTCCTTGCTTTATGTTGCTTGATGTTGCCTTGCTTTACGTTGCCTTGCCTTACCTTGCTTTAACGTTGCCTTGCCTTGCTTTACGTTGCCTTGCCTTGCCTTGCTTTACGTTTCTTTTCGTTGCCTTGCTTTACGTTGATTTATGTTGCCTTGCTTTACGTTGCCTTGCCTTTCCTTGCTTTAAGTTGCTGTACGTTGCCTTGCCTTACGTTGATTTACGTTGTCTTGCTTCACCGTGCCTTGCTTTAGGTTGCCTTGCTTTACGTTGCTTTACGTTGCCTTGCTTTACGTTGCTTTACGTTGCCTTACTTTACGTTGCCTTACGTTGCCTTGCCTTGCTTTACGTTGCTTTACGTTGCCTTGCTTTACATTGCTTTATGTTGCATTGCTTTACGTTGCCTTGCTTTAAGTTGCCTTGCTTTACGTTGCCTTGCTTTACATTGCTTTACGTTGCCTTACGTTGCCTTCCTTTAAGTTGCCTTGCTTTACGTTGCTTTACGTTGCCTTGCTTTACGTTGCCTTGTTTACGTTTCTTTACGTTGCCTTGCTTTAATTTGCCTTGCTTTACGTTGCTTTCTGTTGCCTTACGTTGCCTTGCTTTACTTTGCCTTACGTTGCCTTGCTTTACGTTGCCTTGCTTTACTTTGCCTTGCCTTGCCTTGCTTTACGTTGCCTTGCTTTACGTTGCCTTGCCTTGCTTTACGTTGCCTTGCTTTAAGTTGCGTTGCCTTGGCTTGCTTTACGTTGCCTTCCTTTTCGTTGCCTTGATTTACCTTGCTTTACGTCACTTCACGATGCCTTTCTTTACGTTGCTTTACGTTGCCTTGATTTACGTTGCCTTGGCTTGCCTTGCTTTACGTTGCCTAGCCTTGCCTTGCTTTACATTGCTTTACGTTGCCTTGCTTTACGTTGCCTTGCTATACGTTGCTTTACGTTGCCTTGCTTTACGTTGCTTTACGTTGCCTTGCTTTACGTTGCCTTCCTTTATGCTGTCTTTCCTTGCCTTGCTTTACGTTGTTTTATGTTGCCTTGCTTTACGTTGATTTACGTTGCCTTGCTTTACGTTGCTTTACGTTGTCTTGCTTTACGTTGCCGTATGTTGCTTTGATTTACGTTGCTTTACGTTGCCTTGCTTTACGTTGCCTTGCCTTGCCTTGCTTTACGTTGCTTTACGTTGCCTTGCTTTACGTTGCCTTGCCTTGCTTTACATTGCTTTACGTTGCCTTGCTTTACGTTGTTTACGTTGCCTTGCTGTACGTTGCATTACGTTGCATTACGTTTCCTTGCTTTATGTTGCCTTGCCTTGCCTTGCTTTACGTTGCCTTGCCTTGCCTTGCTTTACGTTGCTTTACGTTACCTTGCTTTACGTTAGCTTGCTTTACATTCCTTTATGTTGCCTTGCTTTACGTTGCCTTGCTTTACGTTGCTTTACGTAGCCTTGCTTTACGTTGCCTTCCTTTATGTTGCCTTGCCTTGCCTTCCTTTACATTGTTTTACGTTGCCTTGCTTTACGTTGTCTTGCTTTACGTTGCCTTTCCTTGCCTTGCTTTACGTTTCTTTCCGTTGCCTTGCTATACTTTGCCTTACCTTGCCTTGCTTTACGTTTCTTTACGTTGCCTCGCTTTAGGTTGCTTTACGTTGCCTTGCTTTACGTTGCTTTAAGATGCCTTGCTTTACGTTGCCTTGCCTTGCTTTGCTATACGTTCATTACATTGCCTTGCTTTACGTTAGCCTTACTTTAAGTTTCCTTGCTTTACGTTGCTTTACGTTGCCTTGCTTTACGATGCTTTATGTTGCCTTGATTTACGTTGCCTTGCTTTACGTTGCTTTACGTTCCCTTATGTTGCCTTGCCTTGCTCTACGTTGCTTTTTGTTGCCTTGCTTTACGTTGATTTACGTTGCCTTGAATTAAGTTGCCTTGCTTTACGTTGCCTTGCTTTACGTTGCCTTGCCTTGCCTTGCTTTACGTTATTTTACTTTGCCTTGACTTACTTTGACTTGCCTTGCCTGGCTTTACGTTGCTTTACGTTGCCTTGCTTTACGTTGCTTTACGTTGCCTTGCTTTACGTTGCTTTACGTTGCCTTGCTTTACTTTGCCTTGCCTTGCTTTCCGTTGCTTTACGTTGCCTTGCTTTACGTTGCTTTACGTTGCCTTGCTTTACGTTGCCTTGCCTTGCCTTGCTTTACGTGTCTTTACATTGCCTTGCTTTATGTTGCCTCGCCTTGCCTTGCTTTACGTTGCTTTAAGTTGCCTTGCTTTACATTGCTTTACGTTGCCTTGATTTACGTTACCTTGCCTTGCTTGCTTTAAGTTGCTTTACGTTGCCTTGCTTTACGTTGCTTTACGTTGCCATTTTTTTACGTTGCCTTGCCTTGCCTTGCTTTACGTTGCTTTTCGTTGCCTTGCTTTACGTTGCTTTATGTTGCATTGATTTACGTTTCCTTGCCTTGCCTTGCTTTACGTTGCTTTACGTTGCCTTGCTTTACCTTGCTTTACGTTGCCTCGCTTTATGTTGATTTCCGTTGCCTTGCTTTACGTTGCTTTACGTTGCCTTGCGTTTCCTTGCTTTAAGTTGCTGTACGTTGCCTTGCCTTACGTTGCATTACTTTGCCTTGCTTTACCTTGCCTTACTTTACGTTGCCTTGCTTTACGATGCTTTACGTTGCCTTGCTTTACGTTGCTTTACGTTGCCTTTACTTTACGTTGCCTTACGTTGCCTTGCCTTGCTTTACGTTGCTTTAAGTTGCCTTGCTTTACGCTGCTTTACGCTGCCTTGCTTTACGTTGCCTTGCTTTACGTTGCCTTGCTTTACATTGCTTTACGTTGCCTTGCTTTAAGTTGCCTTGCTTTACGTTGCTTTATGGTGCCTTGCTTTACGTTGCCTTGACTTACGTTACTTTACGTTGCCTGGCTTTACGTTGCCTTGCTTTACGTTGCCTTGCTTTAAGTTGCTTTACGTTGCCTTACTTTATGTTGCCTTGCTTTACGTTACTTTAAATTGCCTTGCTTTACGTTGCCTTGCTTCACTTTGCCTTACGTTGCCTTGCTTTACTTTGCCTTGCTTTACGTTGTCTTGCTTTACTTTGCCTTGCCTTGCCTTGCTTTACGTTGCCTTCCTTTATGTTGCCTTGCCTTGCCTTCCTTTACGATGTTTTACGTTGCCTTGCTTTACGTTGCCTTGCTTTACGTTGCTTTACGTTGCCTTGCTTTACGTTGCCTTTCCTTGCCTTGCTTTACGTTTCTTTCCGTTGCCTTGCTATACTTTGCCTTGCCTTGCCTTGCTTTACGTTTCTTTACGTTGCCTCGCTTTAGGTTGCTTTACGTTGCCTTGCTTTATGTTGCTTTAAGATGCCTTGCTTTACGTTGCCTTCCCTTGCCTTGCTATACGTTCCTTTACATTGCCTTGCTTTACGTTGCCTTACTTTAGGTTGCGTTGCTTTACGTTGCTTTACGTTGCCTTGCTTTACGATGCTTTATGTTGCCTTGATTTACGTTGCCTTGCTTTACGTTGCCTTGCTTTACGTTGCTTTACGTTCCCTTATGTTGCCTTGCCTTGCTCTACGTTGCTTTTTGTTGCCTTGCTTTACGTTGATTTACGTTGCCTTGAATTACGTTGCCTTGCTTTACGTTGCCTTGCTTTACGTTGCCTTGCCTTGCCTTGCTTTACGTTATTTTACTTTGCCTTGACTTACGTTGCCTTGCCTTGCCTGGCTTTACGTTGCTTTACGTTGCCTTGCTTTACGTTGCTTTACGTTGCCTTGCTTTACGTTGCTTTACGTTGCCTTGCTTTACGTTGCCTTGCCTTGCCTTGCTTTCCGTTGCTTTACGTTGCCTTGCTTTACGTTGCTTTACGTTGCCTTGCTTTACGTTGCCTTGCCTTGCCTTGCTTTACGTGTCTTTACATTGCCTTGCTTTATGTTGCCTCGCCTTGCCTTGCTTTAGGTTTCTTTAAGTTGCCTTGCTTTACGTTGCTTTACGTTGCCATTTTTTTACGTTGCCTTGCCTTGCCTTGCTTTACGTTGCTTTTCGTTGCCTTGCTTTACGTTGCTTTATGTTGCCTTGACTTACGTTTCCTTGCCTTGCCTTGCTTTAAGTTGCTTTACGTTGCCTTGCTTTAACTTGCTTTACGTTGCCTCGCTTTACGTTGCTTTACGTTGCCTTACTTTACGTTCCCTTACGTTGCCTTGCCTTGCTTTACGTTGCTTAAATTGTCTTGCTTTACGCTGCTTTACGCTGCCTTGCTTTACGTTGCCTTGCTTTACGTTGCCTTGCTTTACATTGCTTTACGTTGCCGTACGTTGCCTTGCTTTAAGTTGCCTTGCTTTACGTTGCTTTACGGTGCCTTGCTTTACGTTGCCTTGCTTTACGTTGCCTTACGTTGCCTTGCTTTACGTTGCCTTGCTTTACGTTGCCTACGTTGCCTTGCTTTACGTTGCCTTACTTTAAGTTGCTTTACGTTGCCTTACTTTACGTTGCCTTGCTTTACGTTACTTTAAGTTGCCTTGTTTTACGTTGCCTTGCTTTACGTTGATTTACGTTGCCTTGCTTTACGTTGCTTTACGTTGTCTTGCTTTACGTTGCCTTACTTTGCATTGATTTACGTTTCTTTACGTTGCCTTGCTTTACGTTGCTTTACGTTGCCTTGCTTTACGTTGCTTTACGTTGCCTTGCTTTACGTTGCCTTTCCTTGCCTTGCTTTACGTTTCTTTCCGTTGCCTTGCTATACTTTGCCTTGCCTTGCCTTGCTTTACGTTTCTTTACGTTGCCTAGCTTTAGGTTTCTTTACGTTGCCTTGCTTTACGTTGCTTTAAGATGCCTTGCTTTACGTTGCCTTGCCTTGCCTTGCTAAACGTTCCTTTACATTGCCTTGCTTTACGTTTCCTTACTTTAGGTTGCCTTGCTTTACGTTGCTTTATGTTGCCTTGCTTTACGATGCTTTATGTTGCCTTGATTTACGTTGCCTTGCTTTACGTTGCCTTGCTTTACGTTGTTTTACGTTCCCTTATGTTGCCTTGCCTTGCTCTACGTTGCTTTGTGTTGCCTTGCTTTACGTTGATTTACGTTGCTATGAATTACGTTGCCTTGCTTTACGTTGCCTTGCTTTACGTTGCCTTGCCTTGCCTTGCTTTACGTTATTTTACTTTGCCTTGACTTACGTTGCCTTGCCTTGCCTGGCTTTACGTTGCTTTACGTTGCCTTGCTTTACGTTTCTTTACGTTGCCTTGCTTTACGTTGCTTTACGTTGCCTTGCTTTACGTTGCCTTGCCTTGCCTTGCTTTCCGTTGCTTTACGTTGCCTTGCTTTACGTTGCTTTACGTTGCCTTGCTTTACGTTGCCTTGCCTTGCCTTGCTTTACGTGTCTTTACATTGCCTTGCTTTATGTTGCCTCGCCTTGCCTTGCTTTACGTTGCTTTAAGTTGCCTTGCTTTACGTTGCTTTACGTTGCCTTGCTTTACGTTACCTTGCCTTGCCTTGCTTTAAGTTGCTTTACGTTGCCTTGCTTTACGTTGCTTTACGTTGCCATTTTTTTACGTTGCCTTGCCTTGCCTTGCTTTACGTTGCTTTTCGTTGCCTTGCTTTGCCTTGCTTTACGTTGCCTCGCTTTACGTTGCTTTACGTTGCCTTGCTTTACGTTGCTTTACGTAGCCTTGCTTTACGTTGCCTTGCGTTTCCTTGCTTTAAGTTGCTGTACGTTGCCTTGCCTTACGTTGCTTTACTTTGCCTTGCTTTACCTTGCCTTACTTTAAGTTGCCTTGCTTTACGTTGCTTTACGTTGCCTTGATTTACGTTGCTTTACGTTGCCTTACTTTACGTTGCCTTACGTTGCCTTGCCTTGCTTTACGTTGCTTTAAGTTGCCTTGCTTTACGCTGCTTTACGCTGCCTTTCTTTACGTTGCCTTGCTTTACGTTGCCTTGCTTTACATTGCTTTACGTTGCCTTACGTTGCCTTGCTTTAAGTTGCCTTGCTTTACGTTGCTTTACGGTGCCTTGCTTTACATTGCCTTGCCTTGGCTTGCTTTACGTTGCCTTGCTTTTCGTTGCCTTGATTTACCTTGATTTACGTTGCTTTATGATGGCTTGCTTTACGTTGCGTTAGGTTGCCTTGCTTTATGTTGCCTTGCCTTGCCTTGCTTTACGTTGCCTTGCTTTACGTTGCCTTCCTTTATGCTGCCTTTCCTTGCCTTGCTTTACGTTGTTTTATGTTGCCTTGCTTTACGTTGATTTACGTTGCCTTGCTTTACGTTGCTTTACGTTGTCTTGCTTTACGTTGCCGTATGTTGCTTTGATTTACGTTGCTTTACGTTGCCTTGCTTTACGTTGCCTTGCCTTGCCTTGCTTTACGTTGCTTTACGTTGCCTTGCTTTACGTTGCCTTGCCTTGCTTTACATTGCTTTACGTTGCCTTGCTTTACGTTGTTTACGTTGCCTTGCTGTACGTTGCATTACGTTGCATTACGTTTCCTTGCTTTATGTTGCCTTGCCTTGCCTTGCTTTACGTTGCCTTGCCTTGCCTTGCTTTACGTTGCTTTACGTTACCTTGCTTTACGTTAGCTTGCTTTACATTCCTTTATGTTGCCTTGCTTTACGTTGCCTTGCTTTACGTTGCTTTACGTAGCCTTGCTTTACGTTGCCTTCCTTTATGTTGCCTTGCCTTGCCTTCCTTTACATTGTTTTACGTTGCCTTGCTTTACGTTGTCTTGCTTTACGTTGCCTTTCCTTGCCTTGCTTTACGTTTCTTTCCGTTGCCTTGCTATACTTTGCCTTACCTTGCCTTGCTTTACGTTTCTTTACGTTGCCTCGCTTTAGGTTGCTTTACGTTGCCTTGCTTTACGTTGCTTTAAGATGCCTTGCTTTACGTTGCCTTGCCTTGCTTTGCTATACGTTCATTACATTGCCTTGCTTTACGTTAGCCTTACTTTAAGTTTCCTTGCTTTACGTTGCTTTACGTTGCCTTGCTTTACGATGCTTTATGTTGCCTTGATTTACGTTGCCTTGCTTTACGTTGCTTTACGTTCCCTTATGTTGCCTTGCCTTGCTCTACGTTGCTTTTTGTTGCCTTGCTTTACGTTGATTTACGTTGCCTTGAATTAAGTTGCCTTGCTTTACGTTGCCTTGCTTTACGTTGCCTTGCCTTGCCTTGCTTTACGTTATTTTACTTTGCCTTGACTTACTTTGACTTGCCTTGCCTGGCTTTACGTTGCTTTACGTTGCCTTGCTTTACGTTGCTTTACGTTGCCTTGCTTTACGTTGCTTTACGTTGCCTTGCTTTACTTTGCCTTGCCTTGCTTTCCGTTGCTTTACGTTGCCTTGCTTTACGTTGCTTTACGTTGCCTTGCTTTACGTTGCCTTGCCTTGCCTTGCTTTACGTGTCTTTACATTGCCTTGCTTTATGTTGCCTCGCCTTGCCTTGCTTTACGTTGCTTTAAGTTGCCTTGCTTTACATTGCTTTACGTTGCCTTGATTTACGTTACCTTGCCTTGCTTGCTTTAAGTTGCTTTACGTTGCCTTGCTTTACGTTGCTTTACGTTGCCATTTTTTTACGTTGCCTTGCCTTGCCTTGCTTTACGTTGCTTTTCGTTGCCTTGCTTTACGTTGCTTTATGTTGCATTGATTTACGTTTCCTTGCCTTGCCTTGCTTTACGTTGCTTTACGTTGCCTTGCTTTACCTTGCTTTACGTTGCCTCGCTTTATGTTGATTTCCGTTGCCTTGCTTTACGTTGCTTTACGTTGCCTTGCGTTTCCTTGCTTTAAGTTGCTGTACGTTGCCTTGCCTTACGTTGCATTATTTGCCTTGCTTTACCTTGCCTTACTTTACGTTGCCTTGCTTTACGATGCTTTACGTTGCCTTGCTTTAAGTTGCTTTACGTTGCCTTACTTTACGTTGCCTTACGTTGCCTTGCCTTGCTTTACGTTGCTTTAAGTTGCCTTGCTTTACGCTGCTTTACGCTGCCTTGCTTTACGTTGCCTTGCTTTACGTTGCCTTGCTTTACATTGCTTTACGTTGCCTTGCTTTAAGTTGCCTTGCTTTACGTTGCTTTATGGTGCCTTGCTTTACGTTGCCTTGACTTACGTTACTTTACGTTGCCTGGCTTTACGTTGCCTTGCTTTACGTTGCCTTGCTTTAAGTTGCTTTACGTTGCCTTACTTTATGTTGCCTTGCTTTACGTTACTTTAAATTGCCTTGCTTTACGTTGCCTTGCTTCACTTTGCCTTACGTTGCCTTGCTTTACTTTGCCTTGCTTTACGTTGTCTTGCTTTACTTTGCCTTGCCTTGCCTTGCTTTACGTTGCCTTCCTTTATGTTGCCTTGCCTTGCCTTCCTTTACGATGTTTTACGTTGCCTTGCTTTACGTTGCCTTGCTTTACGTTGCTTTACGTTGCCTTGCTTTACGTTGCCTTTCCTTGCCTTGCTTTACGTTTCTTTCCGTTGCCTTGCTATACTTTGCCTTGCCTTGCCTTGCTTTACGTTTCTTTACGTTGCCTCGCTTTAGGTTGCTTTACGTTGCCTTGCTTTATGTTGCTTTAAGATGCCTTGCTTTACGTTGCCTTCCCTTGCCTTGCTATACGTTCCTTTACATTGCCTTGCTTTACGTTGCCTTACTTTAGGTTGCGTTGCTTTACGTTGCTTTACGTTGCCTTGCTTTACGATGCTTTATGTTGCCTTATTTTACGTTGCCTTGCTTTACGTTGCCTTGCTTTACGTTGCTTTACGTTCCCTTATGTTGCCTTGCCTTGCTCTACGTTGCTTTTTGTTGCCTTGCTTTACGTTGATTTACGTTGCCTTGAATTACGTTGCCTTGCTTTACGTTGCCTTGCTTTACGTTGCCTTGCCTTGCCTTGCTTTAGGTTATTTTACTTTGCCTTGACTTACGTTGCCTTGCCTTGCCTGGCTTTACGTTGCTTTACGTTGCCTTGCTTTACGTTGCTTTACGTAGCCTTGCTTTACGTTGCCTTGCGTTTCCTTGCTTTAAGTTGCTGTACGTTGCCTTGCCTTACGTTGCTTTACTTTGCCTTGCTTTACCTTGCCTTACTTTAAGTTGCCTTGCTTTACGTTGCTTTACGTTGCCTTGATTTACGTTGCTTTACGTTGCCTTACTTTACGTTGCCTTACGTTGCCTTGCCTTGCTTTACGTTGCTTTAAGTTGCCTTGCTTTACGCTGCTTTACGCTGCCTTTCTTTACGTTGCCTTGCTTTACGTTGCCTTGCTTTACATTGCTTTACGTTGCCTTACGTTGCCTTGCTTTAAGTTGCCTTGCTTTACGTTGCTTTACGGTGCCTTGCTTTACATTGCCTTGCCTTGGCTTGCTTTACGTTGCCTTGCTTTTCGTTGCCTTGATTTACCTTGATTTACGTTGCTTTATGATGGCTTGCTTTACGTTGCGTTAGGTTGCCTTGCTTTATGTTGCCTTGCCTTGCCTTGCTTTACGTTGCCTTGCTTTACGTTGCCTTCCTTTATGCTGCCTTTCCTTGCCTTGCTTTACGTTGTTTTATGTTGCCTTGCTTTACGTTGCTTTACGTTGCCTTGCTTTACGTTGCTTTACGTTGTCTTGCTTTACGTTGCCTTGCGTTTCCTTGCTTTAAGTTGCTGTACGTTGCCTTGCCTTACGTTGCTTTACTTTGCCTTGCTTTACCTTGCCTTACTTTAAGTTGCCTTGCTTTACGTTGCTTTACGTTGCCTTGCTTTACGTTGCTTTACGTTGCCTTACTTTACGTTGCCTTACGTTGCCTTGCCTTGCTTTACGTTGCTTTAAGTTGCCTTGCTTTACGCTGCTTTACGCTGCCTTGCTTTACGTTGCCTTGCTTTACGTTGCCTTGCTTTACATTGCTTTACGTTGCCTTGCTTTAAGTTGCCTTGCTTTACGTTGCTTTATGGTGCCTTGCTTTACGTTGCCTTGACTTACGTTACTTTACGTTGCCTGGCTTTACGTTGCCTTGCTTTACGTTGCCTTGCTTTAAGTTGCTTTACGTTGCCTTACTTTATGTTGCCTTGCTTTACGTTACTTTAAATTGCCTTGCTTTACGTTGCCTTGCTTCACTTTGCCTTACGTTGCCTTGCTTTACTTTGCCTTGCTTTACGTTGTCTTGCTTTACTTTGCCTTGCCTTGCCTTGCTTTACGTTGCCTTCCTTTATGTTGCCTTGCCTTGCCTTCCTTTACGATGTTTTACGTTGCCTTGCTTTACGTTGCCTTGCTTTACGTTGCTTTACGTTGCCTTGCTTTACGTTGCCTTTCCTTGCCTTGCTTTACGTTTCTTTCCGTTGCCTTGCTATACTTTGCCTTGCCTTGCCTTGCTTTACGTTTCTTTACGTTGCCTCGCTTTAGGTTGCTTTACGTTGCCTTGCTTTATGTTGCTTTAAGATGCCTTGCTTTACGTTGCCTTCCCTTGCCTTACTATACGTTCCTTTACATTGCCTTGCTTTACGTTGCCTTACTTTAGGTTGCGTTGCTTTACGTTGCTTTACGTTGCCTTGCTTTACGATGCTTTATGTTGCCTTGATTTACGTTGCCTTGCTTTACGTTGCCTTGCTTTACGTTGCTTTACGTTCCCTTATGTTGCCTTGCCTTGCTCTACGTTGCTTTTTGTTGCCTTGCTTTACGTTGATTTACGTTGCCTTGAATTACGTTGCCTTGCTTTACGTTGCCTTGCTTTACGTTGCCTTGCCTTGCCTTGCTTTAGGTTATTTTACTTTGCCTTGACTTACGTTGCCTTGCCTTGCCTGGCTTTACGTTGCTTTACGTTGCCTTGCTTTACGTTGCTTTACGTTGCCTTGCTTTACGTTGCTTTACGTTGCCTTGCTTTACGTTGCCTTGCCTTGCCTTGCTTTCCGTTGCTTTACGTTGCCTTGCTTTACGTTGCTTTACGTTGCCTTGCTTTACGTTGCCTTGCCTTGCCTTGCTTTACGTGTCTTTACATTGCCTTGCTTTATGTTGCCTCGCCTTGCCTTGCTTTAGGTTTCTTTAAGTTGCCTTGCTTTACGTTGCTTTACGTTGCCATTTTTTTACGTTGCCTTGCCTTGCCTTGCTTTACGTTGCTTTTCGTTGCCTTGCTTTACGTTGCTTTATGTTGCCTTGACTTACGTTTCCTTGCCTTGCCTTGCTTTAAGTTGCTTTACGTTGCCTTGCTTTAACTTGCTTTACGTTGCCTCGCTTTACGTTGCTTTACATTGCCTTGCTTTACGTTGCTTTACGTTGCCATGCTTTACGTTGCCTTGCGTTTCCTTGCTTTAAGTTGCTGTACGTTGCCTTGCCTTACGTTGCTTTATTTTGCCTTGCTTTACCTTGCCTTACTTTACGTTGCCTTGCTTTAGGTTGCTTTACGTTGCCTTACTTTACGTTCCCTTACGTTGCCTTGCCTTGCTTTACGTTGCTTAAATTGTCTTGCTTTACGCTGCTTTACGCTGCCTTGCTTTACGTTGCCTTGCTTTACGTTGCCTTGCTTTACATTGCTTTACGTTGCCGTACGTTGCCTTGCTTTAAGTTGCCTTGCTTTACGTTGCTTTACGGTGCCTTGCTTTACGTTGCCTTGCTTTACGTTGCCTTACGTTGCCTTGCTTTACGTTGCCTTGCTTTACGTTGCCTTACGTTGCCTTGCTTTACGTTGCCTTACTTTAAGTTGCTTTACGTTGCCTTACTTTACGTTGCCTTGCTTTACGTTACTTTAAGTTGCCTTGTTTTACGTTGCCTTGCTTTACGTTGATTTACGTTGCCTTGCTTTACGTTGCTTTACGTTGTCTTGCTTTACGTTGCCTTACTTTGCATTGATTTACGTTTCTTTACGTTGCCTTGCTTTACGTTGCTTTACGTTGCCTTGCTTTACGTTGCTTTACGTTGCCTTGCTTTACGTTGCCTTTCCTTGCCTTGCTTTACGTTTCTTTCCGTTTCCTTGCTATACTTTGCCTTGCCTTGCCTTGCTTTACGTTTCTTTACGTTGCCTAGCTTTAGGTTTCTTTACGTTGCCTTGCTTTACGTTGCTTTAAGATGCCTTGCTTTACGTTGCCTTGCCTTGCCTTGCTATACGTTCCTTTACATTGCCTTGCTTTACGTTTCCTTACTTTAGGTTGCCTTGCTTTACGTTGCTTTACGTTGCCTTGCTTTACGATGCTTTATGTTGCCTTGATTTACGTTGCCTTGCTTTACGTTGCCTTGCTTTACGTTGTTTTACGTTCCCTTATGTTGCCTTGCCTTGCTCTACGTTGCTTTGTGTTGCCTTGCTTTACGTTGATTTACGTTGCTATGAATTACGTTGCCTTGCTTTACGTTGCCTTGCTTTACGTTGCCTTGCCTTGCCTTGCTTTACGTTATTTTACTTTGCCTTGACTTACGTTGCCTTGCCTTGCCTGGCTTTACGTTGCTTTACGTTGCCTTGCTTTACGTTTCTTTACGTTGCCTTGCTTTACGTTGCTTTACGTTGCCTTGCTTTACGTTGCCTTGCCTTGCCTTGCTTTCCGTTGCTTTACGTTGCCTTGCTTTACGTTGCTTTACGTTGCCTTGCTTTACGTTGCCTTGCCTTGCCTTGCTTTACGTGTCTTTACATTGCCTTGCTTTATGTTGCCTCGCCTTGCCTTGCTTTACGTTGCTTTAAGTTGCCTTGCTTTACGTTGCTTTACGTTGCCTTGCTTTACGTTACCTTGCCTTGCCTTGCTTTAAGTTGCTTTACGTTGCCTTGCTTTACGTTGCTTTACGTTGCCATTTTTTTACGTTGCCTTGCCTTGCCTTGCTTTACGTTGCTTTTCGTTGCCTTGCTTTGCCTTGCTTTACGTTGCCTCGCTTTACGTTGCTTTACGTTGCCTTGCTTTACGTTGCTTTACGTAGCCTTGCTTTACGTTGCCTTGCGTTTCCTTGATTTAAGTTGCTGTACGTTGCCTTGCCTTACGTTGCTTTACTTTGCCTTGCTTTACCTTGCCTTACTTTAAGTTGCCTTGCTTTACGTTGCTTTACGTTGCCTTGATTTACGTTGCTTTACGTTGCCTTACTTTACGTTGCCTTACGTTGCCTTGCCTTGCTTTACGTTGCTTTAAGTTGCCTTGCTTTACGCTGCTTTACGCTGCCTTTCTTTACGTTGCCTTGCTTTACGTTGCCTTGCTTTACATTGCTTTACGTTGCCTTACGTTGCCTTGCTTTAAGTTGCCTTGCTTTACGTTGCTTTACGGTGCCTTGCTTTACATTGCCTTGCCTTGGCTTGCTTTACGTTGCCTTGCTTTTCGTTGCCTTGATTTACCTTGATTTACGTTGCTTTATGATGGCTTGCTTTACGTTGCGTTAGGTTGCCTTGCTTTATGTTGCCTTGCCTTGCCTTGCTTTACGTTGCCTTGCTTTACGTTGCCTTCCTTTATGCTGCCTTTCCTTGCCTTGCTTTACGTTGTTTTATGTTGCCTTGCTTTACGTTGATTTACGTTGCCTTGCTTTACGTTGCTTTACGTTGTCTTGCTTTACGTTGCCGTATGTTGCTTTGATTTACGTTGCTTTACGTTGCCTTGCTTTACGTTGCCTTGCCTTGCCTTGCTTTACGTTGCTTTACGTTGCCTTGCTTTACGTTGCCTTGCCTTGCTTTACATTGCTTTACGTTGCCTTGCTTTACGTTGTTTACGTTGCCTTGCTGTACGTTGCATTACGTTGCATTACGTTTCCTTGCTTTATGTTGCCTTGCCTTGCCTTGCTTTACGTTGCCTTGCCTTGCCTTGCTTTACGTTGCTTTACGTTACCTTGCTTTACGTTAGCTTGCTTTACATTCCTTTATGTTGCCTTGCTTTACGTTGCCTTGCTTTACGTTGCTTTACGTAGCCTTGCTTTACGTTGCCTTCCTTTATGTTGCCTTGCCTTGCCTTCCTTTACATTGTTTTACGTTGCCTTGCTTTACGTTGTCTTGCTTTACGTTGCCTTTCCTTGCCTTGCTTTACGTTTCTTTCCGTTGCCTTGCTATACTTTGCCTTACCTTGCCTTGCTTTACGTTTCTTTACGTTGCCTCGCTTTAGGTTGCTTTACGTTGCCTTGCTTTACGTTGCTTTAAGATGCCTTGCTTTACGTTGCCTTGCCTTGCTTTGCTATACGTTCATTACATTGCCTTGCTTTACGTTAGCCTTACTTTAAGTTTCCTTGCTTTACGTTGCTTTACGTTGCCTTGCTTTACGATGCTTTATGTTGCCTTGATTTACGTTGCCTTGCTTTACGTTGCTTTACGTTCCCTTATGTTGCCTTGCCTTGCTCTACGTTGCTTTTTGTTGCCTTGCTTTACGTTGATTTACGTTGCCTTGAATTACGTTGCCTTGCTTTACGTTGCCTTGCTTTACGTTGCCTTGCCTTGCCTTGCTTTAGGTTATTTTACTTTGCCTTGACTTACGTTGCCTTGCCTTGCCTGGCTTTACGTTGCTTTACGTTGCCTTGCTTTACGTTGCTTTACGTTGCCTTGCTTTACGTTGCTTTACGTTGCCTTGCTTTACGTTGCCTTGCCTTGCCTTGCTTTACGTTGCTTTACGTTGCCTTGCTTTACGTTGCTTTACGTTGCCTTGCTTTACGTTGCCTTGCCTTGCCTTGCTTTACGTGTCTTTACATTGCCTTGCTTTATGTTGCCTCGCCTTGCCTTGCTTTAGGTTTCTTTAAGTTGCCTTGCTTTACGTTGCTTTACGTTGCCATTTTTTTACGTTGCCTTGCCTTGCCTTGCTTTACGTTGCTTTTCGTTGCCTTGCTTTACGTTGCTTTATGTTGCCTTGACTTACGTTTCCTTGCCTTGCCTTGCTTTAAGTTGCTTTACGTTGCCTTGCTTTAACTTGCTTTACGTTGCCTCGCTTTACGTTGCTTTACATTGCCTTGCTTTACGTTGCTTTACGTTGCCATGCTTTACGTTGCCTTGCGTTTCCTTGCTTTAAGTTGCTGTACGTTGCCTTGCCTTACGTTGCTTTACTTTGCCTTGCTTTACCTTGCCTTACTTTACGTTGCCTTGCTTTAGGTTGCTTTACGTTGCCTTACTTTACGTTCCCTTACGTTGCCTTGCCTTGCTTTACGTTGCTTAAATTGTCTTGCTTTACGCTGCTTTACGCTGCCTTGCTTTACGTTGCCTTGCTTTACGTTGCCTTGCTTTACATTGCTTTACGTTGCCGTACGTTGCCTTGCTTTAAGTTGCCTTGCTTTACGTTGCTTTACGGTGCCTTGCTTTACGTTGCCTTGCTTTACGTTGCCTTACGTTGCCTTGCTTTACGTTGCCTTGCTTTACGTTGCCTTACGTTGCCTTGCTTTACGTTGCCTTACTTTAAGTTGCTTTACGTTGCCTTACTTTACGTTGCCTTGCTTTACGTTACTTTAAGTTGCCTTGTTTTACGTTGCCTTGCTTTACGTTGATTTACGTTGCCTTGCTTTACGTTGCTTTACGTTGTCTTGCTTTACGTTGCCTTACTTTGCATTGATTTACGTTTCTTTACGTTGCCTTGCTTTACGTTGCTTTACGTTGCCTTGCTTTACGTTGCTTTACGTTGCCTTGCTTTACGTTGCCTTTCCTTGCCTTGCTTTACGTTTCTTTCCGTTTCCTTGCTATACTTTGCCTTGCCTTGCCTTGCTTTACGTTTCTTTACGTTGCCTAGCTTTAGGTTTCTTTACGTTGCCTTGCTTTACGTTGCTTTAAGATGCCTTGCTTTACGTTGCCTTGCCTTGCCTTGCTATACGTTCCTTTACTTTGCCTTGCTTTACGTTTCCTTACTTTAGGTTGCCTTGCTTTACGTTGCTTTACGTTGCCTTGCTTTACGATGCTTTATGTTGCCTTGATTTACGTTGCCTTGCTTTACGTTGCCTTGCTTTACGTTGTTTTACGTTCCCTTATGTTGCCTTGCCTTGCTCTACGTTGCTTTGTGTTGCCTTGCTTTACGTTGATTTACGTTGCTATGAATTACGTTGCCTTGCTTTACGTTGCTTGCTTTACGTTGCCTTGCCTTGCCTTGCTTTACGTTATTTTACTTTGCCTTGACTTACGTTGCCTTGCCTTGCCTGGCTTTACGTTGCTTTACGTTGCCTTGCTTTACGTTTCTTTACGTTGCCTTGCTTTACGTTGCTTTACGTTGCCTTGCTTTACGTTGCCTTGCCTTGCCTTGCTTTCCGTTGCTTTACGTTGCCTTGCTTTACGTTGCTTTACGTTGCCTTGCTTTACGTTGCCTTGCCTTGCCTTGCTTTACGTGTCTTTACATTGCCTTGCTTTATGTTGCCTCGCCTTGCCTTGCTTTACGTTGCTTTAAGTTGCCTTGCTTTACGTTGCTTTACGTTGCCTTGCTTTACGTTACCTTGCCTTGCCTTGCTTTAAGTTGCTTTACGTTGCCTTGCTTTACGTTGCTTTACGTTGCCATTTTTTTACGTTGCCTTGCCTTGCCTTGCTTTACGTTGCTTTTCGTTGCCTTGCTTTGCCTTGCTTTACGTTGCCTCGCTTTACGTTGCTTTACGTTGCCTTGCTTTACGTTGCTTTACGTAGCCTTGCTTTACGTTGCCTTGCGTTTCCTTGCTTTAAGTTGCTGTACGTTGCCTTGCCTTACGTTGCTTTACTTTGCCTTGCTTTACCTTGCCTTACTTTAAGTTGCCTTGCTTTACGTTGCTTTACGTTTCCTTGATTTACGTTGCTTTACGTTGCCTTACTTTACGTTGCCTTACGTTGCCTTGCCTTGCTTTACGTTGCTTTAAGTTGCCTTGCTTTACGCTGCTTTACGCTGCCTTTCTTTACGTTGCCTTGCTTTACGTTGCCTTGCTTTACATTGCTTTACGTTGCCTTACGTTGCCTTGCTTTAAGTTGCCTTGCTTTACGTTGCTTTACGGTGCCTTGCTTTACATTGCCTTGCCTTGGCTTGCTTTACGTTGCCTTGCTTTTCGTTGCCTTGATTTACCTTGATTTACGTTGCTTTATGATGGCTTGCTTTACGTTGCGTTAGGTTGCCTTGCTTTATGTTGCCTTGCCTTGCCTTGCTTTACGTTGCCTTGCCTTGCCTTGCTTTACGTTGCTTTACGTTGCCTTGCTTTACGTTGCCTTGCTTTACGTTGCTTTACGTTCCCTTATGTTGCCTTGCCTTGCTCTACGTTGCTTTTTGTTGCCTTGCTTTACGTTGATTTACGTTGCCTTGAATTACGTTGCCTTGCTTTACGTTGCCTTGCTTTACGTTGCCTTGCCTTGCTTTACGTTATTTTACTTTGCCTTGACTTACGTTGCCTTGCCTTGCCTGGCTTTACGTTTCTTTACGTTGCCTTGCTTTACGTTGCCTTGCCTTGCCTTGCTTTCCGTTGCTTTACGTTGCCTTGCTTTACGTTGCTTTACGTTGCCTTGCTTTACGTTGCCTTGCCTTGCCTTGCTTTACGTGTCTTTACATTGCCTTGCTTTATGTTGCCTCGCCTTGCCTTGCTTTACGTTGCTTTAAGTTGCCTTGCTTTACGTTGCTTTACGTTGGCATTTTTTTACATTGCCTTGCCTTGCCTTGCTTTACGTTGCTTTTCGTTGCCTTGCTTTACGTTGCTTTATGTTGCCTTGATTTACGTTTCCTTGCCTTGCCTTGCTTTAAGTTGCTTTACGTTGCCTTGCTTTAACTTGCTTTACGTTGCCTCGCTTTACGTTGCTTTACATTGCCTTGCTTTACGTTGCTTTACGTTGCCATGCTTTACGTTGCCTTGCGTTTCCTTGCTTTAAGTTGCTGTACGTTGCCTTGCCTTACGTTGCTTTACTTTGCCTTGCTTTACCTTGCCTTACTTTACGTTGCCTTGCTTTAGGTTGCTTTACGTTGCCTTACTTTACGTTCCATTACGTTGCCTTGCCTTGCTTTACGTTGCTTTAAGTTGCCTTGCTTTACGCTGCTTTACGCTGCCTTGCTTTACGTTGCCTTGCTTTACGTTGCCTTGCTTTACATTGCTTTACGTTGCCGTACGTTGCCTTGCTTTAAATTGCCTTGCTTTACGTTGCTTTACGGTGCCTTGCTTTACGTTGCCTTGCTTTACGTTGCCTTACGTTGCCTTGCTTTACGTTGCCTTGCTTTACGTTGCCTTACGTTGCCTTGCTTTACGTTGCCTTGCTTTACGTTGTCTTGCTTTACTTTGCCTTGCCTTGCCTTGCTTTACGTTGCCTTCCTTTATGTTGCCTTGCCTTGCCTTCCTTTACGTTGTTTTACGTTGCCTTGCTTTACTTTGATTTACGTTGCCTTGCTTTACGTTGCTTTAGGTTGTCTTGCTTTACGTTGCCTTACTTTGCATTGATTTACGTTTCTTTACGTTGCCTTGCTTTACGTTGCTTTACGTTGCCTTGCTTTACGTTGCTTTACGTTGCCTTGCTTTACGTTGCCTTTCCTTGCCTTGCTTTACGTTTCTTTCCGTTGCCTTGCTATACTTTGCCTTGCCTTGCCTTGCTTTACGTTTCTTTACGTTGCCTAGCTTTAGGTTTCTTTACGTTGCCTTGCTTTACGTTGCTTTAAGATGCCTTGCTTTACGTTGCCTTGCCTTGCCTTGCTATACGTTCCTTTACATTGCCTTGCTTTACGTTTCCTTACTTTAGGTTGCCTTGCTTTACGTTGCTTTACGTTGCCTTGCTTTACGATGCTTTATGTTGCCTTGATTTACGTTGCCTTGCTTTACGTTGCCTTGCTTTACGTTGCTTTACGTTCCCTTATGTTGCCTTGCCTTGCTCTACGTTGCTTTGTGTTGCCTTGTTTTACGTTGATTTACGTTGCTATGAATTACGTTGCCTTGCTTTACGTTGCCTTGCTTTATGTTGCCTTGCCTTGCCTTGCTTTACGTTTCTTTACGTTGCCTAGCTTTAGGTATCTTTACGTTGCCTTGCTTTACGTTGCTTTAAGATGCCTTGCTTTACATTGCCTTGCCTTGCCTTGCTATACGTTCCTTTACATTGCCTTGCTTTACGTTTCCTTACTTTAGGTTGCCTTGCTTTACGTTGCTTTACGTTGCCTTGCTTTACGATGCTTTATGTTGCCTTGATTTACGTTGCCTTGCTTTACGTTGCCTTGCTTTACGTTGCTTTACGTTCCCTTATGTTGCCTTGCCTTGCTCTACGTTGCTTTGTGTTGCCTTGTTTTACGTTGATTTACGTTGCTATGAATTACGTTGCCTTGCTTTACGTTGCCTTGCTTTACGTTGCCTTGCCTTGCCTTGCTTTACGTTATTTTACTTTGCCTTGACTTACGTTGCCTTGCCTTGCCTGGCTTTACGTTGCTTTACGTTGCCTTGCTTTACGTTGCTTTACGTTGCCTTGCTTTACCTTGCTTTACGTTGCCTTGCTTTACGTTGCCTTGCCTTGCCTTGCTTTCCGTTGCTTTACGTTGCCTTGCTTTACGTTGCTTTACGTTGCCTTGCTTTACGTTGCCTTGCCTTGCCTTGCTTTACGTTGCCTTGCCTTGCCTTGCTTTACGTGTCTTTACATTGCCTTGCTTTATGTTGCCTCGCCTTGCCTTGCTTTACGTTGCTTTAAGTTGCCTTGCTTTACGTTGCTTTACGTTGCCTTGCTTTACGTTACCTTGCCTTGCCTTGCTTTAAGTTGCTTTACGTTGCCTTGCTTTACGTTGCATTACGTTGCCATTTTTTTACATTGCCTTGCCTTGCCTTGCTTTACGTTGCTTTTCGTTGCCTTGCTTTGCCTTGCTTTACGTTGCCTCGCTTTACGTTGCTTTACGTTGCCTTGCTTTACGTTGCCTTGCGTTTCCTTGCTTTAAGTTGCTGTACGTTGCCTTGCCTTACGTTGCTTTACTTTGCCTTGCTTTACCTTGCCTTACTTTACGTTGCCTTGCTTTACGTTGCTTTACGTTGCCTTGATTTACGTTGCTTTACGTTGCCTTACTTTACGTTGCCTTACGTTGCCTTGCCTTGCTTTACATTGCTTTAAGTTGCCTTGCTTTACGCTGCTTTACGCTGCCTTGCTTTACGTTGCCTTGCTTTACGTTGCCTTGCTTTACATTGCTTTACGTTGCCTTACGTTGCCTTGCTTTAAGTTGCCTTGCTTTACGTTGCTTTACGGTGCCTTGCTTTACATTGCCTTGCCTTGGCTTGCTTTACGTTGCCTTGCTTTTCGTTGCCTTGATTTACCTTGATTTACGTTGCTTTATGATGCCTTGCTTTACGTTGCGTTAGGTTGCCTTGCTTTATGTTGCCTTGCCTTGCCTTGCTTTACGTTGCCTTGCCTTGCCTTGCTTTACGTTGCTTTACGTTGCCTTGCTTTACGTTGCCTTGCTTTACGTTGCCTTCCTTTACGTTGCCTTGCTTTACGTTGCCTTACGTTGCCTTACTTTACGTTGCCTTGCTTTACGTTGCTTTACGTTGCCTTACGTTGCCTTGCTTTACGTTGCCTTGCTTTACGTTGCCCTTCCTTGCTTAACCTTGCCTTGCTTTACGTTGCCTTGCCTTGCCATGCTTTTCGTTGCCTTGCTTACCTTGCTTGACGTTGCTTTACAATGCCTTGCTTTACGTTGCTTGACGTTGCCTTGATTTACGTTGCCTTGCCTTACCTTGCTTTACGTTGCCTTGCCTTGCTTTACGTTGATTTATGTTGCCTTGCTTAACGTTACTTTACGGTGCCTTGATTTACGTTGCTTTACGTTGCCTTGCACTACGTTGCCTTGCCTTGCCTTGCTTTACGTTGTTTTAAGTTGCCTTGCTTTACGTTGCCTTGCCTTGCCTTGATTTACGTTACTTTATGTTCCCTTGCTCTACGTCGCTTTACGTTGCCTTGCTTTACGTTGCTTTACGTTGCCTTGCTCTACGTTGCCTTGACTTGCCTTGCTTTTTGTTGCCTTGCCTTGCCTTGCTTTATGTTGCTTTACGTTGCCTTGCTTTACGTTGCTTTACGTTGCCTTGCTTTACGTTGCCTTGCTTTACATTGCTTTAGGTTGCCTTACGTTGCCTTGGTTTACGTTGCCTTGCTTTATATTGCTTTACGTTTCCTTGCTTTACGTTGACTTGCTTTACGTTATTTTAATTTGCTTGCTTTACCTTGCCTTGCTTTACTTTGCCTTACGTTGCCTTGCTTTACGTTGCCTTGCTTTACGTTGCTTTACGTTGCCTTGCTTTACGTTGCCTTTCTTTACGTTGCCTTACGTTGCCTTGTTTTACGTTGCTTTACGTTGCCTTGCTTTACGTTGCCTTACGTTGCCTTACTTTACGTTGCCTTGCTTTACGTTGCTTTACGTTGCCTTGCTTTACGTTGCCTTACGTTGCCTTGCTTAACGTTGCCTTGCTTTACTTTGCTTTCCGTTGCCTTGCTTTATGTTGCCTTGCTTTAGGTTGCTTTACGTTGCCTTGCTTTACGATGCTTTATGTTGCCTTGCTTTACGTTGCCTTGCTTTACGTTGCTTTACGTTCCCTTATGTTGCCTTGCCTTGCTCTACGTTGCTTTTTGTTACCTTGCTTTACGTTGATTTACGTTGCATTGAGTTACGTTGCCTTGCTTTACGTTGCCTTGCCTTGCCTTGCTTTACGTTATTTTACTTTGCCTTGACTTACGTTGCCTTGCCTTGCCTGGCTTTACGTTGCTTTACGTTGCCTTGCTTTACGTTGCTTTACGTTGCCTTGCTTTACCTTGCTTTACATTGCCTTGCTTTATGTTGCCTCGCCTTGCCTTGCTTTACGTTGCTTTAAGTTGCCTTGCTTTACGTTGCTTTACGTTGCCTTGCTTTACGCTGCTTTACGTTGCCTTGCTTTACATTGCCTTGCTTTACGTTGCCTTGCTTTACGTTGCCTTGCTTTACATTGCTTTACGTTGCGTTACTTTGCCTTGCTTTAAGTTGCCTTGCTTTACGTTGCTTTACGGTGCCTTGCTTTACGTTGCCTTGACTTACGTTGCTTTACGTTGCCTGGCTTTACGTTGCCTTGCTTTACGTTGCCTTACGTTGCCTTGCTTTACGTTGCCTTGCTTTAAGTTGCTTTACTTTGCCTTACTTTACGTTGCCATGCTTTACGTTATCTTGCTTTACTTTGCCTTGCCTTGCCTTGCTTTATGTTGCCTTGCTTTACGTTGCCTTGCCTTGGCTTGCTTTACGTTACCTTGCTTTTCGTTGCCTTGATTTACCTTGATTTACGTTGCTTTACGATGCCTTCCTTTACGTTGCGTTACGTTGCCTTGCTTTACGTTGCCTTGCCTTGCCTTGCTTTACGTTTCCTTGCTTTACGTTGCCTTACGTTGCCTTACTTTACGTTGCCTTGCTATACGTTGCTTTACGTTGACTTACGTTGCCTTGCTTTACGTTGCCTTGTTTACGTTGCCCTTCCTTGCTTAACCTTGCTTTGCTTTACGTTGCCTTGCTTTAAGTTGCTTTACGCTGCCTTGCTTTACGTTGCCTTACTTTACGTTGCTTTACGTTGCCTTAATTTACATTGCCTTAATTTACGTTGCCTTGCTTTACGTTGCCTTGCTTTACGTTGCTTTACGTTGCCTTATTTTACTTTGTCTTACTTTACGTTCCTTTACGTTGCCTTGCTTTACGTTGCCTTGCTTTATGTTGCTTTACGTTGCCTTGATTTACGTTGCCTTATTTTACGTTGCTTTACGTTGCCTTGCTTTACGTTGCTTTATGTTGCCTTGCTTTACGTTGCCTTGATTTACGTTGCCTTTACTTTACGTTGCCTTCCATTATGTTGCTTTACGTTGCCTTACTTTACGTTGCCTTGCTTTACGTTAATTACTTTAAGTTGCTTTACGTTGCCTTATTTTATGTTGCCTTGCTTTACGTTGCCTTGCTTTACGTTGCCTTGCTTTACATTGCTTTACGTTGCCTTACGTTGCCTTGCTTTAAGTTGCCTTGCTTTACGTTGCTTTACGGTGCCTTGCTTTACGTTGCCTTGCCTTGGCTTGCTTTACGTTGCCTTGCTTTTCGTTGCCTTGATTTACCTTGATTTACGTTGATTTATGATGCCTTGCTTTACGTTGCGTTAGGTTGCCTTGCTTTATGTTGCCTTGCCTTGCCTTGCTTTACGTTGCCTTGCCTTGCTTTACGTTGCTTTACGTTGCCTTGCTTTACGTTGCCTTGCTTTACGTTGCCTTCCTTTACGTTGCCTTGCTTTACGTTGCTTAATTGCCTTGCTTTACGTTGCCTTACGTTGCCTTACTTTACGTTGCCTTGCTTTATGTTGCTTTACGTTGCCTTACGTTGCCTTGCTTTACGTTGCCTTGCTTTACGTTGCCCTTCCTTGCTTAACCTTGCCTTGCTTTACGTTGCCTTGCTTACCTTGCTTGACGTTGCTTTACAATGCCTTGGTTTACGTTGCTTGACGTTGCCTTGATTTACGTTGCCTTGCCTTACCTTGCTTTACGTTGCCTTGCCTTGCTTTACATTGATTTATGTTGCCTTGTTTAACGTTACTTTACGGTGCCTTGATTTACGTTGCTTTACGTTGCCTTGCACTACGTTGCCTTGCCTTGCCTTGCTTTATGTTGCTTTACGTTGCCTTGCTTTACGTTGCTTTACGTTGCCTTGCTTTACGTTGCCTTGCTTTACATTGCTTTAGGTTGCCTTACGTTGCCTTGGTTTACGTTGCCTTCCTTTATATTGCTTTACGTTTCCTTGCTTTACGTTGACTTGCTTTACGTTATTTTAATTTGCTTGCTTTACCTTGCCTTGCTTTACTTTGCCTTACGTTGCCTTGCTTTACGTTGCCTTGCTTTACGTTGCTTTACGTTGCCTTGCTTTACGTTGCCTTTCTTTACGTTGCCTTACGTTGCCTTGCTTTACGTTGCCTTGCTTTACGTTGCTTTACGTTGCCTTGCTTTACGTTGCTTTACGTTGCCTTGCTTTACGTTGCCTTACGTTGCCTTGCTTCACGTTGCCTTGCTTTACTTTGCTTTCCGTTGCCTTGCTTTATGTTGCCTTGCTTTACGTTGCTTTACGTTGCCTTGCTTTACGATGCTTTATGTTGCCTTGCTTTACGTTGCCTTGCTTTACGTTGCTTTACGTTCCCTTATGTTGCCTTGCCTTGCTCTACGTTGCTTTTTGTTGCCTTGCTTTACGTTGATTTACGTTGCCTTGAGTTACGTTGCCTTGCTTTACGTTGCCTTGCCTTGCCTTGCTTTACGTTATTTTACTTTGCCTTGACTTACGTTGCCTTGCCTTGCCTGGCTTTACGTTGCTTTACGTTGCCTTGCTTTACGTTGCTTTACATTGCCTTGCTTTACCTTGCTTTACGTTGCCTTGCTTTACGTTGCCTTGCCTTGCCTTGCTTTCCGTTGCTTTACGTTGCCTTGCTTTACGTTGCTTTACGTTGCCTTGCTTTACGTTGCCTTGCCTTGCCTTGCTTTACGTGTCTTTACATTGCCTTGCTTTATGTTGCCTCGCCTTGCCTTGCTTTAGGTTTCTTTAAGTTGCCTTGCTTTACGTTGCTTTACGTTGCCTTGCTCTACGTTGCCTTGACTTGCCTTGCTTTTTGTTGCCTTGCCTTGCCTTGCTTTATGTTGCTTTACGTTGCCTTGCTTTACGTTGCTTTACGTTGCCTTGCTTTACGTTGCCTTGCTTTACATTGCTTTAGGTTGCCTTACGTTGCCTTGGTTTACGTTGCCTTGCTTTATATTGCTTTACGTTTCCTTGCTTTACGTTGACTTGCTTAACGTTATTTTAATTTGCTTGCTTTACCTTGCCTTGCTTTACTTTGCCTTACGTTGCCTTGCTTTACGTTGCCTTGCTTTACGTTGCTTTACGTTGCCTTGCTTTACGTTGCCTTTCTTTACGTTGCCTTACGTTGCCTTGTTTTACGTTGCTTTACGTTGCCTTGCTTTACGTTGCCTTACGTTGCCTTACTTTACGTTGCCTTGCTTTACGTTGCTTTACGTTGCCTTGCTTTACGTTGCCTTACGTTGCCTTGCTTAACGTTGCCTTGCTTTACTTTGCTTTCCGTTGCCTTGCTTTATGTTGCCTTGCTTTAGGTTGCTTTACGTTGCCTTGCTTTACGATGCTTTATGTTGCCTTGCTTTACGTTGCCTTGCTTTACGTTGCTTTACGTTCCCTTATGTTGCCTTGCCTTGCTCTACGTTGCTTTTTGTTACCTTGCTTTACGTTGATTTACGTTGCCTTGAGTTACGTTGCCTTGCTTTACGTTGCCTTGCCTTGCCTTGCTTTACGTTATTTTACTTTGCCTTGACTTACGTTGCCTTGCCTTGCCTGGCTTTACGTTGCTTTACGTTGCCTTGCTTTACGTTGCTTTACGTTGCCTTGCTTTACCTTGCTTTACATTGCCTTGCTTTATGTTGCCTCGCCTTGCCTTGCTTTACGTTGCTTTAAGTTGCCTTGCTTTACGTTGCTTTACGTTGCCTTGCTTTACGTTGCTTTACGTTGCCATTTTTTTACGTTGCCTTGCCTTGCCTTGCTTTACGTTGCTTTTCATTGCCTTGCTTTACGTTGCTTTATGTTGCCTTGATTTACGTTTCCTTTCCTTGCCTTGCTTTACGTTGCTTTACGTTGCCTTGCTTTACCTTGTTTTACGTTGCCTCGCTTAACGTTGTTTTACTTTGCCTTGCTTTACGTTGCTTTACGTAGCCTTGCTTTACGTTGCCTTGCCTTTCCTTGCTTTAAGTTTCTGTACGTTGCCTTGCATTACGTTGCTTTACGTTGCCTTGCTTTACCTTGCCTTACTTTACGTTACCTTGCTTTACGTTGCTTTACGTTGCCTTGCTTTACGTTGCTTTACGTTGCCTTACTTTACGTTGCCTTACGTTGCCTTGCCTTGCTTTACGTTGCTTTAAGTTGCCTTGCTTTACGCTGCTTTACGTTGCCTTGCTTTACATTGCCTTGCTTTACGTTGCCTTGCTTTACGTTGCCTTGCTTTACATTGCTTTACGTTGCGTTACTTTGCCTTGCTTTAAGTTGCCTTGCTTTACGTTGCTTTACGGTGCCTTGCTTTACGTTGCCTTGACTTACGTTGCTTTACGTTGCCTGGCTTTACGTTGCCTTGCTTTACGTTGCCTTACGTTGCCTTGCTTTACGTTGCCTTGCTTTAAGTTGCTTTACTTTGCCTTACTTTACGTTGCCATGCTTTACGTTACTTTAAGTTGCCTTGCTTTACGTTGCCTTGCCTTACTTCGCCTTACGTTGCCTTGCTTTACGTTGCCTTGCTTTACGTTATCTTGCTTTACTTTGCCTTGCCTTGCCTTGTTTTACGTTGCCTTGCTTTACGTTGCCTTGCCTTGGCTTGCTTTACGTTACCTTGCTTTTCGTTGCCTTGATTTACCTTGATTTACGTTGCTTTACGATGCCTTCCTTTACGTTGCGTTACGTTGCCTTGCTTTACGTTGCCTTGCCTTGCCTTGCTTTACGTTTCCTTGCTTTACGTTGCCTTACGTTGCCTTACTTTACGTTGCCTTGCTATACGTTGCATTACGTTGACTTACGTTGCCTTGCTTTACGTTGCCTTGTTTACGTTGCCCTTCCTTGCTTAACCTTGCTTTGCTTTACGTTGCCTTGCTTTAAGTTTCTTTACGCTGCCTTGCTTTATGTTGCCTTACTTTAAGTTGCTTTACGTTGCCTTAATTTACATTGCCTTAATTTACGTTGCCTTGCTTTACGTTGCCTTGCTTTACGTTGCTTTACGTTGCCTTATTTTACTTTGTCTTACTTTACGTTCCTTTACGTTGCCTTGCTTTACGTTGCCTTGCTTTATGTTGCTTTACGTTGCCTTGATTTACGTTGCCTTATTTTACGTTGCTTTACGTTGCCTTGCTTTACGTTGCTTTATGTTGCCTTGCTTTACGTTGCCTTGATTTACCTTGCCTTTACTTTACGTTGCCTTCCTTTATGTTGCTTTACGTTGCCTTACTTTACGTTGACTTTCTTTACGTTAATTACTTTAAGTTGCTTTACGTTGCCTTATTTTATGTTGCCTTGCTTTACGTTGCCTTGATTTACGTTGCCTTGCCTTACCTTGCTTTACGTTGCCTTGCCTTGCTTTACGTTGATTTATGTGGCCTTGCTTAACGTTACTTTACGGTGCCTTGATTTACGTTGTTTTACGTTGCCTTGCACTACGTTGCCTTGCCTTGCCTTGCTTTATGTTGCTTTACGTTGCCTTGCTTTACGTTGCTTTACGTTGCCTTGCTTTACGTTGCCTTGCTTTACATTGCTTTAGGTTGCCTTACGTTGCCTTGGTTTACGTTGCCTTCCTTTATATTGCTTTACGTTTCCTTGCTTTACGTTGACTTGCTTTACCTTGCCTTGCTTTACTTTGCCTTACGTTGCCTTGCTTTACGTTGCCTTGCTTTACGTTGCTTTACGTTGCCTTGCTTTACGTTGCCTTTCTTTACGTTGCCTTACGTTGCCTTGCTTTACGTTGCCTTGCTTTACGTTGCTTTACGTTGCCTTGCTTTACGTTGCCTTACGTTGCCTTTACTTTACGTTGCCTTGCTTTACGTTGCTTTACGTTGCCTTGCTTTACGTTGCCTTACGTTGCCTTGCTTCACGTTGCCTTGCTTTACTTTGCTTTCCGTTGCCTTGCTTTATGTTGCCTTGCTTTACGTTGCTTTACGTTGCCTTGCTTTACGATGCTTTATGTTGCCTTGCTTTACGTTGCCTTGCTTTACGTTGCTTTACGTTCCCTTATGTTGCCTTGCCTTGCTCTACGTTGCTTTTTGTTGCCTTGCTTTACGTTGATTTACGTTGCCTTGAGTTACGTAGCCTTGCTTTACGTTGCCTTGCCTTGCCTTGCTTTACGTTATTTTACTTTGCCTTGACTTACGTTGCCTTGCCTTGCCTGGCTTTACGTTGCTTTACGTTGCCTTGCTTTACGTTGCTTTACGTTGCCTTGCTTTACCTTGCTTTACGTTGCCTTGCTTTACGTTGCCTTGCCTTGCCTTGCTTTCCGTTGCTTTACGTTGCCTTGCTTTACGTTGCTTTACGTTGCATTGCTTTACGTTGCCTTGCCTTGCCTTGCTTTACGTGTCTTTACATTGCCTTGCTTTATGTTGCCTCGCCTTGCCTTGCTTTACGTTGCTTTAAGATGCCTTGCTTTACGTTGCTTTACGTTGCCTTGCTTTACGTTGCTTTACGTTGCCATTTTTTTACGTTGCCTTGCCTTGCCTTGCTTTACGTTGCTTTTCATTGCCTTGCATTACGTTGCTTTCTGTTGCCTTGATTTACGTTTCCTTTCCTTGCCTTGCTTTACGTTGCTTTACGTTGCCTTGCTTTACCTTGCTTTACGTTGCCTCGCTTAACGTTGTTTTACTTTGCCTTGCTTTACGTTGCTTTACGTTGCCTTGCTTTACGTTGCCTTGCCTTTCCTTGCTTTAAGTTTCTGTACGTTGCCTTGCATTACGTTGCTTTACGTTGCCTTGCTTTACCTTGCCTTACTTTACGTTTCCTTGCTTTACGTTGCTTTACGTTGCCTTGCTTTACGTTGCTTTTCGTTGCCTTACTTTACGTTGCCTTACGTTGCCTTGCCTTGCTTTACGTTGCTTTAAGTTGCCTTGCTTTACGCTGCCTTGCTTTATGTTGCTTTACGTTGCCTTATTTTATGATGCCTTGCTTTACGTTGCCTTACGTTGCCTTACTTTACGTTGATTTACGTTGCCTTGCTTTATGTTACTTAACGTTTCCTTGCTTTACGTTGCCTTACTTTACGTTGCTATACGTTGCCTTACTTTATGTTACCTTACTTTATGTTGCTATACGTTGCCTTGCTTTACGTTGCCTTGCTTTATGTTGCCTTGCTTTACGTTGCCTTACTTTACACTACTTTACGTTGCCTTACTTTACGTTGCTTTACATTGCCTTCTATTACGTTGCCTTGCTTTACGTTGCTTTACGTTGCCTTACTTTACGTTGCCTTGCTTTACGTTGCCTTGCTTTACGTTGCTTTAAGTTTCCTTCATTTACGTTGCCTTGATTTACGTTGCCTTCCTTTACTTTGCCTTCCTTTACGTTGCTTTACGTTGCCTTACTTTACGTTGCCTTGCTTTACGTTGCCTTACTTTACGTTGCTTTACGTTGGTTACTTTACATTGCCTTGCTTTACGTTGCTTTACAATGTCTTACTTTACGTTGCCTTGTTTTACTTTGCCTTACTTTACGTTGCTTTACGTTGCCTTAATTTACGTTGCCTTACGTAGCCTTACTTTACGTTGACTTACTTTACGCTGCCTTACGTCACCTTGCTTTAAGTTCCCTTGATTTACGTTGCTTTACGTTGTCTTGCTTTACGTTGCCTTGCTTTACGTTGCCTTGCTTTACGTTGCGATGCTTTACGTTGCTTTACGTTGCCTTGCTTTACGTTGCCCTGCTTTACGTTGCTTTACATTGCCTTACTTTACGTTGCCTTTCTTTACGTTGTTTTAAGTTGCCTTCCTTTACGTTGCCATGCTTTACGTTGCCTTACTTTACGTTGCTTTACGTTGCCTTGCTTTACCTTGCCTTGCTTTACGTTGCCTTGCGTTACGTTGCTTTACGTTGCCATACGTTACGTTGCCTTGCTTTACGTTGCCATACTTTACGTTGCATTGCATTGCCTTACTTTACGTTGCCTTGCTTTACGTTGCCTTCCATTACGTTGCCTTACTTTACGTTGCCTTAATTTACGTTGCCTTACGTTGCCTTTCTTTACGTTGCCTAACTTTACTTTACTTTACGTTGCCTTGCTTTACGTTGCCTTGCTTTACGTTGCTTTACGTTGCCTTGATTTACGTTGCGTTGCTTTATGTTGCTTTACGTTGCCTTGCTTTACTTTGCCTTGCTTTACGTTGCTTTATGTTGCCTTGCTTTACGTTGCCTTGCTTTACATTGCTTTACTTTGCCTTGCTTTATGTTGCCTTGCTTTACGTTGCCTTGCTTTACATTGCTTTACTTTGCCTTGCTTTATGTTGCCTTGCTTTACGTTTCTCTACGTTGCCTTAATTTACTTTGCCTTGCTTTACGTTGCCTTGCTTTACGTTGCTTTACGTTGCCTTACTCTACGTTGCCTTACTTTACGTTGCTTTATATTGCGTTGCTTTACATTGCCTTGCTGTACGTTGCCTTGCTTTACGTTGCTTTACGTTGCCTTACTTTACGTTGCTTAACGTTGCCTTGCTTTACGTTGCCTTGCTTTACGTTGCTTTACGCTGCCTTGCTTTACGTTGCCTTAATTTACATTGCCTTAATTTACGTTGCCTTGCTTTACGTTGCCTTGCTTTACGTTGCTTTACGTTGCCTTACTTTACGTTGTCTTACATTACGTTTCTCTACGTTGCCTTAATTTACGTTGCCTTTCTTTACGTTGCCATGCTTTACGTTGCCTTACTTTACATACTTTTTGTTGCCTTACTTTACGTTGCATTACGTTGCCAAGCTTTGCGTTGCCTTGCTTTACGTTGCTTTACGTTGCCTTGCTTTACGTTGCCTTACTTTACGTTGCTTTACGTTGCCTTTACTTTACGTTGCCTTGCTTTACGTTGCCTTGCTTTACGTTGCTTTACGTTGCCTTGCTTTACGTTGCCTTACTTTACGTTGCTTTACGTTGCCAGGTTTTAGGTAGCCTTGCTTTACATTGCTTTACGTTGCCTTGCTTTACGTTGCCTTTCTTTACGATGCTTTACGTTGCCTTGCTTTACGTTGCCTTGATTTACGTTTCCTTGCTTTACATTGCCTTACTTTACGTTGCTTTACGTTGCCTTACTTTATGTTGCCTTGCTTTACGTTGCCTTACTTTACTTTCCTTTACCTTGCCTTGCTTTACGTTGCCTTGCTTTACGTTGCTTTACGTTTCCTTGCTTTACGTTGCTTTACGTTGCCTTGCTTTACCTTGCCTTGCTTTACGTTTCTTTACGTTGCCTTGATTTACGTTGCCTTGCTTTACGTTGCCTTGCTTTACGTTGTGTTACTTTACGTTGCTTTACGTTGCCTTACTCTACGTTGCCTTACTTTACGTTGCTTTACATTGCCTTCTTTACGTTGCCTTGCTTTACGTTGCCTTGCTTTACGTTGCTTTATGCTGCCTTGCTTTAAGCTGCCTTGCTTTACGTTGCTTTACGTTGCTTTACGTTGCCTTACTTTACGTTGCCTTACTTTACGTTGCCTTGCTTTAAGTTGCTTTACGTTGCCTTACTTTACGTTTTCTTACTTTACGTTGCTTTTCGTTGCCTTACTTTACGTTGCCTTACTTTACGTTGCCTTACGTTACGTTGCTTTACGTTGCCTTGCTTTACATTGCCTTGCTTTACGTTGCTTTACGTTGCCTTGCTTTACGTTGCTTTACCTTGCCTTGCTTTACGTTGCCTTACTTTACGTTGCTTTACGTTGCCTTGCTTTACGTTGCCTTGCTTTAGGTTGCCTTACGTTGCCTTGCTTTACGTTGCCTTGCTTTACGTTGCTTTACGTTGCCTTGCTTTACGTTGCTTTGCTTTACGTTGCTTTACGTTACCTTAATTTACGTTGCTTTACGTTGCCTAGTTTTAGGTTGCCTTGCTTTACATTGCTTTACGTTGCCTTGCTTTACGTTGCCTTGCTTTACGTCGCCTTGATTTACGTTGCATTATGTTGCCTTACTTTACGTTGCCTTGCTTTACGTTGCCTTACTTTACGTTGCTTTACGTTGCCTTGCTTTACGTTGCCTTACTTTACGTTGCCTTGCTTTAAGTTGCTTTACGTTGCCTTACTTTACGTTGTCTTACTTTACGTTGCTTTTCGTTGACTTACATTACGTTGCCTTGCTTTATGTTGCTTTACGTTGCCTTGCTTTACGTTTCCTTGCTTTACGTTGATTTACGTTGCCTTATTTTACGTTGCCTTACGTTGCTTTACGTTGCCTTTCTTTACGTTGCCTTACGTTGCCTTACTTAACTTTGCCTTGCTTTACGTTGCTTTACGTTGCCTTGCTTTACGTTGCTTTACGTTGCCTTGCTTTAATTTGCCTTGCCTTGCTTTGATTTACGTTGCCTTGCCTTGCCTTGCTTTACGTTGCCTTGCCTTGCCTTGCTTTACGTTGCTTTACGTTGCCTTGCTTTACGTTGCCTTGCCTTGCCTTACTTTAATTTGCCTAGCTTTACGTTACTTTTCGTTGCCTTGCTTTACGTTGCTTTACGTTGTGTTGCTTTGCGTTGCCTTGCCTTGTCTTGCTTTACGTTGCCTTGCCTTGTCTTGCTTTTCTTGGTTTACGTTGCCTTGCTTTACATTGCTTTACGTTACCTTGCTTTACGTTGCCTTGCTTTACGTTGCCTTGCCTTTCCTTGCTTTACGTTGCTTTACGTTGCCTTGCTTTACGTTGCCTTGCTTTACGTTGCCTTGCCTTGCCTTGCTTTACGTTGCTTTACGTTGCCTTGCTTTACATTGCTTTACGTTGCCTTGCCTTGCCTTGCTTTACGGTGCTTTACGTTGCCTTGCTTTACGTTGCTTTACTTTGCCTTGCTTTACGTTGCCTTGCTTTACGTTGCCTGGCTTTACGTTGCTTTACGTTCCCTTATTTTACGTTGTCTTACTTTACGTTGCTTTACGTTGCCTTGCTTTACGTTGCCTTGCTTTACGTTACTTTACGTTGCCTTGCTTTACGTTGCCTTGCTTTACGTTGCTTTACGTTGCCTTGCTTTACGTTGCTTTACGTTGCCTTACTTTACGTTGCCTTACGTTGCTCAACGTTACCTTAATTTACGTTGCCTTGCTTTACGTTGCTTTACGTTGCCTTACTTAATTTGCCTTGCGTTACTTTGCCTTACTTAACTTTGCCTTGCGTTACGTTGCTTTACGTTGCCTTGCTTTACGTTACTTTACGTTGCCTTGCTTTACGTTGCTTTACGATGCCTTGCTTTACGTTGCCTTGGTTTACGTCACCTTACTTTGCTTTAAGTTGCCTTGCTTTATGTTGCTTTACGTTGCCATGCTTTACGTTGCCTGCCTTGCTTTGCTTTACGTTGCCTTGCATTGCTTTACGTTGCCTTGACTTGCCTTGCTTTATGTTGCTTTACGTTGCCTTGCTTTACGTTGCCTTGCCTTGCCTTGCTTTACTTTGCCTTGCTTTACGTTGCTTTACGTTGCCTTGCTTTACGTTGCCTTCCTTTACGTTGCTTTACGTTGCCTTGCTTTACGTTTCCTTGCTTTACGTTGCTTTACGTTGCCTTGCTGTACGTTGCTTTACGTTGCCTTGCTCTACGTTGCTTTACGTTGCTTTACGTTGCCTTGCTTTACCTTGCATTAGGTTGTCTTGCTTTACCTTGCTTTACGTTGCTTTACCTTCCTTTAGGTTGATTTACGTTGTCTTGCTTTACCTTGCTTTACGTTGCCTTGCTTTACCTTGCTTTACCTTGCTTTACCTTGCTTTACGTTGCCTTGCTTTACGTTGCTTTACCTTGCTTTACGTTGCTTTACGTTGCTTTACCTTGCTTTACCTTGCTATACGTTGCCTTTATTTACGTTGATTTATGTGTCCTTGCTTTACGTTGCTTTACGTTGCTTTACCTTTCTTTACATTGCTTTACGTTGCCTTGCTTTACGTTCATTTATGTGTCCTTGCTTTACGTTGCTTTACCTTGCTTTACCTTGCTTTACCCTGCTTTACGTTGCCTTGCTTTACGTTGCTTTACGTTGCCTTGCTTTACGTTGCTTTACGTTGCTTTAACTGACTTTACCCTGCTTTACGTTGCTTTACATTGCTTTACGTTGGTTTGCTTTACGTTTCTTTACGTTGCCTTCCTTTACGTTGCTTTACCTTGCTTTACGTTGCGTTTCTTTACGTTGCGTTTCTTTACGTTGCCTTGCTTTACGTTGCCTTGCCTTGCTTTACGTTGCCTTGCTTTAAGTTGCTTTACGTTGCCTTGCCTTACGTTGCTTTACGTTGCCTTGCTTTAAGTTGCCTTGCCTTGCCTTGCTTTACGTTGCCTTGCCTTGCATTGCATTACGTTGCCTTGCTTTACGTTGCCTTGCCTTGCCTTGCTTTACGTTTGCTTGCCTTGTCTTGCATTATGTTTCTTTACGTTACCTTGCTTTACGTTGCTTTACGTTGCCTTGCTTTAAGTTGCTTTTCGTTGCCTTGCTTTCCGTTGCTTTTCGTTGCCTTGCCTTGCTTTCTGTTGCTTTACGTTGCCTTGCTCTACGTTGCCTTGCCTTGCCTTGCTTTACGTTGCTTTACGTTGCCTTGCTTTACGTTGTTTTACCTTGCCTTGCTTTACGTTGCCTTGCCTTGCCTTGCTTTACGTTGCCTTGCTTTACGATGCTTTATGTTGCCTTGCTTTACGTTGTCTTGCTTTACGTTGCCTTGCTTTACGTTGCTTTACGTTGCCTTGTTTTATGTTGCTTTACGTTGCCTTGTTTTACGTTGCTTTACGTTGCCTTGATTTACGTTTCCTTGCCTTGACTTGCTTTACGTTGCCTTGCCTTTATTTGCTTTACGTTGCCTTGATTTACGTTGCCTTGCCTTGCCTTGCTTTACGTTGCCTTGCTTTACGTTGCTTTACGTTGCCTTGCTTTATGTTGCCTTGCCTTGGCTTGCTTTACGTTGCCTTGCTTTACGTTGCCTTGCTTTACGTTGCATTGCGTTACGTTGCTTTACGTTGCCTTGCTTTACATTGCCTTGCTTTACATTGCTTTACGTTGCCTTGCCTTGATTTACGTAGCTTTACGTTGCCTTGCTTTACGTTGCCTTGCCTTGCATTGCTTTACGTTGACTTGATTTACGTTGCTTTACGTTGCCTTACGTTGCCTTGCTTTACGTTGCCTTGCTTTACGTTTCTTTACGTTGCCTTTCTTTACGTTGCCTTGCTTTACGATGCTGTACGTTTCCTTACGTTGCCTTCCTTTACGTTGCCTTGATTTACTTTGCTTTACGTTGCCTTGCTTTACGTTTCCTTGCTTTACGTTCCCTTGCTATACGTTGCTTTACGATGCCTTGCTTTACGTTGCTTTACGATGCCTTGCTTTACGTTGCCTTGCTTTACGTTGCCTTGTTTACGTTGCTTTACGTTGCCTTGCTTTACGTTCCCTTGCTTTACGTTGCCTTGATTTACGTTGCCTTGCTTTACTATACTTTACGTTGCATTGCTTTACGTTTCTTTACGTTGCCTTGCTTTACCTTGCCTTCCTTTACGTTGCCTTACATTGCCTTGCTTTACGATGCCTTCCTTTACGTTGCCTTGCTTTACGTTGCCTTGCTTTACGTTGCCTTACGTTGTCTTCCTTCACGTTGCCTTGCTTTACGTTGCTTTATGTAGACCTGCTTTACGCTGCCTTACCTTGCCTTATTTTACGTTGCCTTGCTTTACGTTGCCTTACGTTGCCTTGCTTTACTTTGCTTTACGTTGCCTTGCTTTACGTTGCTTTACGTTGCCTTACTTTACCTTGCCTTACGTTGCCTAACTTTACGTTGCCTTGCTTTACTTTGCTATACGTTGCCTTGCTTTACGTTGACTTACGTTGCCTTACTTTACGTTGCCTTGCTTTACATTGCCTTACGTTGCCTTACTTTACGTTGCCTTACGTTGCCTTACTTTACGTTGCCTTACTTTACGTTGCTTTACGTTGCCTTGCTTTACGTTGCTTTACGTTGCTTTACGTTGCTTTACTTTACGTTGCTTTACGTTGCCTTGCTTTACGTTGCCTTGCTTTGCATTGCCTTGCTTTACGTTGCTTTACTTTGCTTTAATTTACGTTGTCTTGCTTTACGTTGCTTTACGTTGCCTTGCTTTACGTTACCTTGCTTTACGTATCTTTACGTTGCCTTGCTTTAAGTTTCCTTGCTTTACGTTGCTTTACGTTGCCTTACTTTAAGTTGCCTTACGTTGATTTACGTTGCCTTACTTTACGTTGCCTTACTTTACGTTGCATTACGTTGCCTTCCTTCCCGTTGCCTTGCTTTACGTTGCTTTAAGTTGCCTTGCTTTACGTTGCTTTATGTTCCCTGCCTTGCTTTGCTTTACGTTGCCTTGCCTTGCCTTGCTTTACGTTGCCTTGCCTTGCCTTGCTTTACTTTGCCTTGCTTTACGTTGCTTTTCATTGCCTTGCTTTACGTTGCTTTACGTTGCCTTGCTTTACGTTTCTTCACGTTGTCTTACTTTACGTTGTCTTGCCTTGCCTTGCTTTATGTTGCTTTACGTTGCCTTGCTTTACGTTGCCTTGCTTTACGTTGCCTTGCCTTGCTTTACGTTGCTTTACATTGCCTTGCTTTACGTTGCCTTGCCTTGCCTTGCTTTACGTTGGTTTACGTTGCCTTGCTTTACATTGCTTTACGTTGCCTTGCTTTATGTTGCCTTGCATTGCCTTGCTTTACGTTGCTTAAAGTTGCCTTGCTTTACGTTGCTTTACGTTGCCTTGCTTTACGTTGCCTTGCTTTACGTTGCCTTGCATTACGTTGCCTTGCTTTGCCTTACTTTACGTTGTCTTGCTTTACGTTGATTTACGTTGCCTTGCTTTACGTTGCCTTGCGTTTACTTGCTTTACGTTGCCTTGCGTTACGTTGCTTTACGTTGCCTTACTTTACGTTGCCTTACGTTGCTTTAAGTTGCCTTACTTTACGTTGCCTTGCTTTACGTTGCTTTACGTTGCCTTACTTAACTTTGCTTTGCGTTACGTTGCTTTACGTTGCCTTGCTTACGTTGATTTACGTTGCCTTACTTTACGTTGCCTTGACTTCCTTGCTTTACGTTGCCTTGTCTTGCCTTGCTTTACGTTGCTTTACGTTGCCTTGCTTTACTTTGCTTTACGTTGCCTTGCTTTACGTTGCCTTGCCTTGCATTGCTTTACGTTGCCTTGCGTTACGTTGCTTTACGTTGCCTTGCTTTACGTTGCCTTACGTTGCCTTGCTTTACGTTTCCTTGCTTTACGTTGCCTTACGTTGGCTTGCTTTACGTTGCCTTGCTTTACGTTTCCTTGCTTTACGTTGCCTTGCTCTATGTTGCTTTACGTTGCCTTGCTTTACGTTCCCTTGCTTTACGTTGCCTTGCTTTACGTTGGCTTGCTTTATGATACTTTACGTTGCCTTGCTTTACGTTGCTTTACGTTGCCTTGCTTTACCTTGCCTACCTTTACATTGCCTTACATTGCCTTGCTTTACGTTGCCTTGCTTTACGTTGCCTTACGTTGTCTTGCTTCACGTTGCCTTGCTTTACGTTGCTTTTCGTTGGCTTGCTTTACGTTGCTTTACGTTGCCTTACTTTATGTTGCCTTACGTTGCCTTACTTTACGTGTCCTTGCTTTACTTTGCTATACGTTGCCTTGCTTTACGCTGCCTTAAGTTGCCTTATTTTACGTTGCCTTACTTTACGTTGCCTTACGTTGCCTAACTTTACATTGCCTTTCGTTGCCTAACTTTACGTTGCCTTGCTTTACTTTGCTATACGTTGCCTTGCTTTATGTTGACTTACGTTGCCTTACTTTACGTTGCCTTGCTTTACATTGCCTTACGTTGCCTTACTTTACGTTGCTTTACGTTATCTTGCTTTACGTTCCCTTGCTTTACGTTGCCTTGATTTACGTTGCCTTGCTTTACTATACTTTACGTTGCATTGCTTTACGTTGCTTTACGTTGCCTTGCTTTACCTTGCCTTCCTTTACGTTGCCTTACATTGCCTTGCTTTACGTTGCCTTCCTTTACGTTGCCTTGCTTTACGTTGCCTTACTTTATGTTGCCTTACGTTGTCTTCCTTCACGTTGCCTTGCTTTACGTTGCTTTATGTTGACTTGCTTTACGCTGCCTTACCTTGCCTTATTTTACGTTGCCTTGCTTTACGTTGCCTTACGTTGCCTTGCTTTACTTTGCTTTACGTTGCCTTGCTTTACGTTGCTTTACGTTGCCTTACTTTACCTTGCCTTACGTTGCCTAACTTTACGTTGCCTTGCTTTACTTTACTATACGTTGCCTTCCTTTACGTTGACTTACGTTGCCTTACTTTACGTTGCCTTGCTTTACATTGCCTTACGTTGCCTTACTTTACGTTGCCTTACTTTACGTTGCTTTACGTTGCCTTGCTTTACATTGCTTTATGTTGCTTTACGTTGCTTTACTTTACATTGCTTTACGTTGCCTTGCTTTACGTTGCCTTGCTTTGCGTTGCCTTGCTTTACGTTGCTTTACGTTGCCTTGCTTTACATTGCTTTCCGTTGCCTTGCCTTGCCTTGCTTTACGGTGCTTTACGTTGCCTTGCTTTACGTTGCTTTACGTTGCCTTGCTTTATGTTGCCTTGCTTTGCCTTACTTTACGTTGTCTTTCTTTACGTTGCTTTACGTTGCCTTGCTTTACGTTGCCTTGCTTTACGTTGCTTTACGTTGCCTTACTTTACGTTGCCTTGCTTTACGTTGCTTTACGTTGCCTTACTTAACTTTGCCTGGCGTTACGTTGCTTTACGTTGCCTTACTTTACGTTGCTTTAAGTTGCCTTGCTTTACGTTGCCTTGCCTTGCCTTGCTTTACTTTGGTTTACGTTGCCTTGCTTTACGTTGCTTTACGTTGCTTTACGATGCCTTGCTTTACGTTACCTTACGTTGCTTTAAGTTGCCTTGCTTTATGTTGCTTTACGTTGCCTTATGTTGCCTTGCTTTACGTTGCCTTGCTTTATGTTGCTTTACGTTGCCTTGCTTTACGTTACCTTACCTTGCCTTACTTTACGTTGCCTTACGTTGGCTTGCTTTACGTTGCCTTGCTTTACGTTGCCTTGTTTACGTTGCTTTACGTTGCCTTGCTTTACGTTCCCTTGCTTTACGTTGCCTTGATTTACGTTGCCTTGCTTTACTATACTTTACGTTGCATTGCTTTACGTTGCTTTACGTTGCCTTGCTTTACGTTGCCTTGCTTTACGTTGCCTTACGTTGTCTTCCTTCACGTTGCCTTGCTTTACGTTGCTTTATGTTGACTTGCTTTACGCTGCCTTACCTTGCCTTATTTTACGTTGCCTTGCTTTACGTTGCCTTACGTTGCCTTGCTTTACTTTGCTTTACGTTGCCTTGCTTTACGTTGCTTTACGTTGCCTTACTTTACCTTGCCTTACGTTGCCTAACTTTACGTTGCCTTGCTTTACTTTGCTATACGTTGCCTTGCTTTACGTTGACTTACGTTGCCTTACTTTACGTTGCCTTGCTTTACATTGCCTTACGTTGCCTTACTTTACGTTGCCTTACTTTACGTTGCTTTACGTTGCCTTGCTTTACATTGCTTTACGTTGCTTTACGTTGCTTTACTTTTCATTGCTTTACGTTGCCTTGCTTTACGTTGCCTTGCTTTGCGTTGCCTTGCTTTACGTTGCTTTACTTTGCTTTACTTTACGTTGTCTTGCTTTACGTTGCTTTACGTTGCCTTGCTTTACGTTACCTTGCTTTACGTATCTTTACGTTGCCTTGCTTTAAGTTTCCTTGCTTTACGTTGCTTTACGTTGCCTTACTTTAAGTTGCCTTACGTTGATTTACGTTGCCTTACTTTACGTTGCCTTACTTTACGTTGCTTTACGTTGCCTTCCTTCCCGTTGCCTTGCTTTACGTTGCTTTAAGTTGCCTTGCTTTACGTTGCTTTACGTTGCCTGCCTTGCTTTTTTTTACGTTGCCTTGCCTTGCCTTGCTTTACGTTGCCTTGCCTTGCCTTGCTTTACTTTGCCTTGCTTTACGTTGCTTTTCGTTGCCTTGCTTTACGTTGCTTTACGTTTCCTTGCTTTACCTTTCTTCACGTTGTCGTACTTTACGTTGTCTTGCCTTGCCTTGCTTTATGTTGCTTTACGTTGCCTTGCTTTACGTTGCCTTGCTTTACGTTGCCTTGCCTTGCCTTGATTTACGTTGCTTTACATTGCCTTGCTTTACATTGCCTTGCCTTGCCTTGCTTTACGTTGGTTTACGTTGCCTTGCTTTACATTGCTTTACATTGCCTTGCTTTATGTTGCCTTGCATTGCCTTGCTTTACGTTGCTTTAAGTTGCCTTGCTTTACGTTGCTTTACGTTTCCTTGCTTTACGTTGCCTTGCTTTACGTTGCCTTGCATTACGTTGCCTTGCTTTGCCTTACTTTACGTTGTCTTGCTTTACGTTGCTTTACGTTGCCTTGCTTTACGTTGCCTTGCGCTTACTTGCTTTACGTTGCCTTGCGTTACGTTGCTTTACGTTGCCTTACTTTACGTTGCCTTACGTTGCTTTAAGTTGCCTTACTTTACGTTGCCTTGCTTTACGTTGCTTTACGTTGCCTTACTTAACTTTGCTTTGCGTTACGTTGCTTTACGTTGCCTTGCTTTACGTTGATTTCTGTTGCCTTACTTTACGTTGCCTTGACTTCCTTGCTTTACGTTGCCTTGCCTTGCCTTGCTTTACGTTGCTTTACGTTGCCTTGCTTTACGTTGCCTTGCCTTGCATTGCTTTACGTTGCCTTGCGTTACGTTGCTTTACGTTGCCTTGCTTTACGTTGCCTTACGTTGCCTTGCTTTACGTTGCCTTGCTTTACGTTGCCTTACGTTGGCTTGCTTTACGTTGCCTTGCTTTACGTTTCCTTGCTTTACGTTGCCTTGCTCTACGTTGCTTTACGTTGCCTTGCTTTACGTTCCCTTGCTTTACGTTGCCTTGCTTTACGTTGGCTTGCTTTATGATACTTTACGTTGCCTTGCTTTACGTTGCTTTACGTTGCCTTGCTTTACCTTGCCTACCTTTACATTGCCTTACATTGCCTTGCTTTACGTTGCCTTGCTTTACGTTGCCTTACGTTGTCTTGCTTCACGTTGCCTTGCTTTACGTTGCTTTACGTTGGCTTGCTTTACGTTGCTTTACGTTGCCTTACTTTACGTTGCCTTACGTTGCCTTACTTTACGTGTCCTTGCTTTACTTTGCTATACGTTGCCTTGCTTTACGCTGCCTTAGGTTGCCTTATTTTACGTTGCCTTCCTTTACGTTGCCTTACGTTGCCTAACTTTACATTGCCTTTCGTTGCCTAACTTTACGTTGCCTTGCTTTACTTTGCTATACGTTGCCTAACTTTACATTGCCTTTCGTTGCCTAAATTTACGTTGCCTTGCTTTACTTTGCTATACGTTGCCTTGCTTTACGTTGACTTACGTTGCCTTACTTTACGTTGCCTTGCTTTACATTCCTTACGTTGCCTTACTTTACGTTGCTTTACGTTATCTTGCTTTACGTTGCCTTGCTTTACGTTGCTTTACGTTGCTTTACGTTGCTTTACTTTACGTTGCCTTGCTTTACGTTGCCTTGCTTTACGTTGCTTTACTTTGCCTTACTTTACGTTGTCTTGCTTTACGTTGCTTTACGTTGCCTTGCTTTACGTTGCCTTGCTTTATGTTGCTTTACGTTGCCTTGCTTTACGTTTCCTTGCTTTACGTTGATTTACGTTGCCTTATTTTACGTTGCCTTACGTTGCTTTACGTTGCCTTTCTTTACGTTGTCTTACGTTGCCTTACTTAACTTTGCCTTGCTTTACGTTGCTTTACGTTGCCTTGCTTTACGTTGCTTTACGTTGCCTTGCTTTACGTTGCTTTACGTTGCCTTGCTTTAAGTTGCCTTGCCTTGCTTTGATTTACGTTGCCTTGCCTTGCTTTACGTTGCCTTGCCTTGCCTTGCTTTACGTTGCTTTACGTTGCCTTGCTTTACGTTGCCTTGCCTTGCCTTACTTTAATTTGCCTAGCTTTACGTTACTTTTCGTTGCCTTGCTTTACGTTGCTTTACGTTGAGTTGCTTTACGTTGCCTTGCCTTGCCTTGCTTTACGTTGCCTTGCCTTGTCTTGCTTTTCTTGGTTTACGTTGCCTTGCTTTACATTGCTTTACGTTACCTTGCTTTACGTTGCCTTGCTTTACGTTGCCTTGCCTTTCCTTGCTTTACGTTGCTTTACGTTGCCTTGCTTTACGTTGCCTTGCTTTACGTTGCCTTGCCTTGCCTTGCTTTACGGTGCTTTACGTTGCCTTGCTTTACGTTGCTTTACGTTGCCTTGCTTTATGTTGCCTTGCTTTGCCTTACTTTACGTTGTCTTTCTTTACGTTGCTTTACGTTGCCTTGCTTTACGTTGCCTTGCTTTACGTTGCTTTACGTTGCCTTACTTTACGTTGCCTTGCTTTACGTTGCTTTACGTTGCCTTACTTAACTTTGCCTGGCGTTACGTTGCTTTACGTTGCCTTACTTTACGTTGCTTTAAGTTGCCTTGCTTTACGTTGCCTTGCCTTGCCTTGCTTTACTTTGGTTTACGTTGCCTTGCTTTACGTTGCTTTACGTTGCTTTATGATGCCTTGCTTTACGTTACCTTACGTTGCTTTAAGTTGCCTTGCTTTATGTTGCTTTACGTTGCCTTACGTTGCCTTGCTTTACGTTGCCTTGCTTTATGTTGCTTTACGTTGCCTTGCTTTACGTTACCTTACCTTGCCTTACTTTACGTTGCCTTACGTTGGCTTGCTTTACGTTGCCTTGCTTTACGTTGCCTTGTTTACGTTGCTTTACGTTGCCTTGCTTTACGTTCCCTTGCTTTACGTTGCCTTGATTTACGTTGCCTTGCTTTACTATACTTTACGTTGCATTGCTTTACGTTGCTTTACGTTGCCTTGCTTTACGTTGCCTTGCTTTACGTTGCCTTACGTTGTCTTCCTTCACGTTGCCTTGCTTTACGTTGCTTTATGTTGACTTGCTTTACGCTGCCTTACCTTGCCTTATTTTACGTTGCCTTGCTTTACGTTGCCTTACGTTGCCTTGCTTTACTTTGCTTTACGTTGCCTTGCTTTACGTTGCTTTACGTTGCCTTACTTTACCTTGCCTTACGTTGCCTAACTTTACGTTGCCTTGCTTTACTTTGCTATACGTTGCCTTGCTTTACGTTGACTTACGTTGCCTTACTTTACGTTGCCTTGCTTTACATTGCCTTACGTTGCCTTACTTTACGTTGCCTTACTTTACGTTGCTTTACGTTGCCTTGCTTTACATTGCTTTACGTTGCTTTACGTTGCTTTACTTTTCATTGCTTTACGTTGCCTTGCTTTACGTTGCCTTGCTTTGCGTTGCCTTGCTTTACGTTGCTTTACTTTGCTTTACTTTACGTTGTCTTGCTTTACGTTGCTTTACGTTGCCTTGCTTTACGTTACCTTGCTTTACGTATCTTTACGTTGCCTTGCTTTAAGTTTCCTTGCTTTACGTTGCTTTACGTTGCCTTACTTTAAGTTGCCTTACGTTGATTTACGTTGCCTTACTTTACGTTGCCTTACTTTACGTTGCTTTACGTTGCCTTCCTTCCCGTTGCCTTGCTTTACGTTGCTTTAAGTTGCCTTGCTTTACGTTGCTTTACGTTGCCTGCCTTGCTTTTTTTTACGTTGCCTTGCCTTGCCTTGCTTTACGTTGCCTTGCCTTGCCTTGCTTTACTTTGCCTTGCTTTACGTTGCTTTTCGTTGCCTTGCTTTACGTTGCTTTACGTTTCCTTGCTTTACCTTTCTTCACGTTGTCGTACTTTACGTTGTCTTGCCTTGCCTTGCTTTATGTTGCTTTACGTTGCCTTGCTTTACGTTGCCTTGCTTTACGTTGCCTTGCCTTGCCTTGATTTACGTTGCTTTACATTGCCTTGCTTTACATTGCCTTGCCTTGCCTTGCTTTACGTTGGTTTACGTTGCCTTGCTTTACATTGCTTTACATTGCCTTGCTTTATGTTGCCTTGCATTGCCTTGCTTTACGTTGCTTTAAGTTGCCTTGCTTTACGTTGCTTTACGTTTCCTTGCTTTACGTTGCCTTGCTTTACGTTGCCTTGCATTACGTTGCCTTGCTTTGCCTTACTTTACGTTGTCTTGCTTTACGTTGCTTTACGTTGCCTTGCTTTACGTTGCCTTGCGCTTACTTGCTTTACGTTGCCTTGCGTTACGTTGCTTTACGTTGCCTTACTTTACGTTGCCTTACGTTGCTTTAAGTTGCCTTACTTTACGTTGCCTTGCTTTACGTTGCTTTACGTTGCCTTACTTAACTTTGCTTTGCGTTACGTTGCTTTACGTTGCCTTGCTTTACGTTGATTTCTGTTGCCTTACTTTACGTTGCCTTGACTTCCTTGCTTTACGTTGCCTTGCCTTGCCTTGCTTTACGTTGCTTTACGTTGCCTTGCTTTACGTTGCCTTGCCTTGCATTGCTTTACGTTGCCTTGCGTTACGTTGCTTTACGTTGCCTTGCTTTACGTTGCCTTACGTTGCCTTGCTTTACGTTGCCTTGCTTTACGTTGCCTTACGTTGGCTTGCTTTACGTTGCCTTGCTTTACGTTTCCTTGCTTTACGTTGCCTTGCTCTACGTTGCTTTACGTTGCCTTGCTTTACGTTCCCTTGCTTTACGTTGCCTTGCTTTACGTTGGCTTGCTTTATGATACTTTACGTTGCCTTGCTTTACGTTGCTTTACGTTGCCTTGCTTTACCTTGTCTACCTTTACATTGCCTTACATTGCCTTGCTTTACGTTGCCTTGCTTTACGTTGCCTTACGTTGTCTTGCTTCACGTTGCCTTGCTTTACGTTGCTTTACGTTGGCTTGCTTTACGTTGCTTTACGTTGCCTTACTTTACGTTGCCTTACGTTGCCTTACTTTACGTGTCCTTGCTTTACTTTGCTATACGTTGCCTTGCTTTACGCTGCCTTAGGTTGCCTTATTTTACGTTGCCTTCCTTTACGTTGCCTTACGTTGCCTAACTTTACATTGCCTTTCGTTGCCTAACTTTACGTTGCCTTGCTTTACTTTGCTATACGTTGCCTAACTTTACATTGCCTTTCGTTGCCTAAATTTACGTTGCCTTGCTTTACTTTGCTATACGTTGCCTTGCTTTACGTTGACTTACGTTGCCTTACTTTACGTTGCCTTGCTTTACATTCCTTACGTTGCCTTACTTTACGTTGCTTTACGTTATCTTGCTTTACGTTGCCTTGCTTTACGTTGCTTTACGTTGCTTTACGTTGCTTTACTTTACGTTGCTTTACGTTGCCTTGCTTTACGTTGCCTTGCTTTACGTTGCTTTACTTTGCCTTACTTTACGTTGTCTTGCTTTACGTTGCTTTACGTTGCCTTGCTTTACGTTGCCTTGCTTTATGTTGCTTTACGTTGCCTTGCTTTACGTTTCCTTGCTTTACGTTGATTTACGTTGCCTTATTTTACGTTGCCTTACGTTGCTTTACGTTGCCTTTCTTTACGTTGTCTTACGTTGCCTTACTTAACTTTGCCTTGCTTTACGTTGCTTTACGTTGCCTTGCTTTACGTTGCTTTACGTTGCCTTGCTTTACGTTGCTTTACGTTGCCTTGCTTTAAGTTGCCTTGCCTTGCTTTGATTTACGTTGCCTTGCCTTGCTTTACGTTGCCTTGCCTTGCCTTGCTTTACGTTGCTTTACGTTGCCTTGCTTTACGTTGCCTTGCCTTGCCTTACTTTAATTTGCCTAGCTTTACGTTACTTTTCGTTGCCTTGCTTTACGTTGCTTTACGTTGAGTTGCTTTACGTTGCCTTGCCTTGCCTTGCTTTACGTTGCCTTGCCTTGTCTTGCTTTTCTTGGTTTACGTTGCCTTGCTTTACATTGCTTTACGTTACCTTGCTTTACGTTGCCTTGCTTTACGTTGCCTTGCCTTTCCTTGCTTTACGTTGCTTAACGTTGCCTTGCTTTACGTTGCCTTGCTTTACGTTGCCTTGCCTTGCCTTGCTTTACGTTGCTTTACGTTGCCTTGTTTTACATTGCTTTACGTTGCCTTGCCTTCCTTTACGGTGCTTTACGTTGCCTTGCTTTACGTTGCTTTACGTTGCCTTGCTTTACGTTGCCTTGCTTTACGTTGCCTTGCTTTACGTTGCTTTACGTTCCCTTATTTTACGTTGTCTTACTTTACGTTGCTTTACGTTGCCTTGCTTTACGTTGCCTTGCTTTACGTTACTTTAAGTTGCCTTGCTTTACGTTGCCTTGCTTTACGTTGCTTTACGTTGCCTTGCTTTACGTTGCTTTACGTTGCCTTACTTTACGTTGCCTTACGTTGCTCAACGTTGCCTTAATTTACGTTGCCTTGCTTTACGTTGCTTTACGTTGCCTTACTTAACTTTGCCTTGCGTTAAGTTGATTTACGTTGCCTTTCTTTACGTTACTTTATGTTGCCTTGCTTTACGTTGCTTTACGATGCCTTGCTTTACGTTGCCTTGGTTTACGTCACCTTACGTTGCTTTAAGTTGCCTTGCTTTATGTTGCTTTACGTTGCCTTGCTTTACGTTGCCTGCCTTGCTTTGCTTTACGTTGCCTTGCATTGCTTTACGTTGCCTTGACTTGCCTTGCTTTATGTTGCTTTACGTTGCCTTGCTTTACGTTTCCTTGCTTTACGTTGCTTTATGTTGCCTTGCTGTACGTTGCTTTACGTTGCCTTGCTCTACGTTGCTTTACGTTGCTTTACGTTGCCTTGCTTTACCTTGCATTACGTTGCCTTGCTTTACCTTGCTTTACGTTGCTTTACGTTGTCTTGCTTTACCTTGCTTTACGTTGCCTTGCTTTACCTTGCTTTACCTTGCTTTACGTTGCCTTGCTTTACGTTGCTTTACCTTGATTTACGTTGCTTTTTGTTTCTTTACATTGCCTTGCTTTACCTTGCTTTACGTTGCCTTGCTTTACGTTCATTTATGTGTCCTTGCTTTACGTTGCTTTACGTTGCTTTACCTTGCTTTACCTTGCTATACGTTGCCTTGATTTACGTTGATTTATGTGTCCTTGCTTTACATTGCTTTACGTTGCTTTACCTTTCTTTACATTGCTTTACGTTGCCTTGCTTTACGTTCATTTATGTGTCCTTGCTTTACGTTGCTTTACGTTGCTTTACCTTGCTTTACCCTGCTTTACGTTGCCTTGCTTTACGTTGCTTTACGTTGCCTTGCTTTACGTTGCTTTACGTTGCTTTAACTGACTTTACCTTGCTTTACGTTGCTTTACGTTGCTTTATGTTGGTTTGCTTTACGTTTCTTTACGTTGCCTTATGTTGGTTTGCTTTACGTTTCTTTACGTTGCCTTCCTTTACGTTGCTTTACCTTGCTTTACGTTGCTTTACGATGCGTTTCTTTACGTTGCCTTGCTTTACGTTGCCTTGCCTTGCTTGACGTTGCCTTGCTTTAAGTTGCTTTACGTTGCCTTGCCTTACATTGCTTTACGTTGCCTTGCTTTAAGTTGCCTTGCCTTGCCTTGCTTTACGGGGCCTTGCCTTGCATTGCTTTACGTTGCCTTGCTTTATGTTGCTTTACGTTGCCTTGCTTTACGTTGCCTTGCCTTTATTTGCTTTACGTTGCCCTGCCTTGCCTTGCTTTAAGTTGCCTTGCTTTACGTTGCCTTGCCTTGCCTTGCTTTACGTTTCCTTGCCTTGTCTTGCATTATGTTTCTTTACGTTACCTTGCTTTACGTTGCTTTACGTTGCCTTGATTTAAGTTGCTTTTCGTTGCCTTGCTTTCCGTTGCTTTTCGTTGCCTTGCCTTGCTTTCTGTTGCTTTACGTTGCCTTGCTCTACGTTTCCTTGCCTTGCCTTGCTTTACGTTGCTTTACGTTGCCTTGCTTTACGTTGTTTTACCTTGCCTTGCTTTACGTTGCCTTGCCTTGCTTTACGTTGCCTTGCTTTACGATGCTTTACGTTGCCTTGCTTTACGTTGTCTTGCTTTACGTTGCTTTACGTTGCCTTGCTTTACGTTGCTTTACGTTGCCTTGTTTTACGTTGCTTTACGTTGCCTTGTTTTACGTTGCTTTACGTTGCCTTGATTTACGTTTCCTTGCCTTGACTTGCTTTACGTTGCCTTGCCTTTATTTGCTTTACGTTGCCTTGATTTACGTTGCCTTGCCTTGCCTTGCTTTACGTTGCCTTGCTTTACGTTGCTTTACGTTGCCTTGCTTTATGTTGCCTTGCCTTGGCTTGCTTTACGTTGCCTTGCTTTACGTTGCCTTGCTTTACGTTGCATTGCGTTACGTTGCTTTACGTTGCCTTGCTTTACATTGCCTTGCTTTACATTGCTTTACGTTGCCTTGCCTTGATTTACGTAGCTTTACGTTGCCTTGCTTTACGTTGCCTTGCCTTGCATTGCTTTACGTTGACTTGCTTTACGTTGCTTTACGTTGCCTTACGTTGCCTTGCTTTACGTTGCCTTGCTTTACGTTTCTTTACGTTGCCTTGCTTAACGTTGCCTTGCTTTACGATGCTGTACGTTTCCTTACGTTGCCTTCCTTTACGTTGCCTTGATTTACTTTGCTTTACGTTGCCTTGCTTTACGTTTCCTTGCTTTACGTTCCCTTGCTATACTTTGCTTTACGATGCCTTGCTTTACGTTGCTTTACGATGCCTTGCTTTACGTTGCCTTGCTTTACGTTGCCTTGATTTACGTTGCCTTGCTTTACTATACTTTACGTTGCCTTGCTTTACGTTGATTTACGTTGCCTTGCTTTACCTTGCCTTCCTTTAGGTTGCCTTACATTGCCTTGCTTTACGTTGCCTTCCTTTACGTTGCCTTGCTTTACGTTGCCTTGCTTTACGTTGCCTTACGTTGTCTTCCTTCACGTTGCCTTGCTTTACGTTGCTTTATGTTGACTTGCTTTACGCTGCCTTACCTTGCCTTATTTTACGTTGCCTTGCTTTACGTTGCCTTACGTTGCCTTGCTTTACTTTGCTTTACGTTGCCTTGCTTTACGTTGCTTTACGTTGCCTTACTTTACCTTGCCTTACGTTGCCTAACTTTACGTTGCCTTGCTTTACTTTGCTATACGTTGCCTTGCTTTACGTTGACTTACGTTGCCTTACTTTACGTTGCCTTGCTTTACATTGCCTTACGTTGCCTTACTTTACGTTGCCTTACTTTACGTTGCTTTACGTTGCCTTGCTTTACATTGCTTTACGTTGCTTTACATTGCTTTACTTTACGTTGCTTTACGTTGCCTTGCTTTACGTTGCCTTGCTTTGCGTTGCCTTGCTTTACGTTGCTTTACGTTGCCTTGCTTTACATTGCTTTCCGTTGCCTTGCCTTGCCTTGCTTTACGGTGCTTTACGTTGCCTTGCTTTACGTTGCTTTACGTTGCCTTGCTTTATGTTGCCTTGCTTTGCCTTTACTTTACGTTGTCTTTCTTTACGTTGCTTTACGTTGCCTTGCTTTACGTTGCCTTGCTTTACGTTGCTTTACGTTGCCTTGCTTTACGTTGCCTTGCTTTACGTTGCTTTACGTTGCCTTACTTTACGTTGCCGTACGTTGCTTTACGTTGCCTTACTTTACGTTGCCTTGCTTTACGTTGCTTTAAGTTGCCTTGCTTTACGTTGCCTTGCCTTGCCTTGCTTTACTTTGGTTTACGTTGCCTTGCTTTACGTTGCTTTACGTTGCTTTACGATGCCTTGCTTTACGTTACCTTACGTTGCTTTAAGTTGCCTTGCTTTATGTTGCTTTACGTTGCCTTACGTTGCCTTGCTTTACGTTGCCTTGCTTTATGTTGTTTTACGTTGCCTTGCTTTACGTTGCCTTACCTTGCCTTACTTTACGTTGCCTTACGTTGTCTTGCTTTACGTTGCCTTGCTTTACGTTGCCTTGTTTACGTTGCTTTACATTGCCTTGCTTTACGTTCCCTTGCTTTACATTGCCTTGATTTACGTTGCCTTGCTTTACTATACTTTACGTTGCATTGCTTTACGTTGCTTTACGTTGCCTTGCTTTACGTTGCCTTGCTTTACGTTGCCTTACGTTGTCTTCCTTCACGTTGCCTTGCTTTACGTTGCTTTATGTTGACTTGCTTTACGCTGCCTTACCTTGCCTTATTTTACGTTGCCTTGCTTTACGTTGCCTTACGTTGCCTTGCTTTACTTTGCTTTACGTTGCCTTGCTTTACGTTGCTTTACGTTGCCTTACTTTACCTTGCCTTACGTTGCCTAACTTTATGTTGCCTTGCTTTACTTTGCTATACGTTGCCTTGATTTACGTTGACTTACGTTGCCTTACTTTACGTTGCCTTGCTTTACGTTGCCTTGTTTACGTTGCTTTACATTGCCTTGCTTTACGTTGCCTTGCTTTGCGTTGCCTTGCTTTACGTTGCTTTACTTTGCTTTACTTTACGTTGTCTTGCTTTACGTTGCTTTACGTTGCCTTGCTTTACGTTACCTTACTTTACGTATCTTTACGTTGCCTTGCTTTAAGTTTCCTTGCTTTACGTTGCTTTACGTTGCCATACTTTAAGTTGCCTTACGTTGATTTACGTTGCTTTACTTTACGTTGCCTTACTTTACGTTGCTTTACGTTGCCTTCCTTCCCGTTGCCTTGCTTTACGTTGCTTTAAGTTGCCTTGCTTTACGTTGCTTTACGTTGCCTGCCTTGCTTTGCTTTACGTTGCCTTGCCTTGCTTTACGTTGCCTTCCCTTCCCTTGCTTTACTTTGCCTTGCTTTACGTTGCTTTTCGTTGCCTTGCTTTACGTTGCGTTACGTTGCCTTGCTTTACGTTTCTTCACGTTGTCTTACTTTACGTTGTCTTGCCTTGCCTTGCTTTATGTTGCTTTACGTTGCCTTGCTTTACGTTGCCTTGCTTTACGTTGCCTTGCCTTGCTTTACGTTGCTTTATATTGCCTTGCTTTACGTTGCCTTGCCTTGCCTTGCTTTACGTTGGTTTACGTTGCCTTGCTTTACATTGCTTTACGTTGCCTTGCTTTATGTTGCCTTGCATTGCCTTGCTTTACGTTGCTTTAAGTTGCCTTGCTTTACGTTGCTTTACGTTGCCTTGCTTTACGTTGCCTTGCTTTACTTTGCCTTGCATTACGTTGCCTTGCTTTGCCTTTCTTTACGTTGCCTTACGTTGCTTTAAGTTGCCTTACTTTACGTTGTCTTGCTTTACGTTGCTTTACGTTGCCTTACTTAACTTTGCTTTGCGTTACGTTGCTTTTCGTTGCCTTGCTTTACGTTGATTTACGTTGCCTTAATTACGTTGCCTTGACTTCCTTGCTTTACGTTGCCTTGCCTTGCCTTGCTTTACGTTGCTTTACGTTGCCTTGCTTTACTTTGCTTTATGTTGCCTTGCTTTACGTTGCCTTGCCTTGCATTGTTTTACGTTGCCTTGCGTTACGTTGCTTTACGTTGCCTTGCTTTACGTTGCCTTACGTTGCCTTGCTTTACGTTGCCTTGCTTTACGTTGCCTTACGTTGGCTTGCTTTACGTTGCCTTGCTTTACGTTTCCTTGCTTTACGTTGCCTTGCTCTACGTTGCTTTACGTTGCCTTGCTTTACGTTGCCTTGCTTTACGTTGCCTTGCTTTACGTTGGCTTGCTTTATGATACTTTACGTTGCCTTGCTTTAGGTTGCTTTACGTTGCCTTGCTTTACCTTGCCTACCTTTACATTGCCTTACATTGACTTGCTTTACGTTTCCTTGCTTTACGTTGCCTTACGTTGTCTTGCTTTACGTTGCCTTACGTTGTCTTGCTTCACGTTGCCTTGCTTTACGTTGCTTTACGTTGGCTTGCTTTACGTTGCCTTGCCTTGCCTTGCTTTACGTTGGTTTACGTTGCCTTGCTTTACATTGCTTTACGTTGCCTTGCTTTATGTTGCCTTGCATTGCCTTGCTTTACGTTGCTTTAAGTTGCCTTGCTTTACGTTGCTTTACGTTGCCTTGCTTTACGTTGCCTTGCTTTACTTTGCCTTGCATTACGTTGCCTTGCTTTGCCTTTCTTTACGTTGCCTTACGTTGCTTTAAGTTGCCTTACTTTACGTTGTCTTGCTTTACGTTGCTTTACGTTGCCTTACTTAACTTTGCTTTGCGTTACGTTGCTTTTCGTTGCCTTGCTTTACGTTGATTTACGTTGCCTTAATTACGTTGCCTTGACTTCCTTGCTTTACGTTGCCTTGCCTTGCCTTGCTTTACGTTGCTTTACGTTGCCTTGCTTTACTTTGCTTTATGTTGCCTTGCTTTACGTTGCCTTGCCTTGCATTGTTTTACGTTGCCTTGCGTTACGTTGCTTTACGTTGCCTTGCTTTACGTTGCCTTACGTTGCCTTGCTTTACGTTGCCTTGCTTTACGTTGCCTTACGTTGGCTTGCTTTACGTTGCCTTGCTTTACGTTTCCTTGCTTTACGTTGCCTTGCTCTACGTTGCTTTACGTTGCCTTGCTTTACGTTGCCTTGCTTTACGTTGCCTTGCTTTACGTTGGCTTGCTTTATGATACTTTACGTTGCCTTGCTTTAGGTTGCTTTACGTTGCCTTGCTTTACCTTGCCTACCTTTACATTGCCTTACATTGACTTGCTTTACGTTTCCTTGCTTTACGTTGCCTTACGTTGTCTTGCTTTACGTTGCCTTACGTTGTCTTGCTTCACGTTGCCTTGCTTTACGTTGCTTTACGTTGGCTTGCTTTACGTTGCTTTACGTTGCCTTACTTTACGTTGCCTTACGTTGCCTTACTTTACGTGTCCTTGCTTTACTTTGCTATACTTTGCCTTGCTTTACGCTGCCTTAGGTTGCCTTATTTTACTTTGCCTTCCTTTACGTTGCCTTACGTTGCCTAACTTTACATTGCCTTTCGTTGCCTAACTTTACGTTGCCTTGCTTTACTTTGCTATACGTTGCCTTGCTTTACGTTGACTTACGTTGCCTTACTTTACGTTGCCTTGCTTTACATTGCCTTACGTTGCCTTACTTTACGTTGCTTTACGTTATCTTGCTTTACGTTGCCTTGCTTTACGTTGCTTTACGTTGCTTTACGTTGCTTTACGTTGCTTTACTTTACGTTGCTTTACGTTGCCTTGCTTTACGTTGCCTTGCTTTACGTTGCTTTACTTTGCCTTACTTTACGTTGTCTTGCTTTACGTTGCTTTACGTTGCCTTGCTTTATGTTGCCTTGCTTTATGTTGCTTTACGTTGCCTTGCTTTACGTTTCCTTGCTTTACGTTGATTTACGTTGCCTTATTTTACGTTGCCTTACGTTGCTTTACGTTGCCTTTCTTTACGTTGCCTTACATTGACTTACTTAAACTTGCCTTGCTTTACGTTGCTTTACGTTGCCTTGCTTTACGTTGCTTTACGTTGCCTTGCTTTACGTTGCTTTACGTTGCCTTGCTTTAAGTTGCCTTGCCTTGCTTTGATTTACGTTGCCTTGCCTTGCCTTGCTTTACATTGCCTTGCCTTGCCTTGCTTTACGTTGCTTTACGTTGCCTTGCTTTACGTTGCCTTGCCTTGCCTTACTTTAATTTGCCTAGCTTTTCGTTACTTTTCGTTGCCTTGCTTTACGTTGCATTACGTTGTGTTGCTTTGCGTTGCCTTGCCTTGTCTTGCTTTACGTTGCCTTGCCTTGTCTTGCTTTTCTTGGTTTACGTTGCCTTGCTTTACATTGCTTTACGTTACCTTGCTTTACGTTGCCTTGCTTTACGTTGCCTTGCCTTTCCTTGCTTTACGTTGCTTTACGTTGCCTTGCTTTACGTTGCCTTGCTTTACGTTGCCTTGCCTTGCCTTGCTTTACGTTGCTTTACGTTGCCTTGCTTTACATTGCTTTACGTTGCCTTGCCTTGCCTTGCCTTGCTTTACGGTGCTTTACGTTGCCTTGCTTTACGTTGCTTTACGTTGCCTTGCTTTACGTTGCCTTGCTTTACGTTGCTTTACGTTCCCTTATTTTACGTTGTCTTACTTTACGTTGCTTTACGTTGCCTTGCTTTACGTTGCCTTGCTTTACGTTACTTTACGTTGCCTTGCTTTACGTTGCCTTGCTTTACGTTGCTTTACGTTGCCTTGCTTTACGTTACTTTACGTTGCCTTACTTTACGTTGCCTTACGTTGCTCAACGTTGCCTTAATTTACGTTGCCTTGCTTTACGTTGCTTTACTTTGCCTTACTTAATTTGCCTTGCGTTACGTTGCCTTACTTAACTTTGCCTTGCGTTACGCTGCTTTACGTTGACTTGCTTTACGTTACTTTACGTTGCCTTGCTTTACGTTGCTTTACGATGCCTTGCTTTACGTTGCCTTGGTTTACGTCACCTTACGTTGCTTTAAGTTGCCTTGCTTTATGTTGCTTTACGTTGCCTTGCTTTACGTTGCCTGCCTTGCTTTGCTTTACGTTGCCTTGCATTGCTTTACGTTGCCATGACTTGCCTTGCTTTATGTTGCTTTACGTTGCCTCGCTTTACGTTGCCTTGCCTTGCCTTGCTTTACTTTGCCTTGCTTTACGTTGCTTTACGGTGCCTTGCTTTACGTTGCCTTCCTTTACGTTGCTTTACGTTGCCTTGCTTTACGTTTCCTTGCTTTACGTTGCTTTACGTTGCCTTGCTGTACGTTGCTTTACGTTGCCTTGCTCTACGTTGCTTTACGTTGCTTTACGTTGCCTTGCTTTACCTTGCATTACGTTGCCTTGCTTTACCTTGCTTTACGTTGCTTTACCTTCCTTTAGGTTGATTTACGTTGTCTTGCTTTACCTTGCTTTACGTTGCCTTGCTTTACCTTGCTTTACCTTGATTTACGTTGCCTTGCTTTACGTTGCTTTACCTTGCTTTACGTTGCTTTACGTTTCTTTACATTGCCTTGCTTTACCTTGCTTTACGTTGCTTTACCTTTCTTTACCTTGCTTTACGTTGCCTTGCTTTACGTTCATTTATGTGTCCTTGCTTTACGTTGCTTTACGTTGCTTTACCTTTCTTTACCTTGCTATACGTTGCCTTGATTTACGTTGATTTATGTGTCCTTGCTTTACGTTGCTTTACGTTGCTTTACCTTTCTTTACATTGCTTTACGTTGCCTTGCTTTACCTTCATTTATGTGTCCTTGCTTTACGTTGCTTTACCTTGCTTTACCCTGCTTTACCCTGCTTTTCGTTGCCTTACTTTACGTTGCTTTACGTTGCCTTGCTTTACGTTGCTTTACGTTGCTTTAACTGACTTTACCTTGCTTTACGTTTCTTTACGTTGCTTTACGTTGGTTTGCTTTACGTTTCTTTACGTTGCCTTCCTTTACGTTGCTTTACCTTGCTTTACGTTGCGTTTCTTTACGTTGCCTTGCTTTACGTTGCCTTGCTTTAAGTTGCTTTACGTTGCCTTGCCTTACGTTGCTTTACGTTGCCTTGCTTTAAGTTGCCTTGCCTTGCCTTGCTTTACGTTGCCTTGCCTTGCATTGCTTTACGTTGCTTTGCTTTATGTTGCTTTACGTTGCCTTGCTTTACGTTGCCTTGCCTTTATTTGCTTTACGTTGCCTTGCCTTGCCTTGCTTTAAGTTGCCTTGCTTTACGTTGCCTTGCCTTGCCTTGCTTTACGTTTCCTTGCCTTGTCTTGCATTATGTTTCTTTTCGTTACCTTGCTTTACGTTGCTTTACGTTGCCTTGATTTAAGCTGCTTTTCGTTGCCTTGCTTTCCGTTGCTTTTCGTTGCCTTGCCTTGCTTTCTGTTGCTTTACGTTGCCTTGCTCTACGTTGCCTTGCCTTGCCTTGCTTTACGTTGCTTTACGTTGCCTTGCTTTACGTTGTTTTACCTTGCCTTGCTTTACGTTGCCTTGCCTTTCCTTGCTTTACGTTGCCTTGCTTTACGATGCTTTACGTTGCCTTGCTTAACGTTGTCTTGCTTTACGTTGCTTTACGTTGCCTTGCTTTACGTTGCTTTACGTTGCCTTGTTTTACGTTGCTTTACGTTGCCTTGTTTTACGTTGCTTTACGTTGCCTTGATTTACGTTTCCTTGCCTTGACTTGCTTTACGTTGCCTTGCCTTTATTTGCTTTACGTTGCCTTGATTTACGTTGCCTTGCCTTGCCTTGCTTTACGTTGCCTTGCTTTACGTTGCTTTACGTTGCCTTGCTTTATGTTGCCTTGCCTTGGCTTGCTTTACGTTGCCTTGCTTTACGTTGCCTTTCTTTACGTTGCATTGCGTTACGTTGCTTTACGTTGCCTTGCTTTACATTCCCTTGCTTTACATTGCTTTACGTTGCCTTGCCTTGCATTGCTTTACGTTGACTTGCTTTACGTTGCTTTACGTTGCCTTACGTTGCCTTGCTTTACGTTGCCTTGCTTTACGTTTCTTTACGTTGCCTTGGTTTACGTTGCCTTGCTTTACGATGCTGTACGTTTCCTTACGTTGCCTTCCTTTACGTTTCCTTGATTTACTTTGCTTTACGTTGCCTTGCTTTACGTTTCCTTGCTTTACGTTCCCTTGCTATACGTTGCTTTACGATGCCTTGCTTTACGTTGCTTTACGATGCCTTGCTTTACGTTGCCTTGCTTTACGTTGCCTTGTTTACGTTGCTTTACGTTGCCTTGCTTTACGTTCCCTTGCTTTACGTTGCCTATATTTACGTTGCCTTGCTTTACTATACTTTACGTTGCATTGCTTTACGTTGCTTTACGTTGCCTTGCTTTACCTTGCCTTCCTTTACGTTGCCTTACATTGCCTTGCTTTACGTTGCCTTCCTTTACGTTGCCTTGCTTTACGATGCCTTGCTTTACGTTGCCTTACGTTGTCTTCCTTCTCGTTGCCTTGCTTTACGTTGCTTTATGTTGACTTGCTTTACGCTGCCTTACCTTGCCTTATTTTACGTTGCCTTGCTTTACGTTGCCTTACGTTGCCTTGCTTTACTTTGCTTTACGTTGCCTTGCTTTACGTTGCTTTACGTTGCCTTACTTTACCTTGCCTTACGTTGCCTAACTTTACGTTGCCTTGCTTTACTTTGCTATACGTTGCCTTGCTTTACGTTGACTTACGTTGCCTTACTTTACGTTGCCTTGCTTTACATTGCCTTACGTTGCCTTACTTTACGTTGCCTTACTTTACGTTGCTTTACGTTGCCTTGCTTTACATTGCTTTACGTTGCTTTACTTTACGTTGCTTTACGTTGCCTTGCTATACGTTGCCTTGCTTTGCGTTGCCTTGCTTTACGTTGCTTTACTTTGCTTTACTTTACGTTGTCTTGCTTTACGTTGCTTTACGTTGCCTTGCTTTACGTTACCTTGCTTTACGTATCTTTACGTTGCCTTGCTTTAAGTTTCCTTGCTTTACGTTGCTTTACGTTGCCTTACTTTAAGTTGCCTTACGTTGATTTACGTTGCCTTACTTTACGTTGCCTTAGTTTACGTTGCTTTACGTTGCCTTCCTTCCCGTTGCCTTGCTTTACGTTGCTTTAAGTTGCCTTGCTTTACGTTGCTTTACGTTGCCTGCCTTGCTTTGCTTTACGTTGCCTTGCCTTGCCTTGCTTTACTTTGCCTTGCTTTACGTTGCTTTTCGTTGCCTTGCATTACGTTGCTTTACGTTGCATTGCTTTACGTTTCTTCACGTTGTCTTACTTTACGTTGTCTTGCCTTGCCTTGCTTTATGTTGCTTTACGTTGCCTTGCTTTACGTTGCCTTGCTTTACGTTGCCTTGCCTTGCCTTGCTTTACGTTGCTTTACATTGCCTTGCTTTACGTTGCCTTGCCTTGCCTTGCTTTACGTTGGTTTACGTTGCCTTGCTTTACATTGCTTTACGTTGCCTTGCTTTATGTTGCCTTGCATTGCCTTGCTTTACGTTGCTTTAAGTTGCCTTGCTTTACGTTGCTTTACGTTGCCTTGCTTTACGCTGCCTTGCTTTACGTTGCCTTGCATTACGTTGCCTTGCTTTGCCTTACTTTACGTTGTCTTGCTTTACGTTGCTTTACGTTGCCTTGCTTTACGTTGCCTTGCGTTTACTTGCTTTACGTTGCCTTGCGTTACGTTGCTTTACGTTGCCTTACTTTACGTTGCCTTGCTTTACGTTGCTTTACGTTGCCTTACTTAACTTTGCTTTGCGTTACGTTGCTTTACGTTGCCTTGCTTTACGTTGATTTACGTTGCCTTACTTTACGTTGCCTTGACTTCCTTGCTTTACGTTGCCTTGCCTTGCCTTGCTTTACGTTGCTTTACGTTGCCTTGCTTTACTTTGCTTTACGTTGCCTTGCTTTACGTTGCCTTGCCTTGCATTGCTTTACGTTGCCTTGCGTTACGTTGCTTTACGTTGCCTTGCTTTACGTTGCCTTACGTTGCCTTGCTTTACGTTGCCTTGCTTTACGTTGCCTTACGTTGGCTTGCTTTACGTTGCCTTGCTTTACGTTTCCTTGCTTTACGTTGCCTTGCTCTACCTTGCTTTACGTTGCCTTACTTTACGTTGCCTTACGTTGCTTTACGTTGCCTTGCTTTACGTTGGCTTGCTTTATGATACTTTACGTTGCCTTGCTTTACGTTGCTTTACGTTGACTTGCTTTACCTTGCCTACCTTTACATTGCCTTATATTGCCTTGCTTTACGTTGCCTTGCTTTACATTGCCTTACGTTGTCTTGCTTCACGTTGCCTTGCTTTACGTTGCTTTACGTTGGCTTGCTTTACGTTGCTTTACGTTGCCTTACTTTACGTTGCCTTACGTTGCCTTACTTTACGTGTCCTTGCTTTACTTTGCTATACGTTTCCTTGCTTTACGCTGCCTTAGGTTGCCTTATTTTACGTTGCCTTCCTTTACGTTGCCTTACGTTGCCTAACTTTACATTGCCTTTCGTTGCCTAACTTTACGTTGCCTTGCTTTACTTTGCTATACGTTGCCTTGCTTTACGTTGCTTTACGTTGCCTTACTTTACGTTGCCTTGCTTTACATTGCCTTACGTTGCCTTACTTTACGTTGCTTTACGTTATCTTGCTTTACGTTGCCTTGCTTTACGTTGCTTTACGTTGCTCTACGTTGCTTTACGTTGCTTTACTTTACGTTGCTTTACGTTGCCTTGCTTTACGTTGCCTTTCTTTACGTTGCTTTACTTTGCCTTACTTTACGTTGTCTTGCTTTACGTTGCTTTACGTTGCCTTGCTTTACGTTGCCTTGCTTTATGTTGCTTTACGTTGACTTGCTTTACGTTTCCTTGCTTTACGTTGATTTACGTTGCCTTATTATACGTTGCCTTACGTTGCTTTACGTTGCCTTTCTTTACTTTGCCTTACGTTGCCTTACTTAACTTTGCCTTGCTTTACGTTGCTTTACGTTGCCTTGCTTTACGTTGCTTTACGTTGCCTTGCTTTACGTTGCTTTACTTTGCCTTACTTTAAGTTGCCTTGCCTTGCTTTGATTTACGTTGCCTTGCCTTGCCTTGCTTTACGTTGCCTTGCCTTGCCTTGCTTTACGTTGCTTTACGTTGCCTTGCTTTACGTTGCCTTGCCTTGCCTTACTTTAATTTGCCTAGCTTTACGTTACTTTTCGTTGCCTTGCTTTACGTTGCTTTACGTTGCGTTGCTTTACGTTGCCTTGCCTTGCCTTGCTTTACGTTTCCTTGCCTTGTCTTGCTTTTCTTGCTTTACGTTGCCTTGCTTTACGTTGCCTTGCCTTTCCTTGCTTTACGTTGCTTTACGTTGCCTTGCTTTACGTTGCCTTGCTTTACGTTGCCTTGCCTTGCCTTGCTTTACGGTGCTTTACGTTGCCTTGCTTTACGTTGCCTTGCTTTACGTTGCTTTACGTTCCTTTATTTTACGTTGTCTTACTTTACGTTGCTTTACGTTGCCTTGCTTTACGATGCCTTGCTTTACGTTACTTTACGTTGCCTTGCTTTACGTTGCCTTGCTTTACGTTGCTTTACGTTGCTCAACGTTGCCTTAATTTACGTTGCCTTGCTTTACGTTGCTTTACGTTGCCTTACTTAACTTTGCCTTGCGTTACGTTGCTTTACGATGCCTTGCTTTACGTTGCCTTGGTTTACGTCACCTTATGTTGCTTTAAGTTGCCTTGCTTTATGTTGCTTTACGTTGCCTTGCTTTACGTTGCCTGCCTTGCTTTGCTTTACGTTGCCTTGCCTTGCTTTATGTTGCCTTGCCTTGCCTTGCTTTACTTTGCCTTGCTTTACGTTGCTTTACGTTGCCTTGCTTTACGTTGCCTTCCTTTACGTTGCTTTACGTTGCCTTGCTTTACGTTTCCTTGCTTTACGTTGCTTTACGTTGCCTTGCTGTACGTTGCTTTACGTTGCCTTGCTCTACGTTGCTTTACGTTGCTTTACGTTGCCTTGCTTTACCTTGCATTACGTTGCCTTGCTTTACCTTGCTTTACGTTGCTTTACCTTCCTTTAGGTTGATTTACGTTGTCTTGCTTTACCTTGCTTTACGTTGCCTTGCTTTACCTTGCTTTACCTTGCTTTACCTTGCTTTACGTTGCCTTGCTTTACGTTGCTTTACCTTGCTTTACGTTGCTTTACGTTTCTTTACATTGCCTTGCTTTACCTTGCTTTACGTTGCTTTACCTTTCTTTACCTTGCTTTACGTTGCCTTGCTTTACGTTCATTTATGTGTCCTTGCTTTACGTTGCTTTACGTTGCTTTACCTTGCTTTACCTTGCTATACGTTGCCTTGATTTACGTTGATTTATGTGTCCTTGCTTTACTTTGATTTACGTTGCCTTGCTTTACGTTGCATTGCCTTGCATTGCTTTACGTTGCCTTGCGTTACGTTGCCTTGCTTTACGTTACTTTACGTTGCCTTGCTTTACGTTGCCTTGCTTTACGTTGCTTTACGTTGCCTTGCTTTACGTTGCTTTACGTTGCCTTACTTTACGTTGCCTTACGTTGCTCAACGTTGCCTTAATTTACGTTGCCTTGCTTTACGTTGCTTTACGTTGCCTTACTTAACTTTGCCTTGCGTTACGTTGCTTTACGATGCCTTGCTTTACGTTGCCTTGGTTTACGTCACCTTATGTTGCTTTAAGTTGCCTTGCTTTATGTTGCTTTACGTTGCCTTGCTTTACGTTGCCTGCCTTGCTTTGCTTTACGTTGCCTTGCCTTGCTTTATGTTGCCTTGCCTTGCCTTGCTTTACTTTGCCTTGCTTTACGTTGCTTTACGTTGCCTTGCTTTACGTTGCCTTCCTTTACGTTGCTTTACGTTGCCTTGCTTTACGTTTCCTTGCTTTACGTTGCTTTACGTTGCCTTGCTGTACGTTGCTTTACGTTGCCTTGCTCTACGTTGCTTTACGTTGCTTTACGTTGCCTTGCTTTACCTTGCATTACGTTGCCTTGCTTTACCTTGCTTTACGTTGCTTTACCTTCCTTTAGGTTGATTTACGTTGTCTTGCTTTACCTTGCTTTACGTTGCCTTGCTTTACCTTGCTTTACCTTGCTTTACCTTGCTTTACGTTGCCTTGCTTTACGTTGCTTTGCCTTGCTTTACGTTGCTTTACCTTGCTTTACGTTGCTTTACGTTTCTTTACATTGCCTTGCTTTACCTTGCTTTACGTTGCTTTACCTTTCTTTACCTTGCTTTACGTTGCCTTGCTTTACGTTCATTTATGTGTCCTTGCTTTACGTTGCTTTACGTTGCTTTACCTTGCTTTACCTTGCTATACGTTGCCTTGATTTACGTTGATTTATGTGTCCTTGCTTTACGTTGCTTTACGTTGCTTTACCTTTCTTTACATTGCTTTACGTTGCCTTGCTTTACGTTCATTTATGTGTCCTTGCTTTACGTTGCTTTACGTTGCTTTACCTTGCTTTACCCTGCTTTACGTTGCCTTGCTTTACGTTGCTTTACGTTGCCTTGTTTACGTTGCTTTACGTTGCTTTAACTGACTTTACCTTGCTTTACGTTGCTTTACGTTGCTTTAAGTTGCCTTGCTTTACGTTGTTTTACCTTGCCTTGCTTTACGTTGCCTTGCCTTGCCTTGCTTTACGTTGCCTTGCTTTACGATGCTTTACGTTGCCTTGCTTTACGTTGTCTTGCTTTACGTTGCCTTGCTTTACGTTGCTTTACGTTGCCTTGTTTTACGTTGCTTTATGTTGCCTTGTTTTACGTTGCTTTACGTTGCCTTGATTTACGTTTCCTTGCCTTGACTTGCTTTACGTTGCCTTGCCTTAATTTGCTTTACGTTACCTTGATTTACGTTGCCTTGCCTTGCCTTGCTTTACGTTGCCTTGCTTTACGTTGCTTTACGTTGCCTTGCTTTATGTTGCCTTGCCTTGGCTTGCTTTACGTTGCCTTGCTTTACGTTGCCTTGCTTTACGTTGCATTGCGTTACGTTGCTTTACGTTGCCTTGCTTTACATTGCCTTGCTTTACATTGCTTTACGTTGCCTTGCCTTGATTTACGTAGCTTTACGTTGCCTTGCTTTACGTTGCCTTGCTTTATGTTGCCTTACGTTGCCTTGCTTTACGTTGCCTTGCTTTACGTTTCTTTATGTTGCCTTGCTATACGTTACCTTGCTTTACGATGCTGTACGTTTCCTTACGTTGTCTTCCTTTACGTTGCCTTGATTTACTTTGCTTTACGTTGCCTTGCTTTACGTTTCCTTGCTTTACGTTCCCTTGCTATACATTGCTTTACGATGCCTTGCTTTACGTTGCTTTACGATGCCTTGCTTTACGTTGCCTTGCTTTACGTTGCCTTGTTTACGTTGCTTTACGTTGCCTTGCTTTACGTTCCCTTGCTTTACGTTGCCTTGATTTACGTTGCCTTGCTTTACTATACTTTACGTTGCATTGCTTTACGTTTCTTTACGTTGCCTTGCTTTACCTTGCCTTCCTTTACGTTGCCTTATATTGCCTTGCTTTACGTTGCCTTCCTTTACGTTGCCTTGCTTTACGTTGCCTTACGTTGTCTTCCTTCACGTTGCCTTGCTTTACGTTGCTTTATGTTGACCTGCTTTACGCTGCCTTACCTTGCCTTATTTTACGTTGCCTTGCTTTACGTTGCCTTACGTTGCCTTGCTTTACTTTGCTTTACGTTGCCTTGCTTTACGTTGCTTTACGTTGCCTTACTTTACCTTGCCTTACGTTGCCTAACTTTACGTTGCCTTGCTTTACTTTGCTATACGTTGCCTTGCTTTACCTTGCTTTACGTTGCCTTGCTTTACGTTGCTTTACCTTGCTTTACGTTGCTTTACGTTGCTTTACATTGCCTTGCTTTACCTTGCTTTACGTTGCTTTACCTTTCTTTACCTTGCTTTACGTTGCCTTGCTTTACGTTCATTTATGTGTCCTTGCTTTACGTTGCTTTACGTTGCTTTACCTTGCTTTACCTTGCTATACGTTGCCTTGATTTACGTTGATTTATGTGTCCTTGCTTTACGTTGCTTTACGTTGCTTTACCTTTCTTTACATTGCTTTACGTTGCCTTGCTTTACTTTCATTTATGTGTCCTTGCTTTACGTTGCTTTACGTTGCTTTACCTTGCTTTACCCTGCTTTACGTTGCCTTGCTTTACGTTGCTTTACGTTGCCTTGTTTACGTTGCTTTACGTTGCTTTAACTGACTTTACCTTGCTTTACGTTGCTTTACGTTGCTTTAAGTTGCCTTGCTTTACGTTGTTTTACCTTGCCTTGCTTTACGTTGCCTTGCCTTGCCTTGCTTTACGTTGCCTTGCTTTACGATGCTTTACGTTGCCTTGCTTTACGTTGTCTTGCTTTACGTTGCCTTGCTTTACGTTGCTTTACGTTGCCTTGTTTTACGTTGCTTTATGTTGCCTTGTTTTACGTTGCTTTACGTTGCCTTGATTTACGTTTCCTTGCCTTGACTTGCTTTACGTTGCCTTGCCTTAATTTGCTTTACGTTACCTTGATTTACGTTGCCTTGCCTTGCCTTGCTTTACGTTGCCTTGCTTTACGTTGCTTTACGTTGCCTTGCTTTATGTTGCCTTGCCTTGGCTTGCTTTACGTTGCCTTGCTTTACGTTGCCTTGCTTTACGTTGCATTGCGTTACGTTGCTTTACGTTGCCTTGCTTTACATTGCCTTGCTTTACATTGCTTTACGTTGCCTTGCCTTGATTTACGTAGCTTTACGTTGCCATGCTTTACGTTGCCTTGCTTTATGTTGCCTTACGTTGCCTTGCTTTACGTTGCCTTGCTTTACGTTTCTTTATGTTGCCTTGCTTTACGTTACCTTGCTTTACGATGCTGTACGTTTCCTTACGTTGTCTTCCTTTACGTTGCCTTGATTTACTTTGCTTTACGTTGCCTTGCTTTACGTTTCCTTGCTTTACGTTCCCTTGCTATACATTGCTTTACGATGCCTTGCTTTACGTTGCTTTACGATGCCTTGCTTTACGTTGCCTTGCTTTACGTTGCCTTGTTTACGTTGCTTTACGTTGCCTTGCTTTACGTTCCCTTGCTTTACGTTGCCTTGATTTACGTTGCCTTGCTTTACTATACTTTACGTTGCATTGCTTTACGTTTCTTTACGTTGCCTTGCTTTACCTTGCCTTCCTTTACGTTGCCTTATATTGCCTTGCTTTACGTTGCCTTCCTTTACGTTGCCTTGCTTTACGTTGCCTTACGTTGTCTTCCTTCACGTTGCCTTGCTTTACGTTGCTTTATGTTGACCTGCTTTACGCTGCCTTACCTTGCCTTATTTTACGTTGCCTTGCTTTACGTTGCCTTACGTTGCCTTGCTTTACTTTGCTTTACGTTGCCTTGCTTTACGTTGCTTTACGTTGCCTTACTTTACCTTGCCTTACGTTGCCTAACTTTACGTTGCCTTGCTTTACTTTGCTATACGTTGCCTTGCTTTACGTTGACTTACGTTGCCTTACTTTACGTTGCCTTGCTTTACATTGCCTTACGTTGCCTTACTTTACGTTGCCTTACGTTGCCTTACTTTACGTTGCCTTACTTTACGTTGCTTTACGTTGCCTTGCTTTACATTGCTTTACGTTGCTTTACGTTGCTTTACTTTACGTTGCTTTACGTTGCCTTGCTTTACATTGCTTTACGTTGCTTTACGTTGCTTTACTTTGCTTTACTTTACGTTGTCTTGCTTTACGTTGCTTTACGTTGCCTTGCTTTACGTTACCTTGTTTTACGTATCTTTACGTTGCCTTGCTTTAAGTTTCCTTGCTTTACGTTGCTTTACGTTGCCTTACTTTAAGTTGCCTTACGTTGATTTACGTTGCCTTACTTTACGTTGCCTTAGTTTACGTTGCTTTACGTTGCCTTCCTTCCCGTTGCCTTGTTTTACGTTGCTTTAAGTTGCCTTGCTTTACGTTGCTTTACGTTGCCTGCCTTGCTTTGCTTTACGTTGCCTTGCCTTGCCTTGCTTTACTTTGCCTTACCTTGCCTTGCTTTACTTTGCCTTGCTTTACGTTGCTTTTCATTGCCTTGCTTTACGTTGCTTTACGTTGCCTTGCTTTACGTTTCTTCACGTTGTCTTACTTTACGTTGTCTTGCCTTGCCTTGCTTTATGTTGCTTTACGTTGCCTTGCTTTACGTTGCCTTGCTTTACGTTGCCTTGCCTTGCTTTACGTTGCTTTACATTGCCTTGCTTTACGTTGCCTTGCCTTGCCTTGCTTTACGTTGGTTTACGTTGCCTTGCTTTACATTGCTTTACGTTGCCTTGCTTTATGTTGCCTTGCATTGCCTTGCTTTACGTTGCTTTAAGTTGCCTTGCTTTACGTTGCTTTACGATGCCTTGCTTTACGTTGCCTTGCTTTACGTTGCCTTGCATTACGTTGCCTTGCTTTGCCTTACTTTACGTTGTCTTGCTTTACGTTGATTTACGTTGCCTTGCTTTACGTTGCCTTGCGTTTACTTGCTTTACGTTGCCTTCCGTTACGTTGCTTTACGTTGCCTTACTTTACGTTGCCTTACGTTGCTTTAAGTTGCCTTACTTTACGTTGCCTTGCTTTACGTTGCTTTACGTTGCCTTACTTAACTTTGCTTTGCGTTACGTTGCTTTACGTTGCCTTGCTTTACGTTGATTTACGTTGCCTTACTTTACGTTGCCTTGACTTCCTTGCTTTACGTTGCCTTGCCTTGCCTTGCTTTACGTTGCTTTACGTTGCCTTGCTTTACTTTGCTTTACGTTGCCTTGCTTTACGTTGCCTTGCCTTGCATTGCTTTACGTTGCCTTGCGTTACGTTGCTTTACTTTGCCTTGCTTTACGTTGCCTTACGTTGCCTTGCTTTACGTTGCCTTGCTTTACGTTGCCTTACGTTGGCTTGCTTTACGTTGCCTTGCTTTACGTTTCCTTGCTTTACGTTGCCTTACGTTGGCTTGCTTTACGTTGCCTTGCTTTACGTTTCCTTGCTTTACGTTGCCTTGCTCTACGTTGCTTTACGTTGCCTTGCTTTACGTTCCCTTGCTTTACGTTGCCTTGCTTTACGTTGGCTTGCTTTATGATACTTTACGTTGCCTTGCTTTACGTTGCTTTACGTTGCCTTGCTTTACCTTGCCTACCTTTACATTGCCTTACATTGCCTTGCTTTACGTTGCCTTGCTTTACGTTGCCTTACGTTGTCTTGCTTCACGTTGCCTTGCTTTACGTTGTTTTACGTTGGCTTGCTTTACGTTGCTTTACGTTGCCTTACTTTACGTTGCCTTACGTTGCCTTACTTTACGTGTCCTTGCTTTACTTTTCTATACGTTGCCTTGCTTTACGCTGCCTTAGGTTGCCTTATTTTACTTTGCCTTCCTTTACGTTGCCTTACGTTGCCTAACTTTACATTGCCTTTCGTTGCCTAACTTTACGTTGCCTTGCTTTACTTTGCTATACGTTGCCTTGCTTTACGTTGACTTACGTTGCCTTACTTTACGTTGCCTTGCTTTACATTGCCTTTCGTTGCCTTACTTTACGTTGCTTTACGTTATCTTGCTTTACGTTGCCTTGCTTTACGTTGCTTTACGTTGCTTTACGTTGCTTTACGTTGCTTTACTTTACGTTGCTTTACGTTGCCTTGCTTTACGTTGCCTTGCTTTACGTTGCTTTACTTTGCCTTACTTTACGTTGTCTTGCTTTATGTTGCTTTACGTTGCCTTGCTTTACGTTGCCTTGCTTTATGTTGCTTTACGTTGCCTTGCTTTACGTTTCCTTGCTTTACGTTGCCTTATTTTACGTTGCCTTACGTTGCTTTACGTTGCCTTTCTTTACGTTGCCTTACGTTGCCTTACTTAACTTTGCCTTGCTTTACGTTGCTTTGCGTTGCCTTGCTTTACGTTGCTTTACGTTGCCTTGCTTTACGTTGCTTTACGTTGCCTTGCTTTAAGTTGCCTTGCCTTGCTTTGATTTACGTTGCCTTGCCTTGCCTTGCTTTACGTTGCCTTGCCTTGCCTTGCTTTACGTTGCTTTACGTTGCCTTGTTTACGTTGCCTTGCCTTGCCTTACTTTAATTTGCCTAGCTTTACCTTACTTTTCGTTGCATTGCTTTACGTTGCTTTACGTTGCGTTGCTTTACGTTGCCTTGCCTTGCCTTGCTTTACGTTGCCTTGCCTTGTCTTGCTTTTCTTGGTTTAAGTTGCCTTGCTTTACATTGCTTTACGTTACCTTGATTTACGTTGCCTTGCTTTACGTTGCCTTGCCTTTCCTTGCTTTACGTTGCTTTACGTTGCCTTGCTTTACGTTGCCTTGCTTTACGTTGCCTTGCCTTGCCTTGCTTTACGTTGCTTTACGTTGCCTTGCTTTACATTGCTTTACGTTGCCTTGCCTTGCCTTGTTTTACGGTGCTTTACGTTGCCTTGCTTTACGTTGCTTTACGTTGCCTTGCTTTACGTTGCCTTGCTTTACGTTGCCTTGCTTTACGTTGCTTTACGTTCCCTTATTTTACGTTGTCTTACTTTACGTTGCTTTACGTTGCCTTGCTTTACGTTGCCTTGCATTACGTTACTTTACGTTGCCTTGCTTTACGTTGCCTTACGTTGCTCAACGTTGCCTTAATTTACGTTGCCTTGCTTTACGTTGCTTTACGTTGCCTTGCTTTACGTTGCCTTACGTTGCTCAACGTTGCCTTAATTTACGTTGCCTTGCTTTACGTTGCTTTACGTTGCCTTACTTAACTTTGCCTTGCGTTACGTTGCTTTACGTTGCCTTGCTTTACGTTACTTTACGTTGCCTTGCTTTACGTTGCTTTACGATGCCTTGCTTTACGTTGCCTTGGTTTACGTCACCTTACGTTGCTTTAAGTTGCCTTGCTTTTTGTTGCTTTACGTTGCCTTGCTTTACCTTGCCTGCCTTGCTTTTCTTTACGTTGCCTTGCATTGCTTTACGTTGCCTTGACTTGCCTTGCTTTATGTTGCTTTACGTTGCCTTGCTTTACGTTGCCTTGCCTTGCCTTGCTTTACTTTGCCTTGCTTTACGTTGCTTTACGTTGCCTTGCTTTACGTTGCCTTCCTTTACGTTGCTTTACGTTGCCTTGCTTTACGTTTCCTTGCTTTACGTTGCTTTACGTTGCCTTGCTGTACGTTGCTTTACGTTGCCTTGCTCTACGTTGCTTTACGTTGCTTTACGTTGCCTTGCTTTACCTTGCATTACGTTGCCTTGCTTTACCTTGCTTTACGTTGCTTTACCTTCCTTTAGGTTGATTTACGTTGTCTTGCTTTACCTTGCTTTACGTTGCCTTGCTTTACCTTGCTTTACCTTGCTTTACCTTGCTTTACGTTGCCTTGCTTTACGTTGCTTTACCTTGCTTTACGTTGCTTTACGTTTCTTTACATTGCCTTGCTTTACCTTGCTTTACGTTGCTTTACCTTTCTTTACCTTGCTTTACGTTGCCTTGCTTTACGTTGCTTTACCTTGCTTTACGTTGCTTTACGTTTCTTTATATTGCCTTGTTTTACCTTGCTTTACGTTGCTTTACCTTTCTTTACCTTGCTTGACGTTGCCTTGCTTTACGTTCATTTATGTGTCCTTGCTTTACGTTGCTTTACGTTGCTTTACCTTGCTTTACCCTGCTTTACGTTGCCTTGCTTTACGTTGCTTTACGTTGCCTTGCTTTACGTTGCTTTACGTTGCTTTAACTGACTTTACCTTGCTTTACGTTGCTTTACGTTGCTTTACGTTGGTTTGCTTTACGTTTCTTTACGTTGCCTTCCTTTACGTTGCTTTACCTTGCTTTACGTTGCTTTACGTTGCGTTTCTTTACGTTGCCTTGCTTTACGTTGCCTTGCCTTGCTTTACGTTGCCTTGCTTTAAGTTGCTTTACGTTGCCTTGCCTTACGTTGCTTTACGTTGCCTTGCTTTAAGTTGCCTTGCCTTGCCTTGCTTTACGTTGCCTTGCCTTGCATTGCTTTACGTTGCGTTGCTTTATGTTGCTTTACGTTGCCTTGCTTTACGTTGCCTTGCCTTTATTTGCTTTAC